>NC_137104.1:54792675-55227675 GCF_949357685.1 Gobio gobio | reverse complement strand
TCACAGGCGTCGAGTCGTCTCATCACAGGTGTCATGTTGTCGCTTCACAGGTGTCGAGTCGTCTCATCACAGGCGTCGAGTCGTCTCATCACAGGCGTCGAGTCGTCTCTTCACAGGCGTCGAGTCGTCTCTTCACAGGCGTCGAGTTGTCTCTTCACAGGTGTCGAGTCGTCTCTTCACAGGCGTCGAGTCGTCTCATCACAGGTGTTGAGTCGTCTCTTCACAGGCGTTGAGTTGTCTCTTCACAGGTGTCGAGTTGTCTCTTCACAGGCGTCGAGTCGTCTCTTCACAGGCGTCGAGTGGTCTCTTCACAGGTGTCGAGTCGTCTCTTCACAGGCGTCGAGTCGTCTCATCACAGGTGTTGAGTCGCCTCTTCACAGGCGTCGAGTCGTCTCTTCACAGGCGTCGAGTCGTCTCATCACAGGTGTTGGGTCGTCTCTTCACAGGCGTTGAGTCGTCTCTTCACAGGCGTCGAGTCGTCTCATCACAGGTGTTGGGTCGTCTCTTCACAGGTGTTGAGTCGTCTCTTCACAGGTGTTGAGTCGTCTCTTCACAGGCGTTGAGTCGTCTCATCACAGGTGTTGAGTCGTCTCTTCACAGGCGTCGAGTCGTCTCATTACAGGCGTTGAGTCGTCTCTTCACAGGCGTCGAGTCGTCTCATCACAGGCGTTGAGTCGTCTCTTCACAGGCGTCGAGTCGTCTCATCACAGGTGTTGAGTCGCCTCTTCACAGGTGTTGAGTCGTCTCTTCACAGGCGTCAAGTCGTCTCTTCACAGGCGTCGAGTCGTCTCATCACAGGTGTTGAGTCGTCTCTTCACAGGTGTTGGGTCGTCTCTTCACAGGCGTTGAGTCGTCTCATCACAGGTGTTGAGTCGTCTCTTCACAGGCGTCGAGTCGTCTCATCACAGTCGTCGAGTCGTCTCTTCACAGGTGTCGAGTCGTCTCTTCACAGGTGTCGAGTCGTCTCATCACAGGTGTTGGGTCGTCTCTTCACAGGCGTCGAGTCGTCTCTTCACAGGAGTCGAGTCGTCTCTTCACAGGTGTCGAGTCGTCTCTTCACAGGTGTCGAGTCGTCTCATCACAGGTGTTGAGTCGTCTCTTCACAGGCGTCGAGTCGTCTCATCACAGGTGTTGAGTCGCCTCTTCACAGGTGTTGAGTCGTCTCTTCACAGGCGTCGAGTCGTCTCTTCACAGGCGTCGAGTCGTCTCATCACAGGTGTTGAGTCGTCTCTTCACAGGTGTTGGGTCGTCTCTTCACAGGCGTTGAGTCGTCTCATCACAGGTGTTGAGTCGTCTCTTCACAGGCGTCGAGTCGTCTCATCACAGGCGTTGAGTCGTCTCTTCACAGGCGTCGAGTCGTCTCTTCACAGGTGTCGAGTCGTCTCTTCACAGGTGTCGAGTCGTCTCATCACAGGTGTTGGGTCGTCTCTTCACAGGCGTCGAGTCGTCTCTTCACAGGAGTCGAGTCGTCTCTTCACAGGTGTTGAGTCGTCTCATCACAGGCGTCGAGTCGTCTCATCACAGGCGTTGAGTCGTCTCTTCACAGGCGTCGAGTCGTCTCATCACAGTCGTCGAGTCGTCTCTTCACAGGCGTCGAGTCGTCTCTTCACAGGCGTCAAGTCCTCTCTTCACAGGTGTTGGGTCGTCTCTTCACAGGCGTCGAGTCGTCTCTTCACAGGCGTCGAGTTGTCTCATCACAGGCGTCGAGTCGTCTCTTCACAGGTGTCGAGTGGTCTCTTCACAGGTATCGAGTCGTCTCTTCACAGGCGTCGAGTCGTCTCATCACAGGCGTTGAGTCGTCTCTTCACAGGCGTCGAGTCGTCTCTTCACAGGCGTCGAGTCGTCTCTTCACAGGCGTCGAGTCCTCTCTTCACAGGTGTTGGGTCGTCTCTTCACAGGCGTCGAGTCGTCTCTTCACAGGCGTCGAGTTGTCTCATCACAGGCGTCGAGTCGTCTCTTCACAGGTGTCGAGTCGTCTCTTCACAGGCGTCGAGTCGTCTCATCACAGGCGTTGAGTCGTCTCTTCACAGGTGTCGAGTCGTCTCTTCACAGGCGTCGAGTCGTCTCATCACAGGTGTTGAGTCGTCTCTTCACAGGCGTTGAGTTGTCTCTTCACAGGTGTTGGGTCGTCTCTTCACAGGCGTTGAGTCGTCTCATCACAGGCGTTGAGTCGTCTCATCACAGGTGTTGAGTCGTCTCATCACAGGTGTTGAGTCGTCTCTTCACAGGCGTTGAGTTGTCTCTTCACAGGTGTTGGGTCGTCTCTTCACAGGCGTTGAGTCGTCTCATCACAGGCGTTGAGTCGTCTCATCACAGGCGTCGAGTCGTCTCATCACAGGTGTTGAGTCGTCTCTTCACAGGCGTTGAGTTGTCTCTTCACAGGTGTTGGGTCGTCTCTTCACAGGTGTCGAGTCGTCTCTTCACAGGTGTTGAGTCGTCTCTTCACAGGCGTCGAGTCGTCTCATCACAGGCGTTGAGTCGTCTCTTCACAGGCGTCGAGTCGTCTCATCACAGGTGTCGAGTTGTCTCTTCACAGGCGTCGAGTCGTCTCATCACAGGCGTTGAGTCGTCTCATCACAGGTGTTGAGTCGTCTCTTCACAGGCGTCGAGTCGTCTCTTCACAGGCGTCGAGTCGTCTCATCACAGGTGTCGAGTCGTCTCTTCACAGGTGTCGAGTTGTCTCATCACAGGTGTCGAGTCGTCTCATCACAGGTGTCGAGTCGTCTCTTCACAGGCGTCGAATCGTCTCTTCACAGGCGTCGAGTCGTCTCTTCACAGGCGTCGAGTCGTCTCTTCACAGGCGTCGAGTCGTCTCATCACAGGCGTCGAGTCGTCTCATCACAGGTGTCGAGTCGTCTCT
Source organism: Gobio gobio (assembly GCF_949357685.1). NCBI lineage: Eukaryota > Metazoa > Chordata > Actinopteri > Cypriniformes > Gobionidae > Gobio > Gobio gobio. The sequence continues at coordinate 55,224,815 of NC_137104.1, read as the reverse complement.
TCACAGGCGTCGAGTCGTCTCATCACAGGTGTCGAGTCGTCTCTTCACAGGTGTTGAGTCGTCTCATCACAGGCGTCGAGTCGTCTCTTCACAGGCGTCGAGTTGTCTCTTCAAAGGCGTCGAGTCGTCTCATCACAGGTGTTGAGTCGCCTCTTCACAGGCGTCGAGTCGTCTCTTCACAGGCGTCGAGTCGTCTCATCACAGGTGTTGGGTCGTCTCTTCACAGGCGTTGAGTCGTCTCTTCACAGGCGTCGAGTCGTCTCATCACAGGTGTTGGGTCGTCTCTTCACAGGTGTTGAGTCGTCTCTTCACAGGTGTTGAGTCGTCTCTTCACAGGCGTTGAGTCGTCTCATCACAGGTGTTGAGTCGTCTCTTCACAGGCGTCGAGTCGTCTCATTACAGGCGTTGAGTCGTCTCTTCACAGGCGTCGAGTCGTCTCATCACAGGCGTTGAGTCGTCTCTTCACAGGCGTCGAGTCGTCTCATCACAGGTGTTGAGTCGCCTCTTCACAGGTGTTGAGTCGTCTCTTCACAGGCGTCGAGTCGTCTCTTCACAGGCGTCGAGTCGTCTCATCACAGGTGTTGAGTCGTCTCTTCACAGGTGTTGGGTCGTCTCTTCACAGGCGTTGAGTCGTCTCATCACAGGTGTTGAGTCGTCTCTTCACAGGCGTCGAGTCGTCTCATCACAGTCGTCGAGTCGTCTCTTCACAGGTGTCGAGTCATCTCTTCACAGGTGTCGAGTCGTCTCATCACAGGTGTTGGGTCGTCTCTTCACAGGCGTCGAGTCGTCTCTTCACAGGAGTCGAGTCGTCTCTTCACAGGTGTCGAGTCGTCTCTTCACAGGTGTCGAGTCGTCTCATCACAGGTGTTGAGTCGTCTCTTCACAGGCGTCGAGTCGTCTCATCACAGGTGTTGAGTCGCCTCTTCACAGGTGTTGAGTCGTCTCTTCACAGGCGTCGAGTCGTCTCTTCACAGGCGTCGAGTCGTCTCATCACAGGCGTTGAGTCGTCTCTTCACAGGCGTCGAGTCGTCTCTTCACAGGTGTCGAGTCGTCTCTTCACAGGTGTCGAGTCGTCTCATCACAGGTGTTGGGTCGTCTCTTCACAGGCGTCGAGTCGTCTCTTCACAGGAGTCGAGTCGTCTCTTCACAGGTGTTGAGTCGTCTCATCACAGGCGTCGAGTCGTCTCATCACAGGCGTTGAGTCGTCTCTTCACAGGCGTCGAGTCGTCTCATCACAGTCGTCGAGTCGTCTCTTCACAGGCGTCGAGTCGTCTCTTCACAGGCGTCAAGTCCTCTCTTCACAGGTGTTGGGTCGTCTCTTCACAGGCGTCGAGTCGTCTCTTCACAGGCGTCGAGTTGTCTCATCACAGGCGTCGAGTCGTCTCTTCACAGGTGTCGAGTCGTCTCTTCACAGGCGTCGAGTCGTCTCTTCACAGGCGTCAAGTCCTCTCTTCACAGGTGTTGGGTCGTCTCTTCACAGGCGTCGAGTCGTCTCTTCACAGGCGTCGAGTTGTCTCATCACAGGCGTCGAGTCGTCTCTTCACAGGTGTCGAGTGGTCTCTTCACAGGTATCGAGTCGTCTCTTCACAGGCGTCGAGTCGTCTCATCACAGGCGTCGAGTCGTCTCTTCACAGGCGTCGAGTCGTCTCTTCACAGGCGTCGAGTCCTCTCTTCACAGGTGTTGGGTCGTCTCTTCACAGGCGTCGAGTCGTCTCTTCACAGGCGTCGAGTTGTCTCATCACAGGCGTCGAGTCGTCTCTTCACAGGTGTCGAGTCGTCTCTTCACAGGCGTCGAGTCGTCTCATCACAGGCGTCGAGTCGTCTCTTCACAGGTGTCGAGTCGTCTCTTCACAGGCGTCGAGTCGTCTCATCACAGGTGTTGAGTCGTCTCTTCACAGGCGTTGAGTTGTCTCTTCACAGGTGTTGGGTCGTCTCTTCACAGGCGTTGAGTCGTCTCATCACAGGCGTTGAGTCGTCTCATCACAGGTGTTGAGTCGTCTCATCACAGGTGTTGAGTCGTCTCTTCACAGGCGTTGAGTTGTCTCTTCACAGGTGTTGGGTCGTCTCTTCACAGGCGTTGAGTCGTCTCATCACAGGCGTTGAGTCGTCTCATCACAGGCGTCGAGTCGTCTCATCACAGGTGTTGAGTCGTCTCTTCACAGGCGTTGAGTTGTCTCTTCACAGGTGTTGGGTCGTCTCTTCACAGGTGTCGAGTCGTCTCTTCACAGGTGTTGAGTCGTCTCTTCACAGGCGTCGAGTCGTCTCATCACAGGCGTTGAGTCGTCTCTTCACAGGCGTCGAGTCGTCTCATCACAGGTGTCGAGTTGTCTCTTCACAGGCGTCGAGTCGTCTCATCACAGGTGTTGAGTCGTCTCATCACAGGTGTTGAGTTGTCTCTTCACAGGTGTTGAGTCGTCTCTTCACAGGCGTCGAGTCGTCTCATCACAGGTGTCGCGTCGTCTCTTCACAGGTGTTGAGTCGTCTCTTCACAGGCGTCGAGTCGTCTCTTCACAGGCGTCGAGTCGTCTCTTCACAGGCGTCGAGTCGTCTCTTCACAGGTGTCGAGTCGTCTCTTCACAAGCGTTGAGTCGTCTCTTCACAGGTGTTGAGTCGTCTCTTCACAGGCGTCGAGTCGTCTCATCACAGGCGTCGAGTCGTCTCTTCACAGGTGTCGAGTCGTCTCTTCACAGGCGTTGAGTCGTCTCTTCACAGGCGTCGAGTCGTCTCATCACAGGTGTCGAGTCGTCTCTTCACAGGCGTCGAGTCGTCTCATCACAGGTGTCGAGTCGTCTCTTCACAGGTGTTGAGTCGTCTCATCACAGGCGTCGAGTCGTCTCTTCACAGGCGTCGAGTTGTCTCTTCAAAGGCGTCGAGTCGTCTCATCACAGGTGTTGAGTCATCTCTTCACAGGTGTTGAGTCGTCTCTTCACAGGTGTCATGTCGTCTCTTCACAGGCGTCGAGTCGTCTCTTCACAGGCGTTGAGTCGTCTCTTCACAGGCGTGGAGTCGTCTCATCACAGGTGTTGAGTCGTCTCTTCACAGGCGTTGAGTTGTCTCTTCACAGGTGTTGGGTCGTCTCTTCACAGGTGTCGAGTCGTCTCTTCACAGGTGTTGAGTCGTCTCTTCACAGGCGTCGAGTCGTCTCATCACAGGCGTTGAGTCGTCTCTTCACAGGCGTCGAGTCGTCTCATCACAGGTGTCGAGTTGTCTCTTCACAGGCGTCGAGTCGTCTCATCACAGGCGTTGAGTCGTCTCATCACAGGTGTTGAGTCGTCTCTTCACAGGCGTCGAGTCGTCTCTTCACAGGCGTCGAGTCGTCTCATCACAGGTGTCGAGTCGTCTCTTCACAGGTGTCGAGTTGTCTCATCACAGGTGTCGAGTCGTCTCATCACAGGTGTCGAGTCGTCTCTTCACAGGCGTCGAATCGTCTCTTCACAGGCGTCGAGTCGTCTCTTCACAGGCGTCGAGTCGTCTCTTCACAGGCGTCGAGTCGTCTCATCACAGGCGTCGAGTCGTCTCATCACAGGTGTCGAGTCGTCTCTTCACAGGCGTCGAGTCGTCTCATCACAGGTGTTGAGTCGCCTCTTCACAGGTGTTGAGTCGTCTCTTCACAGGCGTCGAGTCGTCTCTTCACAGGCGTCGAGTCGTCTCATCACAGGCGTTGAGTCGTCTCTTCACAGGCGTCGAGTCGTCTCTTCACAGGTGTCGAGTCGTCTCTTCACAGGTGTCGAGTCGTCTCATCACAGGTGTTGGGTCGTCTCTTCACAGGCGTCGAGTCGTCTCTTCACAGGAGTCGAGTCGTCTCTTCACAGGTGTTGAGTCGTCTCATCACAGGCGTCGAGTCGTCTCATCACAGGCGTTGAGTCGTCTCTTCACAGGCGTCGAGTCGTCTCATCACAGTCGTCGAGTCGTCTCTTCACAGGCGTCGAGTCGTCTCTTCACAGGCGTCAAGTCCTCTCTTCACAGGTGTTGGGTCGTCTCTTCACAGGCGTCGAGTCGTCTCTTCACAGGCGTCGAGTTGTCTCATCACAGGCGTCGAGTCGTCTCTTCACAGGTGTCGAGTCGTCTCTTCACAGGCGTCGAGTCGTCTCTTCACAGGCGTCAAGTCCTCTCTTCACAGGTGTTGGGTCGTCTCTTCACAGGCGTCGAGTCGTCTCTTCACAGGCGTCGAGTTGTCTCATCACAGGCGTCGAGTCGTCTCTTCACAGGTGTCGAGTGGTCTCTTCACAGGTATCGAGTCGTCTCTTCACAGGCGTCGAGTCGTCTCATCACAGGCGTCGAGTCGTCTCTTCACAGGCGTCGAGTCGTCTCTTCACAGGCGTCGAGTCCTCTCTTCACAGGTGTTGGGTCGTCTCTTCACAGGCGTCGAGTCGTCTCTTCACAGGCGTCGAGTTGTCTCATCACAGGCGTCGAGTCGTCTCTTCACAGGTGTCGAGTCGTCTCTTCACAGGCGTCGAGTCGTCTCATCACAGGCGTCGAGTCGTCTCTTCACAGGTGTCGAGTCGTCTCTTCACAGGCGTCGAGTCGTCTCATCACAGGTGTTGAGTCGTCTCTTCACAGGCGTTGAGTTGTCTCTTCACAGGTGTTGGGTCGTCTCTTCACAGGCGTTGAGTCGTCTCATCACAGGCGTTGAGTCGTCTCATCACAGGTGTTGAGTCGTCTCATCACAGGTGTTGAGTCGTCTCTTCACAGGCGTTGAGTCGTCTCTTCACAGGTGTTGGGTCGTCTCTTCACAGGCGTTGAGTCGTCTCATCACAGGCGTTGAGTCGTCTCATCACAGGCGTCGAGTCGTCTCATCACAGGTGTTGAGTCGTCTCTTCACAGGCGTTGAGTTGTCTCTTCACAGGTGTTGGGTCGTCTCTTCACAGGTGTCGAGTCGTCTCTTCACAGGTGTTGAGTCGTCTCTTCACAGGCGTCGAGTCGTCTCATCACAGGCGTTGAGTCGTCTCTTCACAGGCGTCGAGTCGTCTCATCACAGGTGTCGAGTTGTCTCTTCACAGGCGTCGAGTCGTCTCATCACAGGTGTTGAGTCGTCTCATCACAGGTGTTGAGTTGTCTCTTCACAGGTGTTGAGTCGTCTCTTCACAGGCGTCGAGTCGTCTCATCACAGGTGTCGCGTCGTCTCTTCACAGGTGTTGAGTCGTCTCTTCACAGGCGTCGAGTCGTCTCTTCACAGGCGTCGAGTCGTCTCTTCACAGGCGTCGAGTCGTCTCTTCACAGGTGTCGAGTCGTCTCTTCACAAGCGTTGAGTCGTCTCTTCACAGGTGTTGAGTCGTCTCTTCACAGGCGTCGAGTCGTCTCATCACAGGCGTCGAGTCGTCTCTTCACAGGTGTCGAGTCGTCTCTTCACAGGCGTTGAGTCGTCTCTTCACAGGCGTCGAGTCGTCTCATCACAGGTGTCCAGTCGTCTCTTCACAGGCGTCGAGTCGTCTCATCACAGGTGTCGAGTCGTCTCTTCACAGGTGTTGAGTCGTCTCATCACAGGCGTCGAGTCGTCTCTTCACAGGCGTCGAGTTGTCTCTTCAAAGGCGTCGAGTCGTCTCATCACAGGTGTTGAGTCATCTCTTCACAGGTGTTGAGTCGTCTCTTCACAGGTGTCATGTCGTCTCTTCACAGGCGTCGAGTCGTCTCTTCACAGGCGTTGAGTCGTCTCTTCACAGGCGTGGAGTCGTCTCATCACAGGCGTTGAGTCGTCTCTTCACAGGTGTCATGTTGTCGCTTCACAGGCGTGGAGTCGTCTCATCACAGGTGTTGAGTCGTCTCTTCACAGGTGTCATGTCGTCTCTTCACAGGCGTCGAGTCGTCTCTTCACAGGCGTCGAGCCGTCTCTTCACAGGCGTCGAGTCGTCTCATCACAGGCGTCGAGTCGTCTCATCACAGGTGTCATGTTGTCGCTTCACAGGTGTCGAGTCGTCTCATCACAGGCGTCGAGTCGTCTCATCACAGGCGTCGAGTCGTCTCATCACAGGCGTTGAGTCGTCTCTTCACAGGTGTTGAGTCGTCTCTTCACAGGCGTCGAGTCGTCTCTTCACAGACGTCGAGTCGTCTCTTCACAGGTGTCGAGTCGTCTCTTCACAGGTGTCGAGTCGTCTCTTCACAGGTGTCGAGTCGTCTCATCACAGGTGTCGAGTCGTCTCATCACAGGCGTCGAGTCGTCTCTTCACAGGCGTCGAGTCGTCTCTTCACAGGCGTCGAGTTGTCTCATCACAGGCGTCGAGTCGTCTCTTCACAGGTGTCGAGTCGTCTCTTCACAGGCGTCGAGTCGTCTCATCACAGGTGTTGAGTCGTCTCTTCACAGGTGTTGAGTCGTCACTTCACAGGCGTCGAGTGGTCTCTTCACAGGTGTCGAGTTGTCTCTTCACAGGCGTCGAGTGGTCTCTTCACAGGTGTCGAGTTGTCTCTTCACAGGCGTCGAGTTGTCTCTTCACAGGTGTCGAGTCGTCTCTTCACAGGCGTCGAGTCGTCTCATCACAGGTGTTGAGTCGTCTCTTCACAGGCGTTGAGTTGTCTCTTCACAGGTGTCGAGTTGTCTCTTCACAGGCGTCGAGTCGTCTCTTCACAGGCGTCGAGTGGTCTCTTCACAGGTGTCGAGTCGTCTCTTCACAGGCGTCGAGTCGTCTCATCACAGGTGTTGAGTCGCCTCTTCACAGGCGTCGAGTCGTCTCTTCACAGGCGTCGAGTCGTCTCATCACAGGTGTTGGGTCGTCTCTTCACAGGCGTTGAGTCGTCTCTTCACAGGCGTCGAGTCGTCTCATCACAGGTGTTGGGTCGTCTCTTCACAGGTGTTGAGTCGTCTCTTCACAGGTGTTGAGTCGTCTCTTCACAGGCGTTGAGTCGTCTCATCACAGGTGTTGAGTCGTCTCTTCACAGGCGTCGAGTCGTCTCATTACAGGCGTTGAGTCGTCTCTTCACAGGCGTCGAGTCGTCTCATCACAGGCGTTGAGTCGTCTCTTCACAGGCGTCGAGTCGTCTCATCACAGGTGTTGAGTCGCCTCTTCACAGGTGTTGAGTCGTCTCTTCACAGGCGTCGAGTCGTCTCTTCACAGGCGTCGAGTCGTCTCTTCACAGGTGTTGAGTCGTCTCTTCACAGGCGTCGAGTCGTCTCTTCACAGGCGTCGAGTCGTCTCATCACAGGTGTTGAGTCGTCTCTTCACAGGTGTTGGGTCGTCTCTTCACAGGCGTTGAGTCGTCTCATCACAGGTGTTGAGTCGTCTCTTCACAGGCGTCGAGTCGTCTCATCACAGGCGTTGAGTCGTCTCTTCACAGGCGTCGAGTCGTCTCTTCACAGGTGTCGAGTCGTCTCTTCACAGGTGTCGAGTCGTCTCATCACAGGTGTTGGGTCGTCTCTTCACAGGCGTCGAGTCGTCTCTTCACAGGAGTCGAGTCGTCTCTTCACAGGTGTTGAGTCGTCTCATCACAGGCGTCGAGTCGTCTCATCACAGGCGTTGAGTCGTCTCTTCACAGGCGTCGAGTCGTCTCATCACAGTCGTCGAGTCGTCTCTTCACAGGCGTCGAGTCGTCTCTTCACAGGCGTCAAGTCCTCTCTTCACAGGTGTTGGGTCGTCTCTTCACAGGCGTCGAGTCGTCTCTTCACAGGCGTCGAGTTGTCTCATCACAGGCGTCGAGTCGTCTCTTCACAGGTGTCGAGTGGTCTCTTCACAGGTATCGAGTCGTCTCTTCACAGGCGTCGAGTCGTCTCATCACAGGCGTTGAGTCGTCTCTTCACAGGCGTCGAGTCGTCTCTTCACAGGCGTCGAGTCGTCTCTTCACAGGCGTCGAGTCCTCTCTTCACAGGTGTTGGGTCGTCTCTTCACAGGCGTCGAGTCGTCTCTTCACAGGCGTCGAGTTGTCTCATCACAGGCGTCGAGTCGTCTCTTCACAGGTGTCGAGTCGTCTCTTCACAGGCGTCGAGTCGTCTCATCACAGGCGTTGAGTCGTCTCTTCACAGGTGTCGAGTCGTCTCTTCACAGGCGTCGAGTCGTCTCATCACAGGTGTTGAGTCGTCTCTTCACAGGCGTTGAGTTGTCTCTTCACAGGTGTTGGGTCGTCTCTTCACAGGCGTTGAGTCGTCTCATCACAGGCGTTGAGTCGTCTCATCACAGGTGTTGAGTCGTCTCATCACAGGTGTTGAGTCGTCTCTTCACAGGCGTTGAGTTGTCTCTTCACAGGTGTTGGGTCGTCTCTTCACAGGCGTTGAGTCGTCTCATCACAGGCGTTGAGTCGTCTCATCACAGGCGTCGAGTCGTCTCATCACAGGTGTTGAGTCGTCTCTTCACAGGCGTTGAGTTGTCTCTTCACAGGTGTTGGGTCGTCTCTTCACAGGTGTCGAGTCGTCTCTTCACAGGTGTTGAGTCGTCTCTTCACAGGCGTCGAGTCGTCTCATCACAGGCGTTGAGTCGTCTCTTCACAGGCGTCGAGTCGTCTCATCACAGGTGTCGAGTTGTCTCTTCACAGGCGTCGAGTCGTCTCATCACAGGCGTTGAGTCGTCTCATCACAGGTGTTGAGTCGTCTCTTCACAGGCGTCGAGTCGTCTCTTCACAGGCGTCGAGTCGTCTCATCACAGGTGTCGAGTCGTCTCTTCACAGGTGTCGAGTTGTCTCATCACAGGTGTCGAGTCGTCTCATCACAGGTGTCGAGTCGTCTCTTCACAGGCGTCGAATCGTCTCTTCACAGGCGTTGAGTCGTCTCTTCACAGGCGGCGAGTCTACCTCGGGACTAGTGTCCCGAGATAACAACAGAAAAGCAGATGGGAAATAATTAGCATAGCTGCTGTTCAGAATATTAATGCTTTTGATCCGATTTAACTGTAGTATAAAACGTATTTATAATGTGAATGCTTGGCTAAAGAGATGCGTCTTTAATCTAGTTTTAAACTGGGACAGCGAGTCTGAACCTCTAACAATATCAGGAAGACTATTCCAGAGTTTAGGAGCTAAATGTGAAAATGCCCTCCCTCCTTTAGTGGACTTAGATATCCTAGGAATGACCAGAAGCCTCGAGTTTAGTGATCTTAAAGAGCGCGATGGATTGTAGGGCGATAGAAGATCCGTTAGATACACTGGAGCTAACCCATTTAGGGCTTTATAGGTCAGTAGCAATAGTTTGTAATTGATACGGAACTTGATAGGTAACCAGTGTAGAGATGATAAAATTGGTGTTATATGATCATATTTTCTTGACCTAGTGAGAACTCTAGCAGCTGCGTTTTGGACTTACTGTAGCTTGTTTATTGAGGATGCAGGACAACCAGCTAATAAAGCATTACAGTAATCTAATCTCGAGGTCATGAATGCATGAACTAACTTTTCTGCATCAGAAATAGATAGCATGTTACGTAGCTGCTTTGAAGTGATGACTAACAGACAGCAGACAAACGGCTATCCACCTGTCACTCAAAGTGGCCACGCCCTTAATTATGCAGAACTTTAAGGCTTTATATAATGTAAACGAATGAATTATAAAAACATCCCCCCCCCCCACAGTCGTCATGAAGGGCAAAATTAGCCGTATAGACCAAAAGCACAGTTTGTCCCAGACTGTAAACGTGTTCTTCTGCTGTAAAGTTGGGCATTTTAACATGAGCTCAATGAGATTCTGCTCCTTCTGGAGTCTCTAGTGGCCAGTCCATGAACTGCAGTTTAACTCACTTCTGTATCGGCTTCAGGAGAAACTGCGGGAGGTTAATATTGGGCCGAGCCGCACCAGAGCGGGGCGAGGACACATATCGAGCGCAGGGGAGCTCACGAACGCCCTTCTGAGACCTAAAATGACAAATGGCCTGTCCACTGACAACACCTGCTCAGAACAAGTCTAGGCCTTGTTGTATTTTCGTTATCACATGATGACTGACATTTTGTCACATTAAATATCTCTCTCTCCAAATAGGCTTAATCATTTTATTAGCATTAAATAAATGAAAGTGTATTGCATATAATACAGTGAGTGTGGCTAAATCTGGTCACGTGACCAGAAAGTTAAATAGATGTCAAAATTAAAAATTTTTTTTGTCTAAAATCAACAGCCATAATCTCGCTGTGTAACGCCGCATTCACACGGGGCTTCGGCGTCAACGCTTGACGGAGGGCGTGGCTGAAGCTTGGTGCCTGACGCGACCGTCATAGTGACAACAGCTAATCACATTACTTGTCGCTTGGACCACAACACAACACAAAAAAGCGCCTTTTTTGACAGCTAGTCTGTGAGACTATTTTGTGTATGAAAACTGATCACTTTAATATTTGATTCCTCATTTGGCTGGGGGATAGCGCCTATTTGAACCACACATGATATGATATGCTGCCTGTCATTCAATGATAAACAGAGTACAAGGACGAGCATGATACATTCCAGATTCTCCAACCGTCTCTGCCGCCTCCTTCCAGGCCTGTTCTCTCCGGTTTGTGTCCCGGTATGTAAATAATGATTGCTAGTAAAGGACCGGGTGATTATCCACCGCAATTATTAGCTTTTCCTACATTTTAGATCGTTCTTTACTCTTCATTCACTCTTCAATCACCGGTGTTTTAAACGAACGCGATTGGCTAGCGTCTGCTCTAGGATATTTGCATAGGGTGATCTGATTGGATGACGCCTGCGTTGGCGCTTGAAAAGTTGAGAAATCTTCAACTTTTGCCGCTTGCAACGCGAGTGAAGCGCCGCGACGGATCCCACAATTCAGTTCGTCATTGCATGACGTCACCCATTCAAAGTAAACGAGAAGCGTTGACGCCGACGCCCCGTGTGAATGCGGCGTAAGATGTGTGGCAAGAGCTTGTGTTACTTTACATGTGCTTTGACATCTGCAGGTAAAAAAGCTTTAACAGATTTAATTTAAGCATAACATTTATGAAATAGTTACAACACTTATAAATCGTACATTATTTAGATTGTTACTTTGTTTTTTGACAACATTCAGTTAAAAGCGTTCCATAACTAATATAATTCATGTAGTCTCAGAGAAGTGCTGTATAATAAAGTAGTGAATAATAATGAAGGCTTTGCTCTCTAACTCTGATCTCTGCTGCTGTTTCTGGACTCACTGATGAATAAACACAAACGCCACAGTGAGGGAAGAAGAAGGACTGATAATAAGACATGAGAGTCCATCAAACATGTCTGGATATGATGTTTAAAGCAGCTGAAGTTTATTTTGAACAGATCTCTGATGATTTCAGTCCTGATTGTGTTATTATCAGCTTCACAGAGGCGCTTTCATTTAGGAAATACAGTAGACAAGCCATTTAAACTCTCTCTCTTTATATCTCATCATATATATTATACAATAAACATTCATTTCTGGACACAGTAAAAAAAAAAGAAAAAAGTTTCAATATTCATACAAAAGTACATACCAGAGAAACAATACCAAATGTTTCTTAAAAAAGTATAATTTATTTGTTTGTTTCACAGTACATCATCTCTCAAAGCAGATTCATAAAGAGTAACAGCATTTTCAGTCTGCAGCCGTTGATAAATGTGCTTTATAATAAACTGAACAGAATAATGCAAATCCACAAACAACAATGACAAAGGAAAATAAGTAAAGGCACATTAGATGAAGATAAAATGCAATGTTAAAAATAAACATTAAACATTCATATTACATGTCCAAAATATACATATTAGTTAATAACACTGATATACAAACCCAACAATAACTGGGCTGAGTGTAATTTGACCATACACACACACACACACACACATGTTTGTTTTTGTGAAATGTGAGGACATTCCATAGGCGTAATGGTTTTTATACCGTACAAACCGTATTTTCTATCCCCTTACACTGACCCTAAACCTACCCATCTCACACACACACACACACACACACACACACACACACACACACACACACACACACACACACACACACACACACACACACACACACACACACACACACACACACACACACACACACACACACACACACACACACACACACACACACTAAACCTAGCCCTCACAGGAGACTGTGCAGTTCACTTTCTGTGAAAAAAACCTCATTCTGTGATTTATAAGCATTTTGAAAAGTGAGGACATGGGGAACGTCCTCATATTTCACCCTCTTTTTGTAATACCCATGTCATTATACACATTTGTGTCCTGATATTTCACAAAAACATGCCCACAGACACAGACACAGACACACACGGTTGAGACGGCATTCACACTAATATGGTTACAAACTGAAATCTGATAATAATAAAGCAGTATTGTTCATGCCGTTACAGGTGAAGCCACCGCATCTGATCTGATTTAATAAAGAATGTTTTTATATCTGGAGTCTCTGAACATACTTAGGCCTTCTGAGTCCATAAATCTATAATCAACTCTGAGCAGAAAAGCGCCCGACAGCATCGTGATTTTTCTATTGTCCAATCAAATGAATGGAGAGGCGGGCCTTCCGTTGTGGTGACGTTACCTTGATTAGACAGAACAGATGATTCGGGGTTTTCCTAGCAACATACATTTTTTTTTACAAAATTGCAGCGCACCTTGCAATCCAACCATCCCAATCGTGGAAATGGTTATTTATTTAAAGTCAGGAAATTTCCCTAAATGTGTGAGCGAGGCGAAGTGCTCTGGCCGACCCAAATGTAAAAGCTTCCCACACACACACACACACACACACACACACACACACACACACTGAGCTTGGTTATTCAAGCTCAGACAACATATTCTCACATGTTTATCACTTTTAGCAGTGCTTTATGAAACTTCAAAGGGTTTCCTGTAAAATGACTCCAGTATTGTGTGTTTAGAGACACTGTGTGTGTGTGTGTGTGTGTGTGTGTGTGTGTGTGTGTGTGTGTGTGTCTGTGTGTGTGTCTGTGTGTGTGCAGCTTTTCAAATTGGCTCGGACAAACCCAGTGGAAAAGGTACCAAAGTAATTTGGAGTAAATAAGTTACTTTCTGTAAAACAAACAAAACATTTATGCATATCTGCAGAAAGTAGAGACTCTAAGCTTTCAAATGACCACACATGAGGTCAGAGCTCCTCCAGACATTTAACATTTAAAGTATGTACTTGATGATGTCATTCCGGACCCTGTACAGGGTTTGTAGAGTTTAAGAGGTTAAACAACTTAATTCTCCTGGATCAGTTATTCACTGCAGTAGCTAATATTGTTTTTTATTATTACAGTAAAATTTAATTATTTGTTTGGTTAACAGCCTGCATTTCAAAGCCTTTTGATTCGGATTTTGATCCTAAATCTGATCTTGATACTGGAGCCCATTCCTTGTTCCTGAGTCGACTTTGGCGTTTCTTGACAGCAAATATAGTCAGAGGCACCAGAACCAGCAGAGCCAGTGAAGACACTGCAACTAGCAAAACCCAGATCTCTACAGGTGGAAGGAAGGAGTGAGAAAATATATATATTAAATGTTTAGTTCATGTTTAAACTCAAACTCATTGTGTAAAGATTGTGTAAAGCTCTCAATGCCCCGTTTTACTTACTTCGTTTAGCCTCACCAGTTTCGTCATCATTGATGTCCTTCGGTTCCTCTGATTCTGTAGATGACATTGTAAGGTCAGTCATTCAGTTTAGCATCATCTGATGTTCAGATCATGATGGATCCTCACCATTTAAAGGGATAGTTCACCCAAAAATGAAACTTCTGTCATCATTTACTCACCCTCAAGTTATTGTAAACCTGTATGAGCTTCTTTATTCTGCTGAACACAAAAGAAGATATTTAGAAGAATGTTTGTAACCAAGCAGAGAGAGCAACCATTGACTACTATAGTAGGGAAAAAAAATACTATAGTAGTCAATGGTTGCTTGGATCTGCTTGGTTACAAACTTTCTTCTAAATATCATTGTGGCGAGCAGCGAGGCTGAGGGACCGTGAGAACGGAGGAGTGACGGGAGTATAAAGGAGGAGCGACGACAGTGAAGGACGAGAGAGGACCAGGCCTGGACTTTAATTTGTGTTTTATTTATGTTTTGTTTATGTATGTGTGCGGCAGTCGTCCGTGAGAGGCTTTTACTTTCACTTTGTGTTCATTTATTTTATTAAAAGTATGTTGAACGTTTGCCGGTTCCCGCCTCCTTCTTCCCACACGAACAAACTTTACTACAATAATCTTTTGTGTTCAGCAGAACAAAGAAACTCATACAGGTTTACAACAACTTGAGGGTGAGTAAATGATGACAGAAGTTTCATTTTTGGGTGAACTATCCCTTTAAATGCTTTAAAGGGGCACTTCAGCGCTGGGAAGATGAATGTGTATTTAAACTGGCTCATTTATGCAGTAGAAATGTGAAATTATTTTTGAATCTGGTGCCTTCTAGACCGAGAAAAGACAATGAAAATGTATTTTTGTCTCATGTGGATGAAAGACAACAACTCCCAGAATGCACTGGCTTCGCTGCCCTACGAGGCCACTCCCTACACCGCCCCCAACGTCGTTTTGATCTTCATAATAGTACAATAATTTCGTTCAGTTAGAGAATAAACACTACAATTAAAAACTGAATGTGTGTTTTCAATAAAGTGTGAGTGAGCCGAACGAAAGTCACACGACAAACACAGCAGGAGTGTCAGATTTCATTCATCACGAAGAGAGAAGAGCTGAGCAGAGTTGAGGTAACAGGGCTGTCATTCTCAGCCCGTGTCCAGTCTGGTGTGTTTTCTGAACGCATATGTAAGCTAAACTTTCATAGGAATTTATTGAAAAGTTGAAACACTCACTTTGCTCTGCACCGCTCCGTTATGAATGCCTGATCCGAGCGGCCGTGCTCATTCTGTGCGTGAGATCTCTCCCTATGGACGGGTTGATAACATGTGGAACAGCTCCATCTACTGGCTGTAGTCTCTAGCCTCTGGCCAAAAAATCCTCAGATGTAGCAAAATGACGATATTTGCGTCATCAGAGGATTTTTTTTTCAGAAATAAAATGCATAATTCTCTCGTCTCAGGGGGATATGAGGAGGGGAAGTACCATAATTCAAATATACTACCGGGTTTCTACTGATACAAAGCTTAATGCTAAATCACTGAAGTGACCCATTAATATTTACACACATCACATGACTAGGGCTGTACAGTGTAATAGTGGTTACACTAATAATCAGGATTATTTTGCTCAAAGATTATAAATCACGATTACTGGTCATGAATGTATATTCGGGTAAGTTGAGCCAGTTTCCTCCTGATGGTCAGTTCATCACTAATGAAGTTCACCTGTTGTTCATTTAGTTCTCTCGTTTGTCTCTGTGTATTTTATAGATTTGGAGATCATTCACTCCAAATGATCTGTGATCATCTTCATTGTGAATTATCATCTTTGCACAAATCAACAGATTGTCAGCTCATACACGGTTTATTAACCTCATCTAGTTTCCTGATTCATTATATTTATCATATACATTAACACATTCTCTACATTATAAAAACTATAAAACCATAAGAAGCTTCTAAAGATTGACCGATATGGGTTTTTCTATAGCCGATGTTTAGAGGTCAGGGTCAGCCGATGGCCGATATATGCAGCTGATATTTAGGGCTGATATCTTGATGTTTTCACCTTCATTTACATGCTAAAATGTCACACTAATAATAAGTGGATGCACAACATTTCTAAACTTAATTTATTGAAAAAGACTTGAACCATCTCTCGAATCTTCATTTTGTGCACTGCACTGTCATGAATTCACCGATTCATAGAAGTTGACTTCAATATATTTTATTCAGTGCAACAGCAGAGATCAGTACACTTTGTAAGCGCACGTGAACACATGTGATAGTCTTATTCTTTTAGTCAAAACACAGTAGCGACAAGCCGCAACACTAATCAGCAGCGCCTCCTAGTGGAGCGTAGTAATTACCAAATTAAGTCACCTCACATCTCCCCTCTTGAGCTGATTCACAACAGCAGAATAAACATTTGCAACTTGTCTATAATCAATAAAGAAGATACCAATTGTGATTCAACTTAACCAATATCTAATATAACATTTAGCTGTATGTGTGTTAATCAGTGTTGGGCACGTTACTTTAAAAAAGTAATAAGTTATAGTTACTAGTTACTTCTTACAAATAGTAACTGAGTTAGTAACTGAGTTACATCATTATAAAAGTAATTACCAGGGAAAGTAACTAATGTGTTACTTTTTTTTCCCTTCAAATGTTCAAATATGTCAAATAACTTGGATGCCCCCAATATTAAATATGTTAAATGAATGAATTGGACACTAAATAGAATAAATTATTATTATAAAACATTGTACATTAATGTACACTATTGTAATGTTGCTGTGGGACAATGTGAGAGACACCTGTCAAATTCAATATATTATTGTAAATATTATCAGTAGACCTACTATAGTGTACATATTGTGTAAATATTATCAGTAGACCTACTATAGTGTAAATATTGTGTAAATAGTATCAGTACTTCTTTACTACTCCTCTGGTAGTGGAGCTCACATTATCACCTGGGTTTTTAGCCACTAATGTTGTGGCTGTGATGACGTGAGGCTTCATTAGATTAGAAATAGAATTACTTTCCACCGACGTGGAGAGACTCTTTCTTCTTGGGCATACGCTGCATGTTACAATAAACATTCTTACCTTTCACCTCAACGAGGGAAAAGTAGCGCTTATACTTTCAGTTTGCGAAAGCTACCTTTGAAGTCGTTGGACTGCCATCGCTGACTGGGCATATGCGTGTGCGTCATAGGTGTGTGTGTGAACTCAACCTATCAACCTCAACCTTGTCTCCCACCCACCAATCATCATCAGTTATGTGTACCACCCAACCCAACCCCCAACACGCATGGCTGGCGCGAACGCACACACACACACACACACACACGCACGCACGCGCGTCCGACTGACAGAGAGCCTGTTGGGATGAAAACCGCTTCAGTGAGCTCAATTATAGTAACGCCGCATTTTTTTCCCTCAGTAACGCTAACGGCGTTGTAACGGAAGAAACAGTAATTCGTTTGATTACTCGTTACTGAAAAAAGTAATTCCGTTAGTAACGCCGTTTATCTATAACGCCGTTATTCCCAACACTGGTGTTAATTCTACTATGCAGTAAACACAGCCCAAAAGAAAGAGGAAAACAAAACAATAGCAATTGGTTTGGTATTTCTAAACTTCTCTTAACTCGCTCTAGAAGGGTGTACCTTAAAACAAAACATCATTAGTAAAGGACATTTCTATCTCAAACATAATCCTTAAATCTAACAGGTGGCTTAATAGCTCGACCAGCAAGGGTCCTCTTTGGGGACAAACCAGAGCCAGTAGGAATGGTGGGAACACAGGGCACAGATGCATTAGTGTCAGCGAGCGGGGCATCTGAGTCACCTGGGTCAGGAATATCAAAGTCACTAGTCTCTGACGCAGTAACTTGGGTTGATGACTCGGGCACTTCCTGTAAATGCCTCCTGTTCCTACGTGCTACAGTCCCATGGTCGGTTTGAACGATATAGGATCTGGGCTCTGGTGCTTTTGCAATGACTTTCGCTGGGGTCCTCCAGCCCTTCTCCCCGTCCAGCTTAACTGTAACACTCTGGCCCGGCTGTAGTGTTGACAAGGGCCTGGCTGAATGACGCCTGTTGTAGAAGAAGCGGTAGGCTGATTTAGTCTGTTGGTCTTTCAGTCTTACAGTTTGGTGATCAACTACAGTTGGACGTAACTGCTGGGGCAACACCGGCACCGTAGTCCTGATCTCACGGCCAAACATGAGGTGAGCTGGGCTGTGACCTGTTGCGGTAATGGGAGTAGCTCTGTAGCTCATCAGGGCGAGCTGTGGGTCTGGCTGTCGCAGGATTCTCTTGGCGATGGCAACGCTCCTCTCAGCCGCTCCGTTTGCTTGCGGGTAGTGAGGACTGGACGTCGTGTGCTGAAAGTTGTATGTCTCACTGAACTGTCGGAACTCGTCTGAAACAAACTGGGGGCCATTATCCGTGACTAGCTCAAGAGGAATACCCCACCTCGCAAACATACACTTAAGCTGTGAGATGACTTGGTTACTATTTGTGGTGGGCAGATGTGAAATCTCAATGTAACGTGAATAGTAGTCTGTCGCTACCAAATATTGTTTACCATCCTGCTCACACAAATCAGCTGCTATTTTCTGCCAAGCACCTTGTGGCAGTGGTGTGGTAATCAGTGGCTCTTTTCTTTGGGTTGGTTTGTTCTTATAGCAAAACTCACAGGTGCTGACTAGCTCCGCAATGTCTTTCCCGACACCTGGCCACCACACTGACATGTTGGCCCTCTTCCGGCACTTTGTGAGTCCCTGATGACCCGCATGTATTTGTGACAATACAGTATTTTGCATTGTGGATGGAATAACAATGCGGTCATCATGCATTAAAAGTCCGCTGACTTCTGACAGGTGAGCTCTAATTGTGTGATATTTGAGCAGGTTGTGTGGCAAGCGTGACAAGTCTGAGGGCCAGCCATTGTTTGTGTAACGAATCACAGTTTGCAGAATGTTATCGTTGCTTGTGGCCTCTCTTATCCTGTTTAATCTGTCTTTAGTGATTGGCCTTGTTTCAATCACTGCCTGAACATAAGCTTTTACCTCATGCTCAGTGTCGGACACAGTACAGTCCTGCAGAGGATTACGAGACAGAGTGTCCGCCACAATGAGCTGCTTCCCTGGAACATGAACAGCTTCTGGATTGAACTTCATTAAGCGCATCAAAAGTCTCTGACACCTAACAGGTGCTTTGTCCAGGTCGTACGTGTTTATCAGCGGAACAAGGGGCTTGTGATCAGTCTGCAAAACAAATCTGTCCATGCCCTGCAGATATCTCCCGAACCGCTCGCACGCCCACACGCTGGCGAGGCATTCTTTTTCTATCTGGGAGTACCTGCGCTCCGTCTCTGTCAGTGTCCTTGAACAAAAGGCGACTGGGCGGAGTCCCTCGTTGTGCTCCTGCAGCAGTGCGCCCACCAAGCCATAACTGCTTGCATCCGCACTTACAACGGTCGGCCTTGTTGCATCATAGTATGCCAAAACAGGTGCTGAAATCAACATTCCTTTTACCTTTTTGAAGGCATTCTCTTGTGCCTCTCCCCATGTCCGCATTGTGTCGATTTTCAGTAGAGAGTTGATGGGGTGCATTGTTGTAGAAAGATCCGGGAGGAATTTCCCCAAATAATTAATCATCCCGATTCTCTGCCGCAGTTCTGTTATGTTTGTCGGGCTGGGAAGCTCCGCGATGGCTCTGACTTTCTCAGTGTCCGGTTTGATGCCATCCTTTCCGATGATGTGTCCAAAGTAGTGGATCTCAGATTTGCGGAACTGACATTTATCCTTGTTTAGCTTCAGTCCTGAAGCTCTGATCGTTTGCATCACCGCTTGCAGGTTCCGGTCATGGTCCTTCATGTCTTTGCCATAGACCAGAATGTCATCCATTACCACCACTGTGCCCGCAAGGTCTTTGAGGAGAGAACTCATTTTCTGTTGAAATATTTCTGGAGCCGATGTAATGCCGAAGGGTAAACGGCAGAAACAGAAACAACCCACGGGTGTAATGAAAGTCGTGAGCTTCCTGCTGCTCTCATCAAGCGGAATCTGCCAAAACCCACTTGAAGCATCGACAGTGGAGAACACAGTTGCACCTGACAGCTTTGGAGCAATGTCCTCTAAATTCGGCAGAATGAATCGCTCTCATTTAACAGCTTTATTAAGTTTAGTCAGATCTACGCAGATCCGTGGTTTCTTGTTCTTTTTTATCACAGGCACCATAGGAGCACACCAGTCTGTGGCTTCTTTTACTTCCTCTACGATGCCCAGAGACTGCATCCGTTTCAGTTCCTCCTCCACTTGAGGTAAGATTGGGAATGGTATGCGCCGTGGGGTAGCAATGCTGTAGGGCTGAGCATCTGGCCTCAGCTCTATTTTCACTGGTTCACATTTCAATAGTCCAATGTCCCCAAAAACGTCATCATATGATTCAAGCCCATTAACTCTGCACACTAGTCCCATTTTGATAGCTGTTTTACGACCCAGCAGGTTTGTAGTGAAGGGGCCTGACATAACATAAATCCAAAAAGTTACTGACCCCTAGAAACCAGGCACTGCCCTCATCGCTATCACAGTCAGTAACTTTAAAGGCCCATTTATACTTCTGCGTCGAGTGTATGCCGTAGGCTACGCGCGTAGCCGACGCCGTCGTGAGCATTTATACTTCTGCGCTGTTGTCTGCGTCAATGTGCAATTCCACATGCAGACGCTAGGAGGCAGTGTCCTCGAGCATGATGGTGTAATCAAGACAACAGCCGAAGAAGAAGCAGTTTGTTGTGTAGAATCTGTACATTCATGTCGGAATATCAGCAGCAGTGAGAGAGCGGCTTTTCTTGCAGCTTGAGTTGTTGTATCTAATACAAATATCTCTAGTTGATTAGTAAAGTTAAATAAGGCGATCTGGCGCTGGAATGTGTTTGTGAAATCATGCGGAGCTCGTGGCCGCTGTTTTCAGCAGCGGTGGCTCGAGCAATCGATTGCTGTTGCGGAGACTTCATTCACGAAATATACCCTATAATGTGTCCCTGTTCTTGATATGCAATCACTGATTAACATCTTTGGTTTTAATGAGAAAATAAATCAACTATATTCAGCGGATCTATGTATTTATTTACTACCATAAAGAATCGCTGGACTGCAAAATAGTGTGTTATAGCAGACGTAAGGAACTATCATCCAATTTCTGGACACACACACACACACTCCTATCGCAGATTTTTTATTTATTTATTGACCTGAGGGAAGGGTTCTGGCAGACCAATCACAGCGCTTGCGGTCCGCGTAGAATTGACGCGTTGTTACATTTTTGGAGAGGTGCGCGTCAGGCTACGGCGTAGGGTACGGCATATCCAACGCGTCTATGCGCACTCGACGCAGAAGTATAAATTGGCCTTAAGTGCATTCACGTTTTTGGTTTTACACATTGCTTCGAAGTGGCCCATCTTATTGCATTTACGGCAGCGTTTCCCTGTAGCTGGACATGCACTGTGCTCATGTTGTCTCCCACACCTTGTACAGCCCTTTCTGTTTGATGACTGTTGTGCACATTTATATAGTTCATTGTCTTTGTTTTTAGCATACCTTTTGTCATATTGCTTTGGCTGTTTGAACTTACGTGCATTTACGGCACCCACTTCAACATTTGTTGCTCTGGCACTGGCATTTTGTGTTTTAACCAGCTCGGAGTGTCGTGCGATACTGATCGCCTTTTCCAAGGTCAACTCCGGTTCAAGTTGTAGTTTCTGTGACACTTCCCCATCTGCGATCCCAATCACAATCCGATCTCTTATCTGTTCATCTTTTGTCTGTCCAAAATCACAGTGCTCTGCTAATTTATACAGTTGTCTGACAAACGCCTCCACGCTCTCCCCTTGGAGCTGTGAGCGGCGGTGGAAACAGGCACGTTCATGTATTGTATTTCGTCTTGGCACAAAATGTTCATTGAACTTTCTCAAAACTTCGTCATAGTAGTTATCGACGTTGTCTGGGAACGTGAAAGTGCTAAAGATAGGTTCCGACTCTTTGCCCATTGCATATAACAACGTATTCACTTGTACATCACCGTCTTCTTGGTTTAGCTTAGTAGCTATCCGATAGCGGCTAAAACGTTGTCTCCAGATTGGCCACGCCGAAGGCTGGGTGAAGTCAAACGATTCCGGAGCCTGAAACTTGGCCATGTCGTTGCCTCAGTCTTGTCCAATGGGTGAAAGAGTCACTTCTGACACCATGTCATGAATTCACCGATTCATAGAAGTTGACTTCAATATCTTTTATTCAGTGCAACAGCAGAGATCAGTACACTTTGTAAGCGCACGTGAACACATGTGATAGTCTTATTCTTTTAGTCAAAACAGTAGCGACAAGCCGCAACACTAATCAGCAGCGCCTCCTAGTGGAGCGTAGTAATTACCAAATTAAGTCACCTCACACACGGTATTAAAATATTTATCCAAAGTTAACCAAACAAATCAATAAACTGACCAAGTATTAATGATAAACAGGGCCATACATGCCATTCCCATTCTATGAAATGCATCTATACACTATATCTAATTTGCATAGTAATGTGTTTTTGGGACAATATGTCATAATGGGAGTAATAAAAAGGATTATTTTCATAATCAAATTTCATAAGAATATCCAGACAAAACTGTGTATGTTGTGGGAGAAATTCACTCAAATATAATGTCCTCTACAGAGGCAAATCCTGTATGCTGGGTCTTTCTGTCTCGTGCAGAGTGAATCCAGCATTTATATTTAGATGTCACTCCGAAACTGCAGCATGCAGTTGGCCATCAGTCCTCTAAACAGCATGAAAATCAATAGTTTTATTCAATGGATTTTATAGACTGTATAGCCTCGAGTTTCGCGAGCCTGCATTAACTCAGCACTGAATAAAAACTGATCGCGTTCAAGAGATCTGGCTACATTACGCAACGCTGCAAAAACACGTTGTAAATAGATCACGCTCTCCAGAGCGCGAACACAAATGTGCAAATCTGCCCAATCTGTTTCACCAGTATGTATTTACAGTATCAACTGAGGGTGCTTTTGCTTGCGTTTGAGGGTGCTTTAAGCCGTGTTTATACTTTCGTCTGGCTCCGCAGCGCGAGCCTCCACTGACTGCGCGCGCCTCCGATGATGCTCAACGCAGGCCCGGATTGGCTAATCAGGAGCACCGGGAAAATCCCAGATGGGCCGGTCTGTTTTTTGGCCGCGAGGGCCGTTGTTGTCATGGCACTGGGTGGAAATATGGATGCTGTCCCTAGGCTGCCTGCACTCACAGCAGCCCTACTTTTTTATTTATAATTTTACCGCAGTCCCACTCTTTTCTATTTAATATTTTCTCGCAGAGCGCAGCCTGCAGGTTAATGATGACGTGATCAGTGTTGGGGGTAACGAGTTACAAAATAACGGATTACAGTAACGATATTACTTTTTTGGGTAACGAAGTAAAGTAACGCATTACACTAAAAATATTGGTAACTACACTACTTTACTAGACTATAGGAACGTGCTTTCCTGCGTTACTCAAGCAGTGTTTGCCTGTGTGTAAAGATCTGATATGTTTAAGTGCTGCGTGCACCGTTGCCATAGAGCAGTGCTTCCCAACCGGGGTGCCGTCTGGTTATTAGGTCTTAAAGGGGCAGTATTATTAGGTCTTAAAGGGGCAGTATTATTAGGTCTTAAAGGGGCAGTTTTGTTAGGTCTTAAAGGGGCAGTTTTATTAGGTCTTAAAGGGGCAGTAGCCTTTACTGCTGTCTGTTTAATGTCAAACAACAAAAGACAAGGGTATCACTCACTGCTCTTGATTGAATAGATTTTGTAAATTTAATAGGATTAATGTTTAATTTATACAGTGAAATATGCAATGTTATTTTACATTTGATTTCTGTACCTGAAAACTAATGTTAGACGTACCTGAAAAACATTGTTTATTTTATTAGTGTCTTTGCTCAATAGTATTTATTTGTGCTGCTGCTTGTATTTAAATTATTTGTTCTTATTAATTTCTTTATCTTTATTTGACAGTAGTCCTTTTTGTTTGTTTGGGGAAACTGCCATAGAGCCATGATGTTTGTCCATATATCTACACGGTAAATTAAGAAATGGGAAAGTAAAGTAATAAGTACACTCTAAAAAAAAAGGCTCGTAATCATAGGGGAACCTTTTTTAGTGCTATATAGCACCAATTTTGGTGCTTCAGTGGTTCTTCAGCGGTTCTTCAGAGGTGCTATATAGCACCTTAGTCAAAGAACCGGTGAAGAACCTCTGAAGAACCGCTGAAGAACCTCTGAAGAACCGCTGAAGAACCACTGAAGCACCAAAATTGGTGCTATATAGCTCTAAAAAAGGTTCCCCTATGATTACGAGCCAAGAACCATTTTTGGTGCAATATAGAACCTTTTTTTTTTTAGAGTGTAGTGTAGTTACTTTTCAAATACAGTAACTAGTAAAGTAATCTCATTACAATTTACAGATGTAACTAGTAACTAATTACTTTTTTTGAGTAACTACCCCAACACTGGACGTGATTATCTTTTGACTCCCTGGCTCCAAAGAAATCTTTGGAAACGGACGCGGCCAAATGTTCTAAGCTGAGCACATTCTTCCTCAAAAAAACAAATGAAGACGACGAGGCCGGTAAGTAAGCTAACGTTAAGGTAGTTAGGAGCAGTTCAAGATGCTAGCGACCGTGCAAAACAACGTTGTCTGCAAACCACGTTCATGTATCAAACTTTTTCTTGTAGCTCTTCAGCAGCAGCCGCCTCTAGTCCGGTTTGCTGCTAACAGTGAAGAGCAAGGCCCAGAAGCTCCAGTCATGAGCCCAACACACCAGAATGTCATTCAGAAGAACTAGTTATAGTAACGAAGAGCCCTGCTCAATGAAAAATGCCCTGAGATAATTAATGATACCTGATGATTCAGCGATACATTAATGAAACTGACTTGACTTGATTTGAAAGCTTTGTAAAAAGGGGATATTTGTGGTGAGAAATAAATGTAACAAATTTAATTTAGTGTCAGAAAGAGAGCCAGGACCCAGTTGAGAAGAGACTTATGCTCTCACTGTGAAAGACAGGTAAGCTGCTATTGTACCATAGTGTGTGAATAAGCAAACAATAATCACTGAAAAAATGCTTTTCTTACTTAGAATCTTACTTGTTTCCAGTTCAAATATATAAATTATTCTTAATTCAAGATACATTTACTAGACAAGTGAAATGGCATAAGAAATTATGTTTTGTTTTCTGGAAAAAAACACCTTAAAAATTATTATTATTTTGCTTAAAACAAGCTAAATCTAATACTTAAATCTAATGCAATACTTGTTTAATTCTTACAAGTATTGTAAGAATAAATAAAATATTTGAAGTTGTAAAGCAGCTGTTTCCTTGAAAAAGAGATGCTACTGTCATTTGAAAGTGCAATACATTTTATTTTAATCTTTATTTTTTATATATTTATTTTTGTTAGATTTTTTTTTCTTCATTTCAATGTTTGGATATTTATGAATACTAATTCTTAAAGAAAATAGATTCTGATACTGTCCTGTTACTGTTCTAATAAATCTTCACTGTGAAGCAAAGCTTAGGCTACTGTTTTTGCACTGAATTGGAAATGATGATATTTTTCAAAAATACAAAGAATTACAAGGCTGTAGAGAACAGTGCGCCTATTGCAGACTTATATTCTGAGGTTTTAATTACATTATTTTAATATAGTCAGTCGTGAACTAAAGTGGGCCGGTCTAAGGCATGAAACTCCAGGGCTGAAAATGAGTCCCAATCCGGCCCTGGCTCAACGCCCACGACCACCCACTCCGTGTTGGCATCATTATTGCCGTGCGGACGCGTCGACTATAAACAAGGTTGTAGCAAGGCTTAAATAACAAGGCTTTATACGCTGTTCTGAGCTGCTCCAGGAGTAAGGACAGCTCTGTGTGTCTGTAACGTAGCCCTCAATCATGCTACAGTGTTTGTGAGAGCTGCTGCCTTCTCCACCCCAACGAGTGAAATTCTCCGACTCCGATACAGGAAAAATAAAACTGAAACATTGGGGCTAATATTTTAGAGAGCAAGCTGCTGATAGTTTTCAACTACAGTCCTTAAAGTTAACTGCAAGTCAGCCAACCTTCTGCCAGCTGTAGCATTATGCCAGTTCCAGACCGCACCAATAACACAGGGCTGCCCACGGATGTGCCTGACTTTAAATCGGTGCCGATGCCGATATATTAAAAAAATGACAAATATCGGCCTGATATATCGTCCGACCTCTAGAAGCTTCTCTCAAAAGCTAAAACTGTGATATTCCTAATATTAATTCCAATAATTCCGAATTATGTAAATGTTTTGTGGCACAGAGTTGAGGCGTAAATGCGTTTATCCAGCGACCACAATCACAATCACTACAGTCACGATCCATGATTGGCTGTTATAGCGTTCATCACTGAGAAGGTTTGATCGCAGGAAACGGAGAAAAGACTGAGAGCAGAATATGACAATCAAAGCTTGTGGAGGATTGATACCAATGTTTGTGTCTAGAGACAATTCACCCTCCTCCACTTCAGGTGAAGGTAGGAGAATGACCGCTCTGTTGCAAAGCTACTGGCGTCACTCCAGTCATTCTCCATCTTTGCGACTCGCGAGTCTGACAGCTGTCAATCAACCCGTCCCTGCGGGTCTCATCTGCACGCCCTCCGCTCAGCCCCGCCCTCGGTTCATCCCTCTGTCTCCGCTCAGCCCCGCCCTCGGTTCATCCCTCTGTCTCCGCTCAGCCCCGCCCTCGGTTCATCCCTCTGTCTCCGCTCAGCTCCGCCCTCGGTTCATCCCTCTGTCTCCGCTCAGCCCCGCCCTCGGTTCATCCCTCTGTCTCCGCTCAGCCCCGCCCTCGGTTCATCCCTCTGTCTCCGCTCAGCTCCGCCCTCGGTTCATCCCTCTGTCTCCGCTCAGCCCCGCCCTCGGTTCATCCCTCTGTCTCCGCTCAGCCCCGCCCTCGGTTCATCCCTCTGTCTCCGCTCAGCCCCGCCCTCGGTTCATCCCTCTGTCTCCGCTCAGCTCCGCCCTCGGTTCATCCCTCTGTCTCCGCTCAGCCCCGCCCTCGGTTCATCCCTCTCTCCGCTCAGCCCCGCCCTCGGTTCATCCCTCTGTCTCCGCTCAGCCCCGCCCTCGGTTCATCCCTCTGTCTCCGCTCAGCCCCGCCCTCGGTTCATCCCTCTGTCTCCGCTCAGCCCCGCCCTCGGTTCATCCCTCTCTCCGCTCAGCCCCGCCCTCGGTTCATCCCTCTGTCTCCGCTCAGCCCCGCCCTCGGTTCATCCCTCTGTCTCCGCTCAGCCCCGCCCTCGGTTCATCCCTCTCTCCGCTCAGCCCCGCCCTCGGTTCATCCCTCTGTCTCCGCTCAGCCCCGCCCTCGGTTCATCCCTCTGTCTCCGCTCAGCCCCGCCCTCGGTTCATCCCTCTGTCTCCGCTCAGCCCCGCCCTCGGTTCATCCCTCTGTCTCCGCTCAGCCCCGCCCTCGGTTCATCCCTCTGTCTCCGCTCAGCCCCGCCCTCGGTTCATCCCTCTGTCTCCGCTCAGCCCCGCCCTCGGTTCATCCCTCTGTCTCCGCTCAGCCCCGCCCTCGGTTCATCCCTCTGTCTCCGCTCAGCCCCGCCCTCGGTTCATCCCTCTGTCTCCGCTCAGCCCCGCCCTCGGTTCATCCCTCTGTCTCCGCTCAGCCCCGCCCTCGGTTGATCCCTCTGTCTCCGCTCAGCCCCGCCCTGGGTTCATCCCTCTCTCCGCTCAGCCCCGCCCTCGGTTCATCCCTCTCTCCGCTCAGCCCCGCCCTCGGTTCATCCCTCTGTCTCCGCTCAGCCCCGCCCTCGGTTCATCCCTCTGTCTCCGCTCAGCCCCGCCCTCGGTTCATCCCTCTGTCTCCGCTCAGCCCCGCCCTCGGTTCATCCCTCTCTCCGCTCAGCCCCGCCCTCGGTTCATCCCTCTCTCCGCTCAGCCCCGCCCTCGGTTCATCCCTCTGTCTCCGCTCAGCCCCGCCCTCGGTTCATCCCTCTCTCCGCTCAGCCCCGCCCTCGGTTCATCCCTCTCTCCGCTCAGCCCCGCCCTCGGTTCATCCCTCTGTCTCCGCTCAGCCCCGCCCTCGGTTCATCCCTCTCTCCGCTCAGCCCCGCCCTCGGTTCATCCCTCTGTCTCCGCTCAGCCCCGCCCTCGGTTCATCCCTCTGTCTCCGCTCAGCCCCGCCCTCGGTTCATCCCTCTCTCCGCTCAGCCCCGCCCTCGGTTCATCCCTCTGTCTCCGCTCAGCCCCGCCCTCGGTTCATCCCTCTGTCTCCGCTCAGCCCCGCCCTCGGTTCATCCCTCTGTCTCCGCTCAGCCCCGCCCTCGGTTCATCCCTCTGTCTCCGCTCAGCCCCGCCCTCGGTTCATCCCTCTGTCTCCGCTCAGCCCCGCCCTCGGTTCATCCCTCTGTCTCCGCTCAGCCCCGCCCTCGGTTCATCCCTCTGTCTCCGCTCAGCCCCGCCCTCGGTTCATCCCTCTGTCTCCGCTCAGCCCCGCCCTCGGTTCATCCCTCTGTCTCCGCTCAGCCCCGCCCTCGGTTCATCCCTCTGTCTCCGCTCAGCCCCGCCCTCGGTTCATCCCTCTGTCTCCGCTCAGCCCCGCCCTCGGTTGATCCCTCTGTCTCCGCTCAGCCCCGCCCTGGGTTCATCCCTCTCTCCGCTCAGCCCCGCCCTCGGTTCATCCCTCTCTCCGCTCAGCCCCGCCCTCGGTTCATCCCTCTGTCTCCGCTCAGCCCCGCCCTCGGTTCATCCCTCTGTCTCCGCTCAGCCCCGCCCTCGGTTCATCCCTCTGTCTCCGCTCAGCCCCGCCCTCGGTTCATCCCTCTCTCCGCTCAGCCCCGCCCTCGGTTCATCCCTCTCTCCGCTCAGCCCCGCCCTCGGTTCATCCCTCTGTCTCCGCTCAGCCCCGCCCTCGGTTCATCCCTCTCTCCGCTCAGCCCCGCCCTCGGTTCATCCCTCTCTCCGCTCAGCCCCGCCCTCGGTTCATCCCTCTGTCTCCGCTCAGCCCCGCCCTCGGTTCATCCCTCTCTCCGCTGGGCTCTGCCCACTTTTCCAGCATTTTTCAAATATTGCCAGTAGGTGGAGTTAAGCTCTGAGGGGTTTAGTTACCCTTTAAAGAGCCATACAGGCACCTAGTGGGTAACATCGACATACAGTAAGAGCTTTGTGCAGCATAACAGCGTCATTCATTATAACGGCAGTTTGGGCAAGTGTGCAGATACACTCGAGACGTGTGATTGACAGCTCCGGACATTATAAAGATTGTTCTCTGATCGCTCTCTGTAGTTTAATGACTTAAAAAACGGATTTGTTTCATGCTACTAACAGAAACGATTGTTTTAGTCACTGGCTTGATTCACTGATGCATTACGCTTAGGGCATCAAGACGGCGATCATTAAACGACCTAGAAAGAAAGTCTGAGTGAACTTGAATGATTAGCTACACATCAGAAATCACTGATCACAGATCAGGCATTAATGAACACTGTTACTCACTGTTTGTGGCGGAGCTGTCCAATCCAAATCGTAAAGTCTGTTTGTAAAGTCTGTGCTGACATTGCGACTGATAAACTGAATCCATTTTCTCTGAGTGCTCTGGTCAGGCAAAGCAGAGGAAGGGGAGGTAACCGTTACTGGTATGACGTCATAACAGGAAAATTCCAGATTAGCTCATCTGAGCTTCATTTTCTCAAAGGCAGAGAAAGACAGCCAGAACTCGCTTTACACACATCAACATTTCTAGCCACCTCGGGACCATATACAGACTAGGGGAACTCATATTAATGTTAAAAAAACCTCAAAATGAAAATTTCATGCCATGGGACCTTTAATACAGAACTCTGTCTCGTCTTCTGTCCAAACATACCATCATCTGTAAAGAATGATCCACTTTTACGCATTGCCACATACAGTGACGAGCGAAAAGTTTGAATCTTCATGGTGATAACTCAAAGTTTTTTTTACCACTTCGTTATTGTGGCTTGGAATTTCGTTTGTTGGAAATATAAACTGAATTTAGAAATGCTTTTGAAATGAAAAACTTTGGGTTTAATAAACAAAAATATATTTTTGAAATGAAGACAGCGTTTGGAGTGGAGTGCAAAATCTGTTCCCTGAGTCCACGGCCTTTGCTGTTATTGTGAGTGTACACAAATAAAAGTAGAGCGTTTATTATAATTATGTCTTGCACTTATCTGTAGTATGGCTAGACATTATGGAGTATTGTGATTTGTATCTGCGCTGTCATAAAGGATAAAATCCATCAGAAGGCGCCGACGACTTCGTTGGACAGAGGGTTAAAGAAAACGTAGCCTATTTAGTTTCATATAGTTAAGCTATGTTAAAATATTATAGTTTTTTAATTTCATATGTTGATTATGAAAAGTGAGCAGCATGAGTAAAGCACAATCAGATGCGCATATGTGGATTTTGAGCACTTAATTGAATTGTGTTTTCTAGAAAGTCTTTCTTTATAGTGGTGTCAACAATAATCGATTCAACGATGCATCGCAATGCGGGGCATGCACGATTCAGCATCGATGCGGCAAAGTGCCATAATCGATTATGTCACCGTTTATTTTCTGGTCTTGAGTTGGACAATAGTTGGTGAAATTTGAAGTTTCAATTACTTCCAAGGTCATAACAACAACAATCAAGATGGCGGAGGGAGATGACCGCGATAGACGGGTAATTAAAAACGCACCCAAAGCTTGGAAAGCGGACATCTGGGCACATTTCGGATTCTGACGCCAGCTTCACCGCACGCGTTAGCAGGGCAGGAGCGGTGGGTATGGAGAGCCGGAGCCCGCGCCCCCGTTGTGGATTCACACTGGCAGCGTTTGTCTCGCGCAGCTCGTATATTGCAAATACAGACAAATATTGTACATTATGTCACATTTTCCGGTCTTCTCCTCCGAGCCCCGTCTGTCTCGTGCTTTGATTTATGATGGGCAGCATATGCTGCAAATGCGACCGTGTTCCCCTCTGTCCCAAACACATATGCATATAACTTGTTGTATATAGGCCTAGTTCACATGATAAATGTAAGTTAACATTAAAGTGAATATATGCTTCTAGTTTTAATCATTTAAACAGGCTTTTGAAGTTTGGGCAAAAACTTCTGGCAGTGTTGTGTTTTTAATTTTTTTCACAGCTCTGGATGTCATATGGTGATTGTGAAACACACGGGGCACTTCACTTCATGATTTCATGGTGAAATTTGTTATTTTCTATGTTAATCTGGTCAGTTTTGATCAAGAACAATCCACTGAGGCTTTAAATCAGCGTGAGCAGCGCGGCAAAAATAGACTCGGCGCCAAAACGATCTGCGTGCGATGTGAATGCTCTAATCTGTTAAGTTAACATGGGCGCCGAAAAAAATATGCGCTGTTTACGCCCTTCTAACGCGCCTGCCACACTAAAATCAAGCACGTTGGCAATACAACTAACTTCACGAACCATGTTTATCGTTGGCATCCTGAGTTGGCTTCAACAACAACAACACAAAAAGTCGACACATCCCAGCTAAGAATTGACGAGTCCCAAGTGTCAACGTTACTGTGTGTGTTGCACTGAATATTTTTATTGCTGGGTGCCTGGGTGGTGGTTGTTGTTACAATAGTGTGACTGTAATTACGGATTAATATTTGCACAGGAGTTCATGAAGTGCCCTGTCTTAGAGCTTTTTACTGTGTGTAAAAAAAACAAACACTTATGTTCACTGCTGGAAAAAGTTGGCTTAGTTGGTTATTATTGCTCTATATAATTTCAAATGGTTCTAAAGCAGAGAGAAGAGAAACATTTCTCATTCAAAGCACTGAAAGCAGTGATTTATGTTTTCTTTTTCAGGTTTGAAAATGCCATATCCAATACCCTGTACCATTGAATTTTATTTTATTTAATGACATTTATGTCAAAGATACAGGAGAGTGATAATACACACATAGCAGCCAATAAAATCTGTTGTTCAATATCTGACTTGTATTGCCTCATGACTGATTAAAAATTTGCCTTGTTGTGTGCAGTAGAATTTTGATGCATCGCAATGCATCGTAGAATCGAATTGAATCGAATCGTTACCTGGTGAATCGTAATCGAATCGAATTGTGAGGGCAGTGCCAATGCACACCCCTATTTCTTTCAAATTAATTTCGTTTTGTATAAATTGTATTTTAATTTTGATCAATGTTTAATACACTATTTGCCTGTATATTTAATAAATAAGAAGCAAACCAAGATCGTCGGGAATGGATTGACGTGCGTAACTGGCCTGTTTCTGCGGCCTTTGAGTACGACTGAAGTAAATGTTGACAAAACCTGTCAGATCTAAGTATTATGTTTTTTGTTTAAGTTATTGTTTAACATGTTTCTTTTGTATTATTATTATTTTGGAACAAATGAGGTCTCTGTTTAAAAACGCTGGCTCGCAGCTGCAGGTTCCACTGCTTTAGAGCACCGCATATATGTTCGGTTTGCCTAACTGAACGTAGTTGAACTGTCTGCCACAAGTTGATCTTGTAATAAAGGTCTTATCGAGGAAAAACACGCTGTATTTTTGTATTCATTGCATTTTTGAATTATAAAAGTTAAATAATAAATTTTTTTATAAAAAAATATTAATGATTAATCGATAGTCGATCGTTAATTCTCCCAACGATCGACTAAGAAAATTTAATCGAATGCCCATCCCTATTCCCCATGATTGTGTCGCCTACAGAACTAGACTGAGAGACCATTAAAGGCCTTTGCAGGTGTTTTGAGTTAATCAGCTGAGTAGAGTGTGGCACCAGGTGTCTTCAATATTCAACCTTTTCACAATATTCTAATTTTCTGAGATCCTGAATTTGGGATTTTCCTTAGTTGTCCGTTATAATCATCAAAATTAAAAGAAATAAACGTTTGAAATATATCAGTCTGTGTTTAATGAATGAATATAATATACAAGTTTCACTTTTTGAATGGAATTAGTGAAATAAATTAACTTTTTGATGATATTCTAATTATATGACCAGCACCTGTATATAAAATTTTAGGTAATAAGGAACAAACAATATTAGGATTAGCTGTAACATTTCACATGTTGACGACATTAGTATAAATCTGTATCAGATGTGTCAGAGCAATTACAGTAAATTCCTGAACGATATTTATTAATAAATCAACTGCATTGATAAGTCAGCGATGTCATGCCGGTTCTCCACTGGTCCTCCATGACCCTGTGGCCGGTTCTCCACTGGTCCTCCATGACCCTGTGGCCGGTTCTCCACTGGTCCTCCATGACCCTGTGGCCGGTTCTCCACTGGTCCTCCATGACCCTGTGGCCGGTTCTCCACTGGTCCTCCATGACCCTGTGGCCGGTTCTCCACTGGTCCTCTCCATGACCCTGTGGCCGGTTCTCCACTGGTCCTCCATGACCCTGTGGCCGGTTCTCCACTGGTCCTCCATGACCCTGTGGCCGGTTCTCCACTGGTCCTCCATGACCCTGTGGCCGGTTCTCCACTGGTCCTCCATGACCCTGTGGCCGGTTCTCCACTGGTCCTTCATGACCCTGTGGCCGGTTCTCCACTGGTCCTCCATGACCCTGTGGCCGGTTCTCCACTGGTCCTCCATGACCCTCTGGCCGGTTCTCCACTGGTCCTTCATGACCCTGTGGCCGGTTCTCCACTGGTCCTCCATGACCCTGTGGCCGGTTCTCCACTGGTCCTCCATGACCCTGTGGCCGGTTCTCCACTGGTCCTTCATGACCCTGTGGCCGGTTCTCCACTGGTCCTTCATGACCCTGTGGCCGGTTCTCCACTGGTCCTCCATGACCCTGTGGCCGGTTCTCCACTGGTCCTTCATGACCCTGTGGCCGGTTCTCCACTGGTCCTCCATGACCCTGTGGCCGGTTCTCCACTGGTCCTCCATGACCCTGTGGCCGGTTCTCCACTGGTCCTTCATGACCCTGTGGCCGGTTCTCCACTGGTCCTTCATGACCCTGTGGCCGGTTCTCCACTGGTCCTCCATGACCCTGTGGCCGGTTCTCCACTGGTCCTTCATGACCCTGTGGCCGGTTCTCCACTGGTCCTTCATGACCCTGTGGCCGGTTCTCCACTGGTCCTTCATGACCCTGTGGCCGGTTCTCCACTGGTCCTCCATGACCCTGTGGCCGGTTCTCCACTGGTCCTTCATGACCCTGTGGCCGGTTCTCCACTGGTCCTTCATGACCCTGTGGCCGGTTCTCCACTGGTCCTTCATGACCCTGTGGCCGGTTCTCCACTGGTCCTCCATGACCCTGTGGCCGGTTCTCCACTGGTCCTCCATGACCCTGTGGCCGGTTCTCCACTGGTCCTTCATGACCCTGTGGCCGGTTCTCCACTGGTCCTCCATGACCCTGTGGCCGGTTCTCCACTGGTCCTTCATGACCCTGTGGCCGGTTCTCCACTGGTCCTCCATGACCCTGTGGCCGGTTCTCCACTGGTCCTTCATGACCCTGTGGCCGGTTCTCCACTGGTCCTCCATGACCCTGTGGCCGGTTCTCCACTGGTCCTCCATGACCCTGTGGCCGGTTCTCCACTGGTCCTCCATGACCCTGTGGCCGGTTCTCTACTGGTCCTCCATGACCCTGTGGCCGGTTCTCCACTTGTCCTCCATGACCCTGTGGCCGGTTCTCCACTGGTCCTCCATGACCCTGTGGCCGGTTCTCCACTGGTCCTCCATGACCCTGTGGCCGGTTCTCCACTGGTCCTCCATGACCCTGTGGCCGGTTCTCCACTGGTCCTCCATGACCCTGTGGCCGGTTCTCCACTGGTCCTCCATGACCCTGTGGCCGGTTCTCCACTGGTCCTCCATGACCCTGTGGCCGGTTCTCCACTGGTCCTCCATGACCCTGTGGCCGGTTCTCTACTGGTCCTCCATGACCCTGTGGCCGGTTCTCTACTGGTCCTCCATGACCCTGTGGCCGGTTCTCCACTGGTCCTCCATGACCCTGTGGCCGGTTCTCTACTGGTCCTCCATGACCCTGTGGCCGGTTCTCCACTGGTCCTTCATGACCCTGTGGCCGGTTCTCCACTGGTCCTCCATGACCCTGTGGCCGGTTCTCTACTGGTCCTCCATGACCCTGTGGCCGGTTCTCCACTGGTCCTCCATGACCCTGTGGCCGGTTCTCTACTGGTCCTCCATGACCCTGTGGCCGGTTTTCTACTGGTCCTCCATGACCCTGTGGCCGGTTCTCCACTGGTCCTTCATGACCCTGTGGCCGGTTCTCCACTGGTCCTCCATGACCCTGTGGCCGGTTCTCTACTGGTCCTCCATGACCCTGTGGCCGGTTCTCTACTGGTCCTCCATGACCCTGTGGCCGGTTCTCCACTGGTCCTTCATGACCCTGTGGCCGGTTCTCCACTGGTCCTTCATGACCCTGTGGCCGGTTCTCCACTGGTCCTCCATGACCCTGTGGCCGGTTCTCCACTGGTCCTCCATGACCCTGTGGCCGGTTCTCCACTGGTCCTCCATGACCCTGTGGCCGGTTCTCCACTGGTCCTCCATGACCCTGTGGCTGGTTCTCCACTGGTCCTTCATGACCCTGTGGCCGGTTCTCCACTGGTCCTTCATGACCCTGTGGCCGGTTCTCCACTGGTCCTTCATGACCCTGTGGCCGGTTCTCCACTGGTCCTCCATGACCCTGTGGCCGGTTCTCCACTGGTCCTCCATGACCCTGTGGCCGGTTCTCCACTGGTCCTCCATGACCCTGTGGCCGGTTCTCTACTGGTCCTCCATGACCCTGTGGCCGGTTCTCCACTGGTCCTCCATGACCCTGTGGCCGGTTCTCCACTGGTCCTTCATGACCCCGTGGCCGGTTCTCTACTGGTCCTCCATGACCCTGTGGCCGGTTCTCCACTGGTCCTCCATGACCCTGTGGCCGGTTCTCCACTGGTCCTCCATGACCCTGTGGCCGGTTCTCCACTGGTCCTCCATGACCCTGTGGCCGGTTCTCCACTGGTCCTCCATGACCCTGTGGCCGGTTCTCCACTGGTCCTTCATGACCCCGTGGCCGGTTCTCTACTGGTCCTCCATGACCCTGTGGCCGGTTCTCCACTGGTCCTCCATGACCCTGTGGCCGGTTCTCCACTGGTCCTCCATGACCCTGTGGCCGGTTCTCCACTGGTCCTCCATGACCCTGTGGCCGGTTCTCCACTGGTCCTCCATGACCCTGTGGCCGGTTCTCCACTGGTCCTCCATGACCCTGTGGCCGGTTCTCCACTGGTCCTCCACTTCTGATAGAGACTGGCCACTGCAGACCGGGAACACCCCACAAGAGCTGCAGTTTTGGAGATGCTCTGACCCGTCACAATCTGGCCCTTGTCAAACTCGCTCAAATCCTTACACTTGCCCATTTTTCCTGCTTCTAACACATCAACTCTGAGGACAAAATGTTCACTTGCTGCCTAATATATCCCACCCACTAACAGAGATCATCAGTGTTATTCATAATGTATGCCTGATCGGTGTAATTTCTGAATGTAATATTAAAATGCAACAAAATCTTTTTTTTTTTTCCTGTCAAAAATTCAATTTTCTGCAAATTTTAACAAACGTTTTAAAATATCTTTTGAAATAAATGGGATTGTGTGTGTGGCTGCTAGTGTGAATGCAGCTTTAGACCCTGGCTGGACATACAGGACAATGTGAGAGGTGTCCCAAACTGTGTAAAAGTATCCTGTATTTATTTTGTGGTTTTTTTAGAGAATGATTATTTCCTTTCACCTGTGACCATTATAGTGTTCAGGATTCCTCCTGCTTCATCCAGGACTCTATAAGCTCCAGCATCACTTGCTGTGAAGTTGCTAATGGTCAGGCGGCGTTTGTTGTCTCTCAGTCGTTTGTCCAGGACACCCTTTCCTCTCTTCCACACCTCCTTCCCCTGAACGCCTGTCCCAGTAGAATAGACGACTCTCTCAGCGCCACGTGGACGCTCATCAAACCTCAGCTCTTTGCCTTCATGTCCTGTCAAATTAACTGAAGATGAATGAAACAAGAGAATAATTGTGAAATGTTGATGGGTACTAAATGAAAGCAACAAAAAGATCAAATCAATATTTAAAATCAGTTTTGAGCTTACCATTGACAGTGACACTGTAATAGCATTTGGGAATTAGATCACCGTTGTCAAGATTACGTAAAGTGTAGTTTCCAGCATCAGTGGTCTTCAGGTCTTGAATGATGATGTCACATTGAAAACTCCTGTGCACCCGGCCCTCGTACAGCTTGTGTGGTTTAACACCATAAACTATTAAGTGCCCAGATGTGAGGAGAACGGATACATTTGCGGTGCAGGAACATGGCAGGGTAATGATGCCACCCTTTGGTCCTTCTACAGTTAGAGAAGCAGCAGCTAAAAACAAAAACAGTGTTGAGATTGATATTAAACCACATCAGTATCAATATTGTAATGTCACGATCCAATTTACAAATCATTTCTCTTTACATTACACACACACACACACACTCACCAGGCAAACACAACAACAGGAGAGTCCCGAGGCACCTGATTAAAACAGAAAAACACACAGTGGTTAAATGCTACTCAAATCTCACCTAAAGTACAGAATATTGTGCAGAATGTAGAACTCGAGTCAGAACAAAAACTCATAACTCAGTCTCTTAACACGATCTGCCCCCTTACAACACGTTACACAGATAAACGTGAACGCAGGTGGAAGCTTGTATTGTCATGCACATTAAAACCAATTATTATAGTCATTCTAATTGAGGCCAACAGTTTCATCATTCACAGAGCTCAGCTACAGATCTGTTGAGTTTCTCCCTTGATGCGAGTTTCCAACCCACAGAAACAAATGAAGGGCAAAGCATAAAGACATGGGCCCTATTTCACAGATCTGAGCCCACGGCGCAGGAGCTCTTAGGGCAGGGGTGTCCAAACTTTTTAAAAAGGGGGCCAGATTCAATGTTGTGGACATACCCGGGGGCCGGTCCCTTTTCTATTATATATAAATATAAATAAATGACATGTTTTGTTTCTTGGAAACGACAGATTTGACAAAAGCTTGAGCTGACAGTAGAGCAGCTTGAGATAGGACACAGGAAATGTATAGATATTTAACAATATCTGTAAAACTTTCATCAATCACAAAGTTTTAATGGGTAAAATTTAAATATTATTACAGAGTTAGAACTCTATTCTTATTTAAATTTCATAAGTGCTCTATTTAGATCACCACAGGTAAAACCACACTACAAAAAAATACTTTTCTTAATTGGTATTTCTGTCTTTTTTACAGTCCAAATATAAAAAAATTCTTAAATCAAGATGCTAAGGAAAATTACTTTTTTTTTCTTGATACCTGGGAAAAAAAAAATCAAAATGAATTGAGTTTTTGCTTGAAACAAACTAAATTATCTGCCAATGGATTAGAAAAATAATCTTCCTTAAAGATTCCAAACAGAAACATTATTTTTCTTTCCCCATTGGCAGATATATTTGCTTGTTTTAACCAAAAACTCTTCAATTTCATTTTATTTTCCAGAAAATAAGAAAAAATATCTAATGTCATTTAACTCATCTCGTAAATGCATCTTAATTTAATCATTTTTAGATATATTTATACTAGAAACCAGACAAAAATACTAAATGACAGCATTTTTTGCAGTGCACACATGGCAAAAAGTAAAAATTAAAAAAAAATTATATTTCTAGAATGGCTTTATGGTATTTAGTCTATAAACATAAATACAAGTGCACCAAACTGCAAGTTTATGACAAAAATAGTCTGCAATTTGGCCTTTATTACTCATTTAATACATGTCTACATTACAAATGAAATAAAATTAGATATTAACCTACATTTCTGACAAATTACCAGTTACGGTTAGTGTTACCACAGTAAATCCATGATAAATGTTGGTGAATTGTTGTTTGAGAAGTATTTGAACTGAATCGGCTCAGCTGATTTGCTCGTTAGTGTTGTTAATTAAGTCAGCGCTGTTTAACTGGATTTAAATTAAATCACATCACAGAGAGATTCAGTACCGGAGACCTCGGTGCAGAACTCAAACGCTTCTCATTGGCTGTTTAGTGGTCATGTGATCGAGACGCTCAGCAGGTAAACACATTTGTTCAGAGTCAGAGCTTGTAAGTTGCGCAGAGCACAAGCAGCGCTGTTTCGTTCCGCTTTGGCCGCTGTTTCCCTGGCCTAAAATCTAGTACATCGTGAAACTGCACGATTTGTAAATTATGCGTGGCGGGCCACAAAATATATATTTTAATAGACAAGCTGCGGGCCTATTTTAGATGAAAATGGTCTCAGAACGACAATATTATCGTTTATCGCAATAATTTCTTGGCCAATTTATCGTCCAGCAAAATGTGTTATCGTGACAGGCCTAGCCACAGCCGATGTCCAACACACCTAACGAGAAATCATCAGCTGCATGTTCACACAAAGCATGACAACATGAAAGCACACAGCCAGAGGAAAACCACCAGCCACATGCTTCACAACACAAGACAAAACATGATAAAGTTTTAAATATGGATATTTTTCTTACACAAACGCATCAATTTGCTTCAGAAGGCCTTTATTAACACCCCAGAGCCGTGTGGAGCAGTTATATGAAGGACAGATGCACTTTTTATGGACTTCAAAAACAGAGCAACTATTAATGACGAATGAAGAAGAATGTCATACACACCTAGGATAACTTGAGGGTGAGTAAATTATGGGCTAATTTTATTTTTGGGTGAACCATCCCTTTAAACAACACAAAAATACTGCGATATTGACTTTAGAGCAGGCAGTGGGGGTTCTAGACTACGGTAACTGGGGGGGCCAGGCAGGGGCCACACGTTAACATTTATCTGAACCAGTAGTTAAATAGGTAGTTCACCTAAAAATTAAAATCCTATCACCATTTACTCACCCCCAAGTCATTGCAAATATGACTCATGTTGAACAGAAGAAGCACTGAAAGGGTTTGGTTACCGACATTCTCACTAATGCAGGATTTTGGACAAACATGAGGGTGAGTTACATTCTTAAGTGTTTTATTTTCTTTTTGGGTAAACTTTTCCGGATTATTGAAAGTCATTTATATTTGGCCATGTACTGTATATCACTCTGCAATCTCTACACGTGAGATTTATTTGACAAGTAATCTTGTATTGTATTGTAATAATGAGCAGTGATGACATAACACTTTTAATACCTAAGCACTAGGGCTGTAATCTCACAGTCGATTATTAGTCGATATGTTCTGGCTCGACCAAAATTCTGATTGGTCGATTTTTTTGCCGCATTCATTTCATTTGGTGGAAAGCACTAATTGCTAATGGGGTGTTTTCAGAGCAGCCCTGTTTCACAGGAAGTCTGTCTTCAGGACACACCCCTTGTTTTCACTTCTTTTGGATTAGCCCAACCCACTGGAGAAGAGAGAGACTGAAGTAACTTTAGGCTACTTTGCTGTATTTATTTATTTAATTGTGAGAGCGGTTTCCTAGTCAGTCTCTTCTACCATGTCAACAAAGACATCGGCAGTGTGGCATTTTATTAAAATAGAAAAAGGGAAAAAAGTCAAATGCTAATTTTTGCAAGCAACAGTTTGCATATCACAGCTTGACGACAAACATGTCATATCAGCTAAAGACGCTAACTTGTCTGCGTTAGGCTGCCCTGCCTGTTTTGAGTAGGCTATATGAACATATCAGAACTGCCATATTTCAATTTCATATTTCACCACAGATATGTGCACTTTATTTCGTTTCTGCTCTTGATCTGGCTTGTTTAATAAATATTCCTTTTTTATTAAAGTGGACGTGCCTTTTGTGTTTAAGAGTAAAAGCTTTAAGCTAATAGTCTATCCGTGTCTCAGCCGCGAAGCTGAGCTGAACTCATGTTCACAGAGCGGCTGAAATGATACTGTCTGTCAGTTATTATAATACATATGACAAAAACAATTGTAAATTATGTTGCATATTCCTCAACAGTTCTTGTGGTGATATCTAGTTGACAATAGTACTATATTTTGGGAAATCATAGGCTGTGATATTGCGCAGGTGCACGTGATGCAGCGCTGTCAGAGCCGACTAATATAGCCTACTAGCTTTTTATGTTTATTTTTAATTAATTTAGACAGACACCGAGGCTACCAAATACTGCGCACAGTGCGCAGCTCATTCATTTAACGTTTTTTTTTCTAACCTCATTTTCAGTCGAAAGTTTCAGGACTTCAGTCGACAAAGATTTTCTTTGGTTGATTACAGCCCTACTAGGCACTTTCCTGCATCTGTAAACTTGACGCTATATTACACAAATCAAATTGATAACAAATGTAAAATAAATTCTGCTGCATAATCTTACAGATGGGCCTAAAGGAAATCAACTTTACTGTATCTGTAATATGATCATGAATGCTCAATTTATAAAAGCAAAACTAAAGCATTTATTGGACATGTTTACATTTTGTAGGATCAGAACAAATCCTCCTGGCTCTTCAACTACACAATTACTGTCACCAAAACCCTTGAACAGCATTGAAGAACTTCAGTTCTGACTGGTTTGCAGTTGTTGACACAGAATCTGATCAGAGAGAGTTGAAAGATACACACCAGAGGTTGTTCAGTGTCCAGCACGTCCACCATCTCTCCTCGTTTCTGGAGCATTTCCTCTGTTTGTCTTTCCTTTTACCTCGACTGACTCTTTGGTGCGGCCCCATGACAGATCTCCGATCTTCTGCTCCCAATCATACAGCCTGTGAATACACAGCACAAATATGGAATATTTCCCTTAATCTTTCTCATCGAAGGCTTCTAAATATAAGATGGGTTGTTGTAGTTTTTTATGGTTTGATTACCCACATTAATATTTGTTTTGCCGTATGTCTGTTCTAGAGCCATGTTACAGCTTTTAAATAAAGCTCTAATTGGGGAGAACTGATAAAAACAACTTTCTTTTTTTTGTCTATATCACACTACAGAGAGATGATGCAAGACCCCTTACAGCCGTCTGGATGTACATTATCCATCCCATAATGCCATGAAGTCTAGTTATCCATTTATACTATTTTTAATTCATTCAAATGCTAGAATGATAGAGATATTAAAGTGAAGTTGTGGTAAAAATGCACCCAAACGCGAAAAAGAAAAGCAGAGGAATGAAAACAAACTCAAAGTAAAGGTATGTTCTGACCGCTATTCATAACACATTGTTTATTGTTTTAATATATGTGAGATACCTATGATCACAGACAGACTTGAGGCACATACGAGAGGACATTTTGGCTACGTTCAGCGTTTATGTGCTATAGATGATATAATGCTGTTTTTTCTTCACTTATGGTGAATTATTTAACTTTTAGGCAGAGATGTGCTGGAGGTAACATTTACACCGGAAGTGCCACTGCAGACACATATATTATAGCAAACACACTCATTACAACAGTAGGCGAAAGTACAGAATGCCTTACTATTTTTACTGAGAAGGAGATTCCGAAACGTTGTTTATCAAGCGTTGTTTAACTAGCTTTAAGTTAAACACTTCCTTGTAGTCGCAGACTGGGGTCAAGCCATCCGCCACTCCGAAATACACAGTCAATCTATCCGCCACTCCGAAATACACAGTCAATCTATCCGCCACTCCGAAATACACAGTCAATCTATCCGCCACTCCGAAATACACAGTCAATCTATCCGCCACTCCGAAATACACAGTCAATCTATCCGCCACTCCGAAATACACAGTCAATCTATCCGCCACTCCGAAATACACAGTCAATCTATCCGCCACTCCGAAATACACAGTCAATCTATCCGCCACTCCGAAATACACAGTCAATCTATCCGCCACTCCGAAATACACAGTCAATCTATCCGCCACGTTATTTTGGGGTGCGCGCATACCTTGGCTGTTACGGTAGGACCGTCAGAGAACTGATATGGAAACAAGTGATCTTCCGGTGAACACGAATACATTAATTTATTCAGTCCGACAGTCTGATTAAATAAAACAAATATTTTACCTGTAACTGTATGATGCCGAATTCCAAAATAAAAGTCTACCTGAATAATAATAAAAAAAAAACAACAGGCACAAATAATTAAATATAAATAAACATTTCACAACCCAGTTTCACCAGTAAAAGATGGTACACACCTCAAAGCCTGTCACTGTATGATGCCTAATTTCAAAATAAAAGTCTGCCTGAATAAAAAAAAAAAACAGACCTAAATATAAATCAATAAATAAACATTTCACAACCCAATTTCACCTGAAAATCATAGTACACCTCACAGCCTGTCACTATATGATGCCGAATTACAAACTAAAAGTCTGCATGTGTAAAAAAGGACCTAAATAAATACACATTTTACAACCCAATTTCACCTGAAAATTATAGTACACTTCGCAGCCTGTCACTGTATGATACCGAATTACAAAGTAAAAGTCCTCAAACACACAGTTTATACATTCAGAAACCCATAAAAAGAAAAGTCCTAGTTTCCACAGACTAATTTCACTGCAAATGGAGAGTACACCTTCTCACAGTGTCATCTACACCGTTTCAGGACAGTCTGATGTGGAATTACAGAATAAGAGCCACCCAAAATCCATATTTGCGCTGTTTGTATGTACATGAAGTAACCCAAAAAAAGAAAAGTCCTAGTTTCCACAGACTAATTTCACTGCAGATGGAGAGTACACCCTCTCACAGTGTCAACTACACCGTTTCAGGACAGTCTG
This sequence comes from Gobio gobio, assembly GCF_949357685.1. Taxonomy (NCBI): domain Eukaryota; kingdom Metazoa; phylum Chordata; class Actinopteri; order Cypriniformes; family Gobionidae; genus Gobio; species Gobio gobio. The sequence continues at coordinate 55,181,531 of NC_137104.1, read as the reverse complement.
ATGTGGAATTACAAAATAAGAGCCACCCAAAATTCATATTTGCGCTGTTTTGTATTGACATTAAGTAACCCTTAAAAAAGAAAAGTCCTAGTTTCCACAGACGAATTTCACTGCAGATGGAGAGTACACCTTCTCACAGTGTCAACTACACCGTTTCAGGACAGTCTGATGTGGAATTACAGAAAAAGAGCCACCCAAAATCCATATTTGCACTGTTTTGAATGTACATGAAGTAACCCATAAAAACAGAAAAGTCCTAGTTTCCACAGACCAATTACACTGCAGATGGAGAGTACACCTTCTCACAGTGTCAACTACACAGTTTCAGGACAGTCTGATGTGGAATTACAAAATAAGAGCCACCCAAAATTCATATTTGCGCTGTTTTGTAATGACATTAAGTAACCCTTAAAAAAAAAAGTCCTAGTTTCCACAGACTAATTTCACTGCAGATGGAGAGTACACCTTCTCACAGTGTCAACTACACCGTTTCAGGACAGTCTGATGTGGAATTACAGAATAAGAGCCCACCAAAATCCATATTTGCGCTGTTTTGTATGTACATGAAGTAACCCAAAAAAAGAAAAGTCCTAGTTCTCTTACGAGATTTTCTCTCGTATTGCGTAAGTTCCTTACGCTACGGGAAAGTATTCTTTCTTCGAGATTTCTGAAAAACCCAAAATTATCCTTAATTTTGTAACATTGTCAACGCAGTGCGGCAGCCTGGCAGACCATAGCAGGCTATTCCAGCGTGCTATTGGCTGCTCTGCTGGCAACTGCAGCAGCCTATCGGTGAGCCCGCGTGACGTGGCGACCAATGAGGGCGCTTCGCGCCCACCTGGCTTCATTTGCCTACAGGTGGGGCGTGGCCACGTGTATATAAGCAGGGCTCACGATGTGCATATTCGATTTTCTTTTCTTCAGCGAAGCCCTTCGCATCGCTGGATCTGGAACCCGCCGCCGTGACCGCGCAGACAAGCAAGCAGAGGACAGCGCCTGAGGAAGCCGGCAGCATCGCGCCACCTTCAGCCATCCGTGCCTGCTCTGCTATCCGGCAGCCCATATCCTTTACGCTCAAGTGTTGTCGCCGCTGCGTCACACTTTTCACAAAAAGAGCCGAGCGTTTGATGCAAAATGTCTCGTTCCACCTGCGGCTCGTGTCACGCGCAGCTCAGCTCCGGGGACCGCCATGTGATCTGCGCTCTCTGCCTGGGCCGTGATCACGCCGCCGCCGCACTTCTCGCCGGCGGATGCCAGGAGTGCGAAGAACTGACGATGTCGACCCTGCGGGCTCGACTCGTCCTGTTCGACGATGATATCCCTCCAGTCCCTGCTACGCCGCGCAGAAAGAAGCGCCGCTCGCAGCGGACTCCGGAGTTCGCCGAGAGAAGCTCGCCGGAACCTTTCCCGCCCGCTTCACTCTCGCCTTCCCCGCCCCCACCCCAGGCCGCCATTTCTGTTGCCTTCTCCGGGGATGAGGCGGATGCGGCCGCGGAACGCGCCGACAGCTGCTCCATCATGGCTTCCGACAGCGAGGACTGGTCTTCCGCGACCTCTTCAGTCCGGGGCTCCGGACGCTCTCGAGCGGGTGAGGACGCCGAACTTTTGCGCCTTCTCACCCGGGCTGTCGAGCAGCTAGGCCTCGAATGGGCCCCACCCAAGGTGGCAGCGCCGAACCGACTTGACGGATGCTTCCTAAACAGTCGCCGCCATGCGCCCACCTCCAGGACTGCACCCTTTCTGCCAGAGCTTCACGAGGAGCTCGCAAAGTCCTGGAACGCGCCATTCTCCGCGAGGGTCTCGTCTCAGGCTTCTTCGACGCTCTCACAAGTTGACGGTGCGGCTGAGAAAGGCTACAACGCTATCCCTCCGGTGGAAGAGGCGGTCGCAGCGCACCTTTGCCCGCCTTCCGGTTGGCGCTCAAAGGCTGCCCTCCCGTCTAAGGCCTGCAGAGTGACGTCATCGCTGATCGGCCGCGCTTTCGCTGCCTCCGGTCAAGCTGCGTCTGCTCTGCACTCTATGGCCGTGCTGCAAATCCTCCAAGCTAATCTCCTCCGCGACCTGGACGAGAAAAGCTGTGACGCTGAGTTAATCACGGATTTGCGAAGCGCGAAGGATCTCTCCCTTCGCGCCACCAAGACCGCAGCACAGGCCCTCGGACGCTCTATGGCCTCCCTCACGGTAGCTGAGCGCCACCTCTGGCTCACGCTCGCGGACATGCGAGAAACAGAGCGCGCGGCCTTCCTAAATGCCCCGCTCTCTCCGTCTGGGCTCTTCGGACCAGCGGTCAAGGGGATCGTCGACCGTTTCTCCGAAGTGCAGAAAACGACGCAGGCCATGAACCTTTTCCTGCCTCGACGCCCCGGCGCTAGCAATAGCTCCGTTGCTCGCCGTCCTCGTGACCAGCCAGCAACGAGCTCCGCGCAGCGCCCAGCGCGGCCCCCTTCGTCTCAGCGAAGACCATGCGGCCGCCCCAGATCGCGCTCTTCCAGCCGTGGTAAGCCGCCTCCACCTCGGGGCCCCCGGCCTAGGATCGCGCTGAAGCCCGAGCCTCCAAAGTCCTCCTAGCAAGAGGCGAGAAACGACGGTTAAGTCCCGCCACGGCCGGACCACCGTCAAAACTCTCTTTCCTGTCAGCCCCCACCACTGTGGCTGCTGAAGATGGATTTCACGCAGCCAACGAGCCGGCAAAAACGCCTTCTCGCCTGTCAATAACTGCCGTTTTTACGGCGAACCAGAGAAATCACAAAAGTTGCATTATTTCTGGTTGCACGGCTCACGCCGTATGTGTTTCAAATGCAGTAAATGTGCCCACTTTTCTGTGTTCACCCCTGCACACAAGCACTATAAACCCCGTGTCCCCCACTCACATAAAGCGGCCACCGGCCGCTCGAGTGCTAGAGTTAGGTCACGTGTCCGCTTGTTTGCGTCCACGACTAACCACCACACGCGCTGTCACACAGCCACTCTTAACCGGTCATGTTCCACGCGTAAGAGTTGTGCCCGCTCAAACGCGCTCACACATTTTCGCGAACATTATGCCTCAGGCGCCACGCGCCGCGCCACACACCATTTGTTTTCCGCCCAGGGTGGCCGGAGCGATGAGTGTAGGGCCGCACACAAGCCACTCCCCGCTCGAAGCGGCAGAGATGCAGTGTGTAGGGCGCAGCACAGAGAGCGCAGAGAGCGCGCGCACTGCGCCCGCCCCTCCTATACAGGCCGTCAAACCCGCGAAGCGCGGCGTTTCGAGCCCGGAGGCCGTTCTATCCCGTGTGGCGCACGCGAGAGCGTGGGAAGCCATTCCAGGTGTATCAGAATGGGTGCTGAAAACAGTGAAGCACGGCTACACTCTGCAGTTCGCTCGCCGCCCTTCGCGCTTCTGTGCGCGTACAGAGACGAGAGTGAGCGAGGAAGTAGCACATCTACTTCGAGCAGAAATAGCCACGCTGCTGTGCAAAGGGGCTATAGAACCGGTTCCCCATTCTATGAGCGAGTCAGGCTTTTACAGCCGGTATTTTCTCGTGCCAAAAAGGGATGGGTCGCTCAGACCGATTCTGGATCTGAGGCGTCTGAACAAAGCTCTTATGAAAAGATCGTTCAAGATGCTCACGACCAAGCAGATCCTCGCGCATATTCGCCCGAGAGACTGGCTAATCTCCCTAGATTTGAAAGATGCATATTTTCAAATCAAGATAACGCCGCGTCACAGGCCATTCTTACGATTCGCCTTCGACGGCCAGGCTTATCAATACACCGTCCTTCCGTTCGGCCTGTCACTAGCACCCCGTACATTTACGAAGTGCATGGACGCGGCCCTCGTTCCTCTGAGAAATCGAGGGATGCGAGTATTGAACTATCTGGACGATTGGCCCATCCTGGCGCAGTCGGAGGCCGAGCTCCTCGCCCACAGGGCAATGCTGCTCAGCCATCTGGACAGCCTAGGGCTCACGGTCAATTGGACCAAGAGCTCATTAGTGCCCACGCAATCAACCTCATTTCTGGGTTTGAATCTGGACACTGTGGCAACGTCAGCCCGCCTGTCACCCCAACGCGCGCGCCAAGTTCGGCGCATGGCTGCGTACTTCCGGCCGGGCAAAATCGCACCTCTCAAGCTTTTTCAGAGGATGCTGGGACGTATGGCCTCAGCTGCAGCTGTGCTCCAGCTGGGCTTAATGCGCATGCGCCCGCTGCAATGCTGGTTAAACGCCCGAGTGCCTCACAGAGCCTGGGCGTCCGGAGGCTTCAGGATCAGAGTGACTCAGAGCTGTGTTTCAGCCTAGAGCCCTGGTTAGTAGCCGACTGGTACCAGAGGGGAGTGACGATGGGAGCCATCTCACACCGCAAGGTCATCTCGACGGACGCCTCCACCACGGGTTGGGGCGCCGTTTTCGAGGGCAGATCAGCCTCGGGCCTTTGGTCGAGCGAGGAAAAACTCCTACACATAAACTGTTTGGAGATGATAGCGGTAGAGAACGCGCTCAGGCAGTTTCTCCCGCTTATACGAGGACACCACGTGTTAGTCCGGTCGGACAATACCACAGTGGTGTCCTACGTGAACCGGCAGGGCGGTGTCAAGTCCAGATGTCTGGGCAATCTGACAGAACGCCTGCTCGTGTGGGCACACAGCTCGCTGCGCTCGCTGAGAGCTGCGCACGTGCCGGGCCACCTCAATGTGGGCCCGGACAAGCTGTCCAGGGGCCTCATTCTCCCAGGAGAATGGTCCCTGCACCCCCAGACAGTCCAGCTGGTATGGCGCCTGTTCGGCAGAGCGGAGCTCGACCTCTTTGCAACAAAAGAGAACGCCCGCTGCCCGACGTTTCTGTCCAAAAGCGAGGATGCGCTGTCCCAAACTTGGCCCAGCCTCCCGCTGTATGCTTTCCCGCCGATTTCCCTATTGCCCCAGGTCATAGCGAAAATCAGGGAAACGCGCCGCCCGGTGCTCCTTATAGCACCGCGCTGGGAGAACCAGATTTGGTACCCAGAGCTGGTGAAGCTGTCGCACTCACCCCCCTGGCCAGTTCCGCTGAGAGCAGACCTTCTCTCTCAAGCAGGAGGGTCAGTTTGGCATCCCCATCCAGAGCGATGGTCTCTGCATGTATGGGTGACCAACGGATACCCGTTGACCTGCCCGAAGGGGTTATGAACACGATTTCACACTCTAGAGCCCCCTCGACGAGGCGGTTATATAGTTCTAAGTGGTCGGTGTTCACTAAGTGGTGTGTTTCCAAGGGATTGGACCCACAGCAATGTGGGGTCCAGCGGGTGCTCTCCTTCCTCCAAGAGCTTTTGGAATTGGGCAGGTCCCCTTCCACGCTCAAAGTGTATGTGGCGGCTATAGCAGCGTTCGCTCAGACGACGCTAGGTAGCACGCTAGGAAGGAACGAGCTCATCATCCGTTTCCTCAGAGGAGCCAGACGGATGAATCCCCCGCGGCCCCCGTCGGTTCCTATATGGGATCTGGCCTTGGTCCTAGAGGCCCTGAAGGCTCATCCCTTTGAACCGCTCGAGACTGTGGAACCAAGGTTCCTTTCGCTAAAAACCGCGTTTCTGATAGCTCTGGCTTCAGTGAAACGCATGGGGGATCTACACGCGCTCTCAGTGAGCCCGACGTGTATGGAGTTCGGTCCTAATGACTCTAAGGTCATTCTCAGACCGAGGCATGGTTATGTCCCCAAAGCGATCGGCACTCCCTTCAGGGCGCAGATTATCTCCCTCTCGGCTCTGCCAGCATCCGATGAGGGGGACGGTGGCAATATCCTCTGCCCTGTCAGGGCATTGAGGGTTTATGTCACACGCTCCGCCGCCTTCAGGCGTTCTGAGCAGCTATTTGTTTCATTTGGTGGGCGCACTAAGGGTCTCGCCTCCTCGAAACAGACCCTGTCCAGGTGGATAGTGGACGCGATTGCAACTGCATACGCTTCCAAACACCTGCAGTGCCCGCTAGGTGTCAGAGCACACTCCACCAGAGGCATGGCCTCTTCGTGGGCTTGGGCCAGAGGGATTTCCATCCACGATATCTGTATGGCGGCAGGCTGGGCCTCCCCGTCTACGTTCGTGAGATTTTACAATCTGGAAGTTCCTGCCTTACAGGCGAAAGTGTTATCAGTTCAATAGGGCTGTTGGTTCTGCCCAGTGGTTCTGCGCAGACATAGCTCACATACTGGTAGTAAGTTCGGTACTAGGCTCATGTGAATTTGAAGGAGACCGGCGGTGCCGTTCCCTCATTTACGAGACGAGCTGTTGCGAGTTTGAAGGTGACCGGCGGTGCCGTTACCTCACTCATATAACAAGATATTGTGAATTTGAAGGCGACCGGCGTTGCCGCTCCCTCATTCATGAGACAAGGTGTGATGAATTTGAAGGAGACCGGCAGGTGCCGTTCCCTCATTCATGGGACAGGGTGTTGTAACCACCCATCGTAACCACCCGTGAGCCCTGCTTATATACACGTGGCCACGCCCCACCTGTAGGCAAATGAAGCCAGGTGGGCGCGAAGCGCCCTCATTGGTCGCCACGTCACGCGGGCTCACCGATAGGCTGCTGCAGTTGCCAGCAGAGCAGCCAATAGCACGCTGGAATAGCCTGCTATGGTCTGCCAGGCTGCCGCACTGCGTTGACAATGTTACAAAATTAAGGATAATTTTGGGTTTTTCAGAAATCTCGAAGAAAGAATACTTTCCCGTAGCGTAAGGAACTTACGCAATACGAGAGAACCTCTCGTAAGAGAACTAGGACTTTTCTTTTTTTGGGTTACTTCATGTACATACAAAACAGCGCAAATATGGATTTTGGTGGGCTCTTATTCTGTAATTCCACATCAGACTGTCCTGAAACGGTGTAGTTGACACTGTGAGAAGGTGTACTCTCCATCTGCAGTGAAATTAGTCTGTGGAAACTAGGACTTTTCTTTTTATGGGTTACTTCATGGACATACAAAACAGCGCAAATATGAATTTTGGTGGGCTCTTATTCTGTAATTCCACATCAGACTGTCCTGAAACTGTGTAGTTGACACTGTGAGAAGGTGTACTCTCCATCTGCAGTGTAATTGGTCTGTGGAAACTAGGACTTTTCTTTTTATGTGTTACTTCATGTACATTCAAAACAGCGCAAATATGGATTTTGGAGGGCTCTTATTCTGTAATTCCACATCAGACTGTCCTGAAACGGTGTAGTTGACACTGTGAGAAGGTGTACTCTCCATCTGCAGTGAAATTAGTCTGTGGAAACTAGGACTTTTCTTTTTATGGGTTACTTCATGGACATACAAAACAGCGCAAATATGGATTTTGGGTGGCTCTTATTTTGTAATTCCACATCAGACTGTCCTGAAACGGTGTAGTTGACACTGTGAGAAGGTGTACTCTCCATCTGCAGTGAAATTAGTCTGTGGAAACTAGGACTTTTCTTTTTTTGGGTTACTTCATGTCAATACAAAACAGCGTAAATATGGATTTTGGTGGGCTCTTATTCTGTAATTCTACATCAGACTGTCTTGAAACGGTGTAGTTGACACTGTGAGAAGGTGTACTTTCCATCTGCAGTGAATTTAGTCTGTGGAAACTAGGACTTTTTTTTTTAAGGGTTACTTAATGTCATTACAAAACAGCGCAAATATGAATTTTGGGTGGCTCTTATTTTGTCATTCCACATCAGACTGTCCTGAAACGGTGTAGTTGACACTGTGAGAAGGTGTACTCTCCATCTGCAGTGTAATTGGTCTGTGGAAACTAGGACTTTTCTTTTTATGGGTTACTTCATGTACATTCAAAACAGCGCAAATATGGATTTTGGGTGGCTCTTATTCTGTAATTCCACATCAGACTGTCTTGAAACGGTGTAGTTGACACTGTGATAAGGTGTACTCTCCATCTGCAGTGAAATTAGTCTGTGGAAACTAGGACTTTTCTGTTTTTGGGTTACTTCATGTCAATACAAAACAGCGCAAATATGGATTTTGGTGGGCTCTTATTCTGTAATTCCACATCAGACTGTCCTGAAACGGTGTAGTGGACACTGTAAGAAGGTGTACTCTCAGTCTGCAGTGAAATTAGTTTGTGTAAACTAGGACTTTTGTTTTTATGGGTTACTCAATGTATAGAAAAAAACAGCGCAAATATGAGTTTTGGGGTGCTCTTATTTTGTAATCCCACATCAGACTGTCCTGAAACCTGGACAAAATGACAGGTACAATATTTAATATCTGAAACGGTGTAGTTGACACTGTGAGAAGGTGTACTCTCTGTCTGCAGTGAAATTAGTCTGTGTAAACTAGGACTTTTGTTTTTATGGGTTACTCAATGTATAGACAAAACAGCGCAAATATGAATTTTGGGGGGCTCTTATTTTGTAATATATATATGTAAATATATATATATATATATATATATATATATATATATATATATATATATATATATATATATATATATATAAATGTATATATATGTATATATACATATATATACATACATATATATGTATATATATGTATATATACATATACATACATATATATACATACGTATACATACATACATACATATATATATATATATATATATATATATATATATATATATATATATATATATATATATATATATATATATATATATATATATATATATATATGTATATATGTGTGTGTGTGTGTGTGTAAATATATACATATATTCATATATATACACACACACACATACATACATATATATATATATATATATATATATAACTAAAATAAAAGCCCTCCCCCAAAATTCATATATACGCCCGTTTATTTGTTTATTTAATCAAGGAGACTTTTATTTTGGAATTCGACATCATACAGTGACAGGCTGTGAGGTGTACTATCCTTTTTCAGGTGAAATTGGGTTGTGAAATTTTTATTTATTTATATTTATTTAGGTATGTTTCTATATTTATTCAGGCAGACTTTTATTTTGGAAGTCGGCATCATACAGTGACAGGTACAATATTTATTTGTTTTCATTAATTCAGACAGATGTACTGAATAAAAGTATGTTAAATCGCGTTCACCAGAAGATCACTTGTTTTCATATCAGGGGCACGTTCAAAGCTCAAACCGGTGCGCAACGTTTTGCTACGGTTTCCGGTTGAACGTCATGTTTCCTGGAAACGGTGTGCAACGGTGTGCAACGGGTTTGAGATGCGTTTGATCTCGTTTGGTGGGTGTGTCAAAAATGACAGCCCAATCAGCGGCAAAATGTATATAAACCACGCAGTATTAAAGAGACAGCTCACACAATGGAAGTAAAGTTGTTTAATGTGTCCGCTGGTATTAGAAGACATGATTGTCGTAAGAGTTTAATATATATATATATGTATATGTAATACAAGCTATTAAAAAAGTAAGAACTAGAAATAAAATGATTTAAGTTAGAATTGATTACCAGGAGATGAAAAAGGTTCATTAAATGGGATTGGGGTGTTGTCATTTATTCTGGACGGCAAGGGCAGTGATTGCATGTATTTTGCAGTATTAAACACGTATTTATATCGATTTCATCAGGCTCCGAAAATTCCACAAAAAGAACACAAAGAATGGCCTTCTCGGCTGCCATAGTTACAACTCTTGCGTCAACAGAACAGGGTGTTCAACGCAGCACCGTTTCCGTTTAAAAAACGTTTTGCAACGTTTTGTCGGGGCTGAACGCAGCCCTGTTCTCTGACGGTCGTACCGTAACAGCCAGTGTATGCGCGCACCCCAAAATAACGCGGCGGATAGATTGACCGTGCATCTCGGAGTGGCGGCTGGCTTGACCGGGCTGTAAAGGCCCGGGTAGGGATATTTTTTCCCCAGGATGGTAGGGGAAGGTACCGCCTTTTTCGTCTATGATTGGCTAGAAGGGCTCTCCTACGATTGGTTATATATCTCACGTTCATGGCAGGCTGTCAGTCTGTTTAGTATGGATCGTCGTTAAACGGTGCGGTAAAGTTGGTTTTATGTTGGACATTCGTTAGACATTCGCAGAGCAAATTAAGGGACTGTCTCAAAAGTGCGCGCGCACAAACGTACACACACACACTCACTCAGTCCGTCCATCTCTCACACACACACACACACACACACACACACACACACACACACACACACACACACACACACACACATATGCGTTCCAAGATGCGAAACCATGCAAAGATTGCAAACCATACATGCTTTGCATAAAATGTAAAGATGTGAATTAGTGAGAAACGGAACATATTTTAAGCTGTGAATGGGATATGCATGATATGCAATGAGAGATGCATTGGGTTGTTATTACATTGTAATCCAACATTTTATTTAGAATAGAAACTGATAGAAACAGGTGTTGTCTAGCAAATGTGATATGTTCACACACACTCGACACACATCATACACGACTTGGATTTTGAAAATGTCATTTTGTCTATTTTTAATGCATTTTTGAAATATACAAATCTATATAGCTTCCTGGTCATGTGACCTGATGATGTCACACCAGCTGGGATATGTTCACACACACTCGACACACATCATACACAACTTGGATTTTGAAAATGTCATTTTGTCTATTTTTAATGCATTTTTGAAATATACAAATCTATATAGCTTCCTGGTCATGTGACCTGATGATGTCACACCAGCTGGGATATGTTCACACACACTCGACACACATCATACACAACTTGGATTTTGAAAATGTCATTTTGTCTATTTTTAATGCATTTTTGAAATATACAAATCTATATAACTTCCTGGTCATGTGACCTGATGATGTCACACCAGCTGTGATATGTTCACACACACTCGACACACATCATACACAACTTGGATTTTGAAAATGTCATTTTGTCGATTTTTTATGAATTTTTGAAATATACAAATCTATATAGCTTCCTGGTCATGTGACCTGATGATGTCACACCAGCTGTGATATGTTCACACACACTCGACACACATCATACACAACTTGGATTTTGAAAATGTCATTTTGTCTATTTTTTATGAATTTTTGAAATATACAAATCTATATAACTTCCTGGTCATGTGACCTGATGATGTCACACCAGCTGTGATATGTTCACACACACTCGACACACATCATACACAACTTGGATTTTGAAAATGTCATTTTGTCGATTTTTTATGAATTTTTCACATTTTCAAATCTATATAACTTCCTGGTCATGTGACCCGATGATGTCACACCAGCTGTGATTTGACAAAGCTGTCAAATTACTCCATAATTCATTTGGTTGATTTCACAAGTAATGTGGCAGAAAGAAATGTTTGGTGGTATTTTCATAGAGAATAAAGACATTTTGTGCACGCAGTTAGCTCATCTCTTTATTTAAAAAGAAAAAAAAAACATACAGAATTTAAACAATCAAGAGTTTGAATTATTTTTCATCTGTTTCTGGTCTTTCTTTGAATATTAACAAATGTTAACTAATGGTCTTAGGATCTTGTAATGTCACCGTTATGTAGTATTACAGCACTGTAAAAAAAAATCAGGTCTCCAATTGAACATTTTCTAGAGAGCGATCACATCTAAAATTTTCAGTTGGCCAAATGTAATTTCTTGAATTTTAATTGAATGAAATTGCATCAATTCACAGAAAATCAATTTGGCCAACTGAAAAATTTAGATGTGATCGCTCACTAGAAAATTTTCAATTGGAGACCTGATTTTTTTTTTACAGTGAGGGAAATAAGTAGTTACATATCTTGCTGTATATAAAACCAAATGTTATATTTCAAAAAGCACCAAAGTTTTTACTAAAATGACATTTTGATGTTAATAACATATCAATTATACTTTCATAACTTAGTTTATAACTTTCATAAATTTTTTTACTTTCATGTACAATAATAATTTATTTCTCCACAAGGATAAATGCACAATTTGGAATAATACATAAATCAAGGTTTTAAACAAAACACTTTTTTTAATGACACTTGGTTTGTGAATTTTGGTTGAGGAATTGATTAAAGATGATGGTATTTTAAGTTTTATGAAATTTACCAATATTTAGTCAAGATGTAATTGTATGTAATTTCCAGAGAAGTTGAGGCTTATTGGATTAGAGACATTTGATGAGCTACTTCCCATTTCAGGTTGAGTAGTATTGTTCAAACAAAATATACTAATTGCTATTACAAATACATTGAACTTTCTGTTCAAGAAACAGTTCAATTGGAGTAAATTAGATGACACCTCATAAATAATCTATTACAAACAAAGTAAATGAGTTTTCATTTAAAATAATTTAGATTGAGCCTACACTTATTAAAGACACTTCTGTTAAATGCATTGCTTTAAAGTTAATGTGGAAGACAATTGTATAATTTGTGACCACGAGATACTGATATTGTTTTTAATTTTGAAGAAAGTGATATTAAAATGTTTTACAATTGATAAAGAAAAATGTCTAGTATTTATATGTGATTTAATAATTATTATGGCTTTTTACTAGGCATATAACCAAAGTCAAGTGGATTGAAAAAAAACCCAACTTAAATACATTTAAAACTGACATATATTTGGAAACAATTTCTAAAAGTAAAAATTGAAAAGCAATGCAACTGTTTAGGATAAACTTTTCATTTTATTCAGTATATGTTTTGTTTAGAAAAAAAAAAATCCACTATACATTGTTTTGTTGTTTTCTAAAAAAGAGAAGAAAAGGTTTATGATACAAACAAATAAAATTAATGAACACATAAATAGAAGGAATCTCTATTCATATTAGATGTGACATGATCTACCATTTTGATATCACAATGTTTATTTATAATGCTTCATTCTCTTTATGTTAAGTTACTTCCCAGTATACACTCTAAAAAAAGGTTCTATATGGCACCAAAAATGGTTCTTGGCTCGTAATCATAGGGGAACCTTTTTTAGTGCTATATAGCACCAATTTTGGTGCTTCAGTGGTTCTTCAGCGGTTCTTCAGAGGTTCTTCACCGGTTCTTTGACTAAGATGCTATATAGCACATCTGAAGAACCGCTGAAGCACCAAAATTGGTGCTATATAGCACTAAAAAAGGTTCCCCTATGATTACGAGCCAAGAACCATTTTTGGTGCAATATAGAACCTTTTTTTTTAGACACTCTACATACACACACACACACACACACACATTTTTTGTTCTTCTCTCCTACACACCTCTCTATTACCTGCAAGTGTGTGATGGTAATTGTTAATTGTAAAGAAATGACTGAAATGTTGGTAATTTTTTTGGTAAAATTAAATAAATAACAAACAAAACACAAAAACGTTTAATGACAGCCAACAGTTAAAATGTTGTGTCAGAAAAAAAAAAAACTAAACAAAACAATCTTTATAGGCCTAAAAATAAATATCAGTGAAAAGCAGAAATTTGGTGGATACATTTTCTTGGTCAAAGCAACCCAAAATGATGTGCCATGTCACTAGGGTTGCCACCTTCAGTGTGGCAAAATAAGGGACACCCATTCACGACACGTCAACCCCCCTGGAAAAAATAGCCTAAAAAACAATTGCATAAAGGACAGAAATAAAGAATACGTCATGAAATGATTATTTCAATCTTAACAACTTGACAGCTCAATAATAAACCATAAGAAAACATAAGATCAAGTACGTGAACTTGCAACAGAACACATGCATGCTATATTATTTTACATTTGATTATTTTATTTAATTCTAAAGAACTCTTAGCCTATTTGGTGCACTTATGACGCCTCATGATGTCCAAACCTGTATGAGTTTCTTTGTTCTGCTGTACACAAAAGAAGATATTTTGAAGAAAGTTTGTACCAGGCTGCTTTGGGGGCACCATTGACTTCCACAGTAATCTTCCTATGTGTTCAACATAACAAAGAAATGTGTACATGTTTGGAACAACTTGAGGGTGAGAAAATGATGACAGAATTTTCATTTTTGGGTGAACTATCCCTTAGCCGTCATTCTGAACCAGTAGGCCTAATCACTTTTTTGAATTTTAAAAATGTTTATTTTCTTTGAATAATTTACTTAAATTATGACTATATTATCGTGTAATTATTTGTCCCATTTTTATCTAAATATTTTTTAAATGTCATAAACTTTATATGACAGGATTATTTATTATGTATGATATAGCCTATAGCTAAATTATAAATTAATAATAACATTTATTAGGCTATAATCTATTAATTAACCTGTCTAAAAAATAATAATTCTGTCTGCCAAGCTCTGATAATGTATTGGAATATTATATTAATATACAGGGAGTGCAGAATTATTAGGCACGTTGATTTTCTGATCATATTTTTTTTCCAGGCACATTTGACCAATTCCAAACCACAGTAATCCTAATAACAACTATTGATTTAGTATTTAATAATGTATAAGTGATATATAATTGTTCATAAAGGCTGGAAATGAAAATCACCTTATATTCAGGTGTGCAGAATTATTAGGCATGTTTTCTTTTACAGATAAATTGAGCCAAAAAAGAGATTTAACTCAGACTGAAAAGTCAAAAAGTATTAAATGCCCATGAGAAGGATGCAATACTAATGCAATACTAGACATTGCAGTTAAGGCATGACCATTGGACAGTGAAATGCTCGTTGGGTCAGCAGGGTCAGACAAAAACAGGTGGTGAAGAAAAGACACCTGTTAACTGCAAAAGAATGAAGAATTAAGGTGAAGAATTCAGGGTGAAACCATCAGGAACCCTTTAGTCTCCAGCGCCACCATTTTCCAGAGCTGAACCTACCTGGAGTCTCCAGAAGTGAAGGTGTCAGGATCTCAGAGACTTCAGTTAGGTAAAGAATCCTAAAAAATGACCCCACTAGATAAGAATCACAAGCTGAAGTGTTGTAAAATACATGAAGAAGGTTTTTTTATAGGCTTTATGGACAGATAGGTTGAGAATGACTCTTGAAGGACCAGCACCACATCCTCTAGTACCACTGTTTGAAGAATTCATCTTCCAGAATCTGGCAGGACGTTTTGGGAGTTCATTTTAGTCCATCTCTGCAAAACGGACTTCAGGATCTTTTGCAGTTAACAGGTGTCTTTTCTTCACCACCTGTTTTTGTCTGACCCTGCTGACCCAACGAGCATTTCACTGTCCAGTGGTCATGCCTTAACTGCAATGTCTAGTATTGCATTAGTATTGCATCCTTCTCATGGGCATTTAATACTTTTGGACTTTTCAATCTGAGTTAAATCTCTTTTTTGGCTCAATTTATCTGTAAAAGAAAACATGCCTAATAATTCTGCACACCTGAATATAAGGTGATTTTCATTTCCAGCCTTCATGAACAATTATATATCACTTATACATTATTAAATACTAAATCAATAGTAGTTATTAGGATTACTGTGGTTTGGAATTGGTCAAATGTGCCTGGAAAAAAAATATGATCAGAAAATCAACGTGCCTAATAATTCTGCACTCCCTGTATATATTATGTCTTTATATTTAGAGTACTGAGAGCACTTTTCTGTCCAGCCATATATCTAGCCTGACTTATCTTCTGATAGCATCATCTGTACTTCAGGATTCAGAAACAAAGTTAAATCATTCACTGGCTCACCTGCTGACTCGATGAGGTGCGAGTAATATATTTACCTGATTAAATGCATATCGCCCATTATTCACTGTTTTCCTGAGGCCACTGTGTGGAAGATTAAAGTTTCATTTACATTTAGTTTAATTGTTTAAAATCCCCACTCAGCAAACCTGCTATAGTCCCTGTGTCTCATCACAGCTCTTGTGTTTCCTCATCAGGTCGAATCGTCGTCTTCTTCTTCTTCCTCTTCTTCCTCATCTTCTTCTTCTTCTTCCTCTTCTGCTGCTGCTGTTGGTCAGTTATAACGGTCAGTATCATTTATGTTCATAGAAACAGTTTTTGATTTCCAGTGTCTAGAATTATTCTAGTCGACTGTGTTTCTGTTCTGACATTTCCCATCATATTCCATAAATAACACACACTCACATCACTGGTTTATTCATTTATCAGTTTATTGATGAATAAATGATGTTCAGGAGTTCAACATCTAATACAGATTTATACTACAGTCATCAACATGTCAAACATTAGTGATGTGACACTTCTAATATTGTTGGCTACTTCATTCATATTTAATCCAGTTCACTGACATAACTCTACAGAATATTATGATCACATTGAGTTAAGAAAATAGACAGAAATGCCACATTTATTTTACTGAACATTTACTGAACATTTACTGTCATTTACTGAACATTTACTGTGTGTATTTGCAGGATCCGCCTCTAGATCTGTGTCAGGAAATCTGGAAATTTTTTTTAATAGTCAGTCAGAAAACATTCATATTTGTCGGACTGAAGAGTGTAGGGGTCGAGTGTTTAAAGAAGGATCATGTGACATCATCATCAAGGGTCTGAGACTGAGGGATGCTGGGAAATACTTCTTGCATGTCTATTACCATAATGATCAGACGGAGCTGGAGCGACAAATCCTGGAGTACCAACTTCATATTCAGGGTAAAGTCAGAACGGATCAAAGCATCATCAGTGTGTGTGTTTCTGCA
The DNA here is from genome assembly GCF_949357685.1 of Gobio gobio. Taxonomy (NCBI): domain Eukaryota; kingdom Metazoa; phylum Chordata; class Actinopteri; order Cypriniformes; family Gobionidae; genus Gobio; species Gobio gobio. The sequence continues at coordinate 55,164,986 of NC_137104.1, read as the reverse complement.
TCTCCTTTAGTATTGCATTCAGAGACTCTGATTGGACACTGATATTCAGATTGGATTGGGTTTCTCCAATGGCGGATTTTATCTCAATGATAAATGTTTAAATCTGATCAGCCAATCCTAAATGTGTGTGTTGTGGTCTTGACTGATGGACACATTATAATAATGCTGAGTGTGTGTGTGTGTGGTCTTGACTGATGGACACATTATAATAATGCTGAATGTGTGTGTGTGGTCTTGACTGATGGACACATTATATTAATGCTGAATGTGTGTGTGTGGTCTTGACTGATGGACACATTATAATAATGCTGAGTGTGAGTGTGTGTTTCTCCTCAGATGAGATCTCTGTGAACACAGGTGAGGAGCTGAAGCTGGATGTTCTGTTGATCAATGCTGATAAAGTGGAGACAAACTCCAGTGGAGAGTGGACAGAGGTGTGGACGAGAGGTCACGGGGTCAGCAGTGATCGACTGACCGACAGTGATGGGAATCTGACCATTAATGCGTTCACATCCACTGACACTGGAACATACAGAGTTCTGGATTATAGAGGAGAAATCCTGATCTCAGTCACACTCACAGGTCAGAGAACATCAGAGGAGGAGTGGAAATATTATCTTTAATCAGCACATTAATATTAAACTGCATGACTAACCTTATAATATTCTGTACAGACTCGAAGGGAAATCTGAAGGACACAGATGAAGACAAAACTGATGCCACTGAACATCGGCGTGAGTAAAGCAGGAGCATTGAGAGCTTTACAGAATTCATCAACAGTGAATTTAAAAACTCTCTTCCCTCTTTTCTCTTCCTCCTGTAGGTTATTGGATTCTGACAGTGGGACTGACTGGGGTTCTGGTTCTGGTGGTTCTGGTTCTGACTGCTGTCGAGTTATACAAACGTTTTGCTAGAAGGGGAAACGAGCGACTGAGTTCAGGGGACACAGAAACATTGGAGGTCCATGACAGTGTCTGCCGAGGGCCTGTGGATCATGATTTAACTCTACATCTTTCCCTCTCGGAGCACATAGAGAAGCTACGGTGGCCCACACAGGACAAACATGTCGTCTGAGACAGCAGAGAGTGACTAGCGCTTGTAGTGAAGTTTGTCCCTTTAGGGCTACCGTAGAAACATGATGGCACAAAATGGCGGCTTCACTGTAAGGAACCCGCGGTGTGTGTAGATAGAAACGGCTCATTCTAAGGTAATAAACACATAACGGTTCATTATGTAAGGTCTGAAAACATAGTTATGGATATTATATTGCATTTCTGTCAATAGATCCTCATAAACACTACACACTGCACCTTTAAATGACTGAGGATCACACACTGCAGACAGTCGATCTGAACACACACACACACACACAGAAACATGAGCCAGCAGATCTGCAGAGATCGGTCAACATATTTCTGCAATATAGTTTTAATTTTCAGTGCATTTGATCATTTGGGCTGCAGAACTACCTCAGGATCTGTTTAACTGGATATGAGTTTAGTGTTTATGTAAAGCATATAGTATTTATATAAAATCTGGACTGGCCTTACCAGAGGAATTATTGTTTCTATTTAATCCATCATCTGATGACTGAGAATGTGTGACTGTGTAAGACAATCAGTGTGTGTGTGTGTGTGTACATATGTATATTTTGTACAGTCTTCTATGTTAATGTTTAAATAATGTATGTATATAGTTTTTGTCTATGAAGTGTTCATGGTTTACCAGTAGAGGGCAATAAAGTCCAGTCAGACTCCACCGTTATATCCCAGACTCTCCTGAGGGATGATGATTTCTGTCTTTGTTTTTGCTTCAATCTTGCAAAGTTTAGACACACAGAATGTAAGAGCCATGCAGAACTTGTACAATAAAAGCGTAAATGCTTTAAATATAACGCTTGTGTTTTTGTGTCATTACACCAATAGTTGTGTTTGTTTGTGAAAAGGAAATGAGTCAAATCATTATGATGCTGGTGTTTATTAATGTTATTATTAATTGTTCTGATCACTCACTGTAATGGACTGATTTCTACATTGATTAGAGGATTGTTTGGAGGTTATTGAATGTCTTCATCTTTCTGTTTGTGTGCACTGGACATTCGGTTTGACCGATCATGTCGAGTCCAATGATTACACTGAAATCTATAATAAGACAAATATTCATAATTTGATCTTTCTTATTGGACATTTTTATCATGTAAGATTAGGGCTGGGCGATATGGCTGAAAACTGTATCACGATATAAGTGTTTCATATCGATAATTATTGATATTTTTATGACCTATTTAAAATAAGGACCAGGAGAAAAATATTTTACGTTTAAACATTTTTATTGTAAACATAACCGTCCTCTAATTATAATCCCCTCCATTATAAAGGCAGAAATGTCAACACAAGAGTGAAAACACTCAAATAATTAAAATATAAACACAAGTCTAAAATCACAATGAACACTTCACACTGATCTCTCACATTAAGATGCAGAGCCTCTGTTATTTCTGTCTAACTATTAGCGTTTAGATGCTTAATCATAAGGCACTGATGCAGAGTAACATCACCTCTCCATGTCGTTTCAATCCGAAATTGCCCCCTATACCCTACATAGGGCACTATTTGAGGGCACAGCCATTTGTAGTGGTGTCCGAAACCATAGTGGACGTTATTGAGTGCACTCATTCTATCCCACAATGCACCACAATAACGAGTGAACAGCCGATGAACACACAGCTGCCGTCCGCCTTCACACACTCAGGAGGATTCAGACCCGGGTTCAGCTCCAGAGACACCTGAGGTCACCAGAGGTCACATTAGGATGATCACACACACCCTTTATATCATAACTGTAGAGATGACAGATTCATTTTAGAGTACGTGTTGAATATTGTTGCTGTACATTCATCAGATCTAAACATTTTGTTGACTTGTAGCAAGTATTTTTACTCTATATGCTAATATTTTCTTGCAAAATTGTGTTTATAAATGTACAGTTGTCATAGTTACACAGTTACAATATAATTGTACAACTAAAATCATGACAAATGTAAAATAAATACACATGAAATCCATATACTTCAGCTCTGTGGCCAGTTGCATAAACTAAGCCATTATGTTAAGACAGGGTCTTAAGATCTAGTATGAGCCATTAGCAGTTAGTCAAGAGGCATTCAGTCTTACTTTTTGTATCAAATTAGGCCAGTCTATGTTTTTATGTAACTGATTAAAAAAAATTAAAGAAAAAAGAAAAAAATGTATGTCTAACTTGTAAGACTAGTCTTAACGGTTTATGCAACCGGCCCCAGATCTAGTTAAATAATGTTTACCACTTGTCAATTAAACTTCAAATGAATGATTTTCATAATTATTAATAATTTACATGAATATAGTAAATGTAGAATTATATTCACGTCACACTAAATCACTTGTACAGCTAATCTTGAATCAGATTAATATTATTTCAATTCAAAATGATAAAAACCCATCCTAACAGCAGGTTATGGGTCTTCTGTATGAAATAGCACACATAAATCATAACTCATTTATATAATACACTGGTTCATGTAACTTGAAAAACTATCTAGTTCTGATACAACCTTTCAAAGAGGAACCAGATAACCACCTTTGTAAGAGATGAGCCGAAATATACAGGAATAAATGAATAATTATTAATAAAATGGACACTATATCAGCGATAATAAACATCACGACCAAAGACTGGATTAAAAAACCGAATTATGTATGTGTGTGCAGCTTTTAGAGGATGTTTGCTGCACCGGTGTGAAGTTTGTTTCATTGTTTAGTTTAATCTGAGTGATTTATTCTTACCTTCCGTCGGAATTTATCTCCAAACCCACGCGCAGAAGCAAAGAGCGCAGAACAGATGCGTGACGTCATGACGTAACGTTACTCATCGCCGTGAAGCGGAAGCAGCTCATTCATATTCTGTCGTCAATCTGAGCTCTCAGTTCGCTCTGTAGTGTTAGTTGTAGTTGTAGGACAGTGGCAATAGGTCTTCTGTACTCTATACTAGCGTCGGTTTGCGTTAACACACAACACCAGCAACTTCCCTGAATCAAACCCAGTGAATGAAGCTATAATCGGAGAAGCCGCTGCTAACATCATGCCATCACGCTTTAATCGGTGAGTTTGTTTTAAATACAGCCCAAAGCCCGGTTGTAGGTTAGTCTCTTATGTTGTCAGTAGGTTTTATATCTGTTTAGACATGTCAAACACAAATTAGTTCACCAACAAAACTTTTACGCAAGTCTCGAAAGTTATACTACGCCATGCGCAATGCAGTCTGGGTAATGTAGTTTTATTTTAATGCAAGAGCTTTATTGAACAGTTAACAAAAAAGAATCGGACAGGTACAATATCGACAATTTCTTAGCCAGAACACGGACAAGCATTATAAAACAAGACAAATAAATAAATAATAGGAAATGAAAGAACATCATAAACTAAACAAATAAATAGCCTACCGAAAAAATGGCAGCTAGGGGGTTTTCTCTTCTGCCATTTTAAGTTGTCAAGGCATTTTTCTATTCCATGAATTCATATTTGGGATACACTCAGGAGCACAGACAAACACAAATCACCTGAGGAAGTTTAAGTAACCGAGGTTCATTAAGTAGAAAACTAGAAAGCATAATTTTGTGTATCAGCTTTTTTACACTGTCATAATCTAATAACTGCACATAATGTAATAAGTATTAAATTTTTATTATAATATGTTCATAATGTAATAATTTTCTCAGAATGTAATAATCATTTTTACATTATGAGAAAATTATTACACTAAACTCACCAAAAAGCATGTCATATTTTCGTTATTGTAATAGCTTTTAAAATATGATAAATATTAGTATTCCCTTACATTACATTTAAAAAAAAATCTAAATCCAGTCTTAAACTACCTGTGAAATGCAATATTTAAATATTCATGGTATTATTATAATTATTATATGTTTATTAAAGATAAAGCATTGGTATTCCTTTACAGTACATTTAAAAAATCCAGATAAATAAATAAAATCTTTTGCACCTTTAAACTACTACTACTAGTTAGGGTTAGTAGTATCAATAATCTGGTGGGGTTTGTAGGCAGGTTAAGACTGGATTTAGATTTTGAAAATGTACTGTAAAGGAATACCAATGCTTTGTTTATTATTAATAATAATAATAGCATGAATATTTAAATCTGTTGCATTTCACAGGTAGTTTAAGACTGGATTCAGATTTTTAAAAATTTACTATAATATAATACATTTGTTTGTGATAAAATTAAATGTAAATAAAAATATGTAAAAGTACTATTTTAAAATAAAAAAGCTTTTATTACGTTTTGAGAAATATTACATTATGAACATTTTATTACAAAATAATAATGTAATACTTCTTACATTATCAGCAGTTATTACATTATGAATTGCTCCATGGGGAAAGAAGGACAATACTAAATAAATATGTTTTAATAGCACTTTTTAAGGCAAAACACTGTTTTTTTTAATGCATTGTTTTTTGGTTAATTTTAAGATTTTGGTCTATTTTGCTTCCATAACTTGACATTTTAACATTGTGTTAACATTCTTTCAGAGTAGAAGAAACAAAACATCCAAAATACAAATTTAAGTGCAGCGAGTCGATTCATGATTCGGATCGCGTGTCAAACTGCTGAAATTTGCCGATTCAAACCGCTGAATCGACTCACTGATTCATAACGCTTCGAAGTTCATAACTCTCTCCAAAGGCCAGATCGGCCCATTCCAGAGCTCATGCAGCCGCTGCTTAGCAACTGAGTAAACAGAGGCCCAGCCAAAGGGAGAGGTCCTAAAGTGATGGTTCATGGAGAAGCTCTGTCACTTTAAACAACCCGTTCTTGGTGGATTCCACATTACATTCACTCAAAAGGAGTTTGGGAATATCTGAGTAAACAGAGATTCCCCTAAACACTGGAGTTTCCAGTTGACCAGAGGTGTCAGGGGGAGTTATTACCAGAATAAGCCATAATTCTTGTGGGGCGATCTGGGGGCATCCTCCCTTCTCAGTTTCCATACTAACTGAATTTATGTAGAAAAAGGCAGGAAATGCCATTCATTTTTTAGAGCCAAACACAAGGATTAATTTAATAATAATCTATTTGTCATACAGGATATTTGGCCCCATTACAGGCAATATTATTGCAATTCATGCTATAATGCTTTTAAATAAAAGCTGAGTATGCTCATATAAACTTTTACTGATTGAATTACAACTTTTTTTGTCATTTTATTGTGAATTTTAAAACATCAAATGGCCTGTTTACACAGATATAGCATGGACAGTGACTACTCAATCATTGTAGAATCGTGAATCATAAAATTGCTTGTTGAATAAATGCTAGTTGAATAAATGCTACATGTTTAATTTCTTAAGTGCAAAAAAACTATTTAGCAGAGTGCAAATAGTCAATACTAAGTTGGCATGAACTGGTAATTGCCTACTGCCTTCCCTATTGTGACATTTATCGAAGTGAAACAGCTTCTCAAATCAGATTTTTTTTTGTATATTTCATTCTGTCCATCAGGAATTGGTTGGATCACTGTCATTTGTTAACTGCTGAAACCGTTTCATGTGAATGATTGTTGGAGGGGACTGATTGAAACTTGTCTTGCTATTGGACAATCTTTTTGCCACTCACTAGAAGCGTGTACAACAAAAAAAACCTATTGGTGACCTACTAGGTTTTGCTGGTGCTCGATTACATAAAAAACTATTTAGGAGTTCCAACTTGTGTCTTTCGGGGGAACACAAGAAAACAAGACTTTAACTAACTACATAAATGTCTTCGCTCCAGTTCTCGTGCTCTAAATATTTGCAACACAAGTGCATTTATGAAGAGCAAACATCAATATTTTGAGAATTGCCTTCCTGATAGGGAAGGAAGTTTGACCCTGAGGGAAAGTATAATGGAGGACAGTCACAAGGCTTGTGAACACATACACAAATAATAATTCTAAATTTTAATAACAAGTCTCAACCTAAGTTAAAAGTTCAGGCTATTTTTACAGAGAAGACACACTTCCTCAAATGCATGTGGCTCATCAATGCAATTTGCAGGTTCTGTATTACCAGCAACAGCATGTCCATGCAAACTGTACTAGACATAATTACTACACACAGCTAAAGAGACTATAATAATAAACCATACATCATTAAGTCAGCCATGAACTAATTTTCACCTTTATAAGTGGGTTGTCAAGGGAACACAAGCAGAAGCCAACGCCCTGGGTTGAGTATACAAAAAAAAAACCCTGTTTGCACAGACATGTTGCTTAATATTTCCTGCAACATGACGAAATTAGCATCTGCCCCCCTTAACACACTTCTCCCGATCTCTCACACACTGTTATCATCCAGTTTAAGGGTCTTAGAAATAGAGCCCCCTCTCAAACCTCTCCCGTCTGTTGCCAGCAGTCTTGTGCGGGTTCTATTTTTGACCCATGACCCAGTGTGAGGTGGTTGTAGAATGTTTGGCATGTCAAAGCATGAGGCACAGAAGTAGAAGGCCCGGACCTTCTGTCAAACCCCCGCACCCATTCTGAACTTCGAAGCTTCATGATGCAGTGTTTTGAAATCGTCATCACTATGTAAGTCGTTATTTAGGGGTTTTTTTGCGCACCAAAACTATTCTAGTCACTCCATAAAGTTATTGTAGAGCCGCTGTAGTGAGATGGACTTTGTAACTTTAGTCTTTAGTGTCTTTTAAGGGTCTTGAGAGTGTAAAGTTGAGCCAATGGAGGCCTTTCAGAGCATCAGATTTACGCTAAAATATCTTCATTTGTGTCTGACTTATATAGTGATGACGATTTCAAAACACGGCCTCATGAAGCTTCGAAGCGTTATGAATCAGTGAGTCGAATCATGATTCGGATCGCGTGTCAAACTGCTGAAATTTGGCGATCCAAACCGCTGAATCGACTCACTGATTCATAACGCTCTGAACCGCTGAATCGACTCACTGATTCATAACGCTCTGAACTGCTGAATCGACTCACTGATTCATAACGCTATGAACCGCTGAATCGACTCACTGATTCATAACGCTCCAAACCGCTGAATCGACTCACTGATTCATAACGCTCTGAACCGCTGAATCGACTCACTGATTCATAACGCTCTGAACCGCTGAATCGACTCACTGATTCATAACGCTCTGAACCGCTGAATCGACTCACTGATTCATAACGCTCTGAACCGCTGAATCGACTCACTGATTCATAACTTTTCGAAGCTTCATGAGGCCGTGTTTTGAAATCGTCATCACTATATAAGTCGTTATTTAGGGTTTTTTTTGCGCACAAAAACTATTCTCGTCTTCATAAAGTTATTGTAGAACCACTGTAGTGAGATGGACTTTGTAACTTTAGTCTTTAGTGTCTTTTAAGGGTCTTGAGAGTGTAAAGTTGAGCCAATGGAGGCCTTTCAGAGCATCAGATTTACACTAAAATATCTTCATTTGTGTCTGAAGATGAACGGAGGTCTGACGGGTGTCCAACCACATGAGGCTCAGTCATTAATGACACAATTTTAATTTTTGGGTGAACTAACACTTTAATGTTCATCCTCTCCTCCTGTACTGTAACACATCCTTCCCTCAAAGCCATAAAATTGTTATGATTTTTTTCCTCGCGAAAGCTTGCATATCATTTAATTTTGATAGTTTTTTTTTTTTATTTACCATTTTTATCACTAATTTAATAACAATGTAATTGTTGTAATGTAAAACTTAAATACCAAATGCACTCATGTACATTCACTCTATGACACTCATAATCACCATAAAGGCAGTTTATCTGTTTAAAATGGTCAAAGAAAAGCTGTTATAAAACTTTTTAAAAGGCAGTTTTAATAACAATTATCAGGGCCAAACACAACAGAAGCAAACAAGAAGCAGCATCAGACCAACTGCAAACATGAGTGAAGACATTTGGAGACCATTTTAAGCAAAAACCCATAAATACATTGAGTTATATAGAGCCAATTTCATGTTTTGTTTAATTATATCGCCATCAAGTGGCACAGTCACACTGCTTTTTGTGTTTGTCCTCAGAGTGCGCACATACATAAGTGTGTCAAATTTGGTGAAAATATCTCATTTCGTTTAGGAGTTACAGACATTTGTATTTATGAGCACATGAAAAATGACCCACACCAGACGTTGCATTTTTTTGCCACTTACTATCAAAATTTTGACATTTGGCCTCAAGCATTTAGTCTAACTGCTATGATTCAGATTATCCTACGGTGGTTTCGTCTCGATTGGACTAACGGTTTCAAAGATATTCGCAAAAGTTGTTTAAACGCTAAATCACAACGTTGCACAAACCATAAGGCGAAACCTAGCATGTTTGGTGTTGTTGGACTCAGCAAGGATTCAAGAATTAAAGGAGATGACTCCCATGAAAGTAAGTCAGACAAATCCAAAGTTATAAGCATGTAAACATTTGGTTTTACCAAGACTCCTTCAGGGCATCGTGCTGATGATCCTTACCGAGATTTGTACCGATATGCTAATGCGTTCATAAAATACCGCATTTTACAACAAAATACAAAATGGCTGACACCCAAAATGGCTGATATGGTAAAATTGGATAGTATTTGAGTCGGCATGCCAGTGTCATGAGAACTTGTGTCCTTCTGTGAAATAGTGTCCGCTTAGGACCCGATGTGGTAATGCCTGATCAAAATGGGAGCAATAACATGCTTAACATATTGTAAATTATTTCAATTGATAAACTAAGTAATGATACCAATACAAAATCATAACATAGTGTTTTTTATCCATTATAGGTACATTACTAATATACAGAACAGGTGCAACAAATAAGAACAGGTGCAATACAATTTAAAAATTGTATAAACATTAAAGCGGCTTTTAAAATGTAGGGTAAGTGCAACCGTGGTGTATAAACTAAGCTAATTGTGTAGCTGTATGCTATGCTAGACCGTATGCTAACTAAAAAAACATTAAGAAGGAGATATGCTTGATTTCACAACTTATAGCTTCGGTTATATACTAGTATATGAAACATGCTTTGAAAGACGATAAAGACTATTTTAACACAATTTAAACGACAAAAATCAAAACGTGATTTTATAAGAATTGTTACCCGGCTCGGTAACACTTTATAATAACTACACGCTATGAAGCATTAGTTAAGCATTAGTAAATAGTTAATTCATCATTTATAAAGCATTAATAGACATTAATAGGCAGTTTATAAATACAGCTATAAATGCGTTATACTTGATTTATAAGCATATCTATAATGTGTTTAATAATTGTATTTTCATACTTCATAAATTATCAATTTATAATTTCTAAATGAAGTATTAACAGTAATAAAATATTTTGCAGTGTCAAAACTTTAAAACATTAGAGAACAGCCATGCAGAAGAGAACTGAGCCTTTATATCTCTTTTGTAAAAGCTTTACGAGGCATTGATAGTCCTCACTTTAGATGAGCTCACAGAAATAGTTAACTAACAAATACTAAATGTTTTATAACTACCTGAATTAATCATGAATTACAGTAGGAATACATGTTAATAAAGCATTTATTAACACACTGAGTAACTATTACTATATGTCTAAATAATAAGATGTATAAATGTACATTTTAAATAGTTTATTAATCCTTTACTTTCTAAATTATCTGATGTACCACCGACAACTCCTAAATAACTGGTTTGTAAACAATGTAATACTTAATTTAGAAATGATAAATTGATTATTTATAAAGTATGAAAATACAGTTATTAAACACATTATAGATATGCTTATAAATCAAGAATAACGCATTTATGGCTGTATTTATAAACTGCCTATTAATGTCTATTAATGCTTTATAAATGATGAATTTACTATTTACTAATGCTTGACTAATGCTTCATAGCGTGTAGTTATTATAAAGTGTCACCTGATGTGGAAGTTTGGTCTGGATATGATAAAGCGCTGTGGAGATAGAGCCTCGTTTCCAATTTGATGTGCTCTTCATCAAATTTGTCATTATCAAAATGCTTTTAATAACTTTTTGCCAGCATGGTCTGATAATCAGATTCAGTTTTCATGAAAATCTGACAAACCGTCTAGGAGGAGTTAGAAAAAGTCGTCTTTTTATCAGGAAAATTGGCACTAATGTTTGTCATAACTTTCCCGCAAGCGGTCCAATGGGCTGCCATAGACTCCCATAGTGGAAGAGATTCTGCTTAAAAGAATAATAATAAGAAATCCAACGATTACATTGGTGTATTGGCCCCTAATAAGCTCAAAAACCTCACATTGGGCCCCTCCGACCACTCCGATGATCACTCAATTTAAAAAAATATATATTTTTAATTAATCTCGGGTCAACCTGAGGAGAGGATGAAGGTTTTAAAAAAAAAAAAAGAGTTCACCCAAAACTGATTTTTTTTCTCCGTGTTTTGTTTACTCCTCCTCATTATTGTGTTCTGTTTTGTTTCTCGTGTTAAACATGAAGGTGAATGCATCATTTGAGTGAATTATTCTTTGAGTTATATTAAAGTCATTCTAATAATCCGCTGAACTCTCTCAATGTTTCCACAGACTGTCCTCCAGAGGGCGTCTCAGACTCAGACAGGAGCAGTGAGTAAACATTACACCCCATCACTGATATCTAGGGTTGGGTACCGAAATCCGGTTCCAATATGGCACCGGTACTTATATAACCGGTATGTACCGGACCGAATCAGAACGCAGATTTCGGTTCCTCATTTCGGTGCCAAAATTCAAACGTGCTTTTGCGCTTTGGCTGAGCCAGAGACAGACGCTCAGCGCTCGTCACATCACAACTCATGACAACTATTCAGTGTTTTCAACCACATCTCATGACAACTATTCAGTGTTTTCAACCACATCTCATGACAACTATTCAGTGTTTTCAACCACATCTCATGACAACTATTCAGTGTTTTCAACCACATCTCATGACAACTATTCAGTGTTTTCAACCACATCTCATGACAACTATTCAGTGTTTTCAACCACATCTCATGACAACTATTCAGTGTTTTCAACCACATCTCATGACAACTATTCAGTGTTTTCAACCACATCATGTTTATTCCAGGTTTCAGACATTTAAATGCTCATCAGTAGGCTACTAGCAACAAAACACACACTGATGTCTATGAAAGCGGCAATGACAATCCTTTCAGACGGTTATAATTTGACTAACGTTACGTGTTTTATTCACATCAGATACATGCACATTATATAGTAATTATATAGTTTACTCTATTCTTCTTCCAGTTCACTGGTCACTTACTTTCATGTATTTTGTGAGACGAGAATGAACTCAAGTGTTGTAAATCCGACAGATCCGATTCTGAGGCGCAAACTAACATGGCGTCGCCCATTGCGCTTTATAGATCAACTAACACACATTCACTCACACATTTGAACATTAGATAGTTTGTGACACAGTTAAGAAGTTTGTGAATATTTTGAATAAAAAGAAAGCGAAATAAACCCGATACAGCAGAGCTGTCAGTGCTATTGCGGCCGCTGTTGTCATGTGAGAAACATGACGCGTCGCCATGGAAACATTAAGGCGATGCTTTCTAAAATATTTAGCCAGAGAATATGATCATATTTCAAAATAAAGCTGAAGCTGGAAGCTGGTTTGTAGCAGATCAAGAACACAGACGACTGCTGTTATTACTGTAACTGTTATTTAGAGCTATATTAGGCTTGTTGTAGTTGGGTTAGGTGGCTATTAGGTTTTACTGTGAATTTGTAAATAAGTCAATAATAATTTGTAAATAAGTAAATTGTGTTTTGTATTTATTTATATTCATACATTTAAGTATACATTAAACTTTTAATAAATGGTTCAATTTAAATAAAAAATAAATAAATAAAAAGCCATTTAATGTCATCCACCTTGTTTTGTGGCCTTTTTTAAAAAAATTTTAAGTATCGGTTCAGGCACCGCTTGGGCACCGGAACCGTTTGAAAAGTATCGGTTTGGCACCGGAATCGAAAAAAACTCAAACGATACCCAACCCTACTGATATCATTCAAATACGCTTTCTGAACTCGTAAAACTCAAGTTATTTCTTTATTTGTCGAATGAAAATGACTACATTTACATGCTTCCTCATAATGTGACTGATGAGATTTAAGCAGTGCTGTTATTAAAGTTTACTGTAGTAAAGCGTGGTGTTTGCCGGCTCATGATGACAACGTTACAGATACCAAAGTGAACAAATCAAAGTACACAGTGTACAATAACTGTATGAGTTCATCTTTTGCATTGTGGCTTGTGAATAATGGGGCTAAAAAACTAATCAAATCATGTAAAGAGGTTTGCTCTTGCTTACTCCGAGTATTGGAAATAATCATGTAATGTTAATGTTGAATGTGCAGGAAGTCATGCATTGATGTTTGTTTTCCAGATCCAGACGCTGCTGATACGAGCCGCTCTAACACACTCCTGATCCTGCTGACATTCTGCCTCTGGATCCTCTTCCACCTGAGGGACTGAGATCAGAAAACACACAAACTGTGTTCAGTTCAGGGGCTCAATCCTTCACAGGTCGAGCGAGCGCTGGACAAAAAACTCTTTAAATATGTTCACGTTTGGGCATTTGTGTACATGATAAAGAGCATAAACTATATAAAATCTGCCAGATTTACGAACAGCTGCTCCAGCGCAAACCCTCTCGTGGCATTAAACACTACAGTCAGGATTCACTAAAGACACGCAGTGATAAAATATATATATATAGATCAGCTCTTTCTTATTGCATATTTATTTGTGGGAGTTTCTCTTTCAGACGCAGTATTTATGGGAGGAGATTATTTAAATCAATCACACAAGGTGATTTACTAACGCCAAGTTTACACTGCACGATTTTGACTCAATGACAGAAACTGCGACAAATGCTAGCCTGGTTTCACCAGACTCTCTTCATTTCATTTGTTCATTTGCTCCATTGACAAGCGTTCACTTCCTTGAAGGCGGGAACTCTGTTGAAGTTTAAAACTATTGGATCTGCCATAACCAATCGCTGACGTTTGGTCTTGACTAGGGCTGCCACTAACAACTATTTTTATATTGATTAATCTATCGATTAATTTATCACAATTTGCAACAATTTTACTTAAAAACATTTAAAGTAACTTGCACCGTTGGCCTTCAGTAGTGTACTATAAAAAAGTATAAATGTAAACAAGCCCTTGACAAAATGTAAAACTAAAAGAGTAAAAATTTAAAAAGGTACAAATTTGTAAACCAACATAACAAAAAAAGAGAATATCAGCAAATACTTTTATATAGAATAGTGTTGTCACGACACCAAAATTATGATTTCAAAAAACTGTAAAAGTTATTGAATCATGGGCGTCGGAAGCAAAAAAAAATGTGGGTGGGTCCTCAGAAATGTTTTACTGGAGTAGATGCCAATTACATTAAGTATAAATATACCGCTTTACTTGCTAAACGTATAGTTCGGAAAGACAAAATTACGGAAATCGCCATATCATTGAGAGCGGCAGTAGTGTAGGGGTAAGATGCACCACATCTAGTTTTGACACAAATCGACCTGCGGCGGTTTCACCGAACTCAATCTTCTCAGTTTTCCCATCACATATCAGATCGGAAAGGCATTTATTTTCAATACAAATTAAGAAAATATTAGAAAAGTGGAAATAAAGCGTCTAATATGTGTTTAATAATAAGTGTTTATCGATTAGGGGTAAACAGACATGTGCTGAATGTTAGAGACGATTAAAGCGAGTGGGTCCAATATCATTGATCATAAAAAGTGGGTGGGTCTTGTCCCGCACACACACAATGGTTCCGACGCCCATGCATTGAATAATACGACAGAACTTACTATTCATTGTTGTATCATTGTTTTAGGGTTAAAAAACCCTAAAAACTCACTTGGCATGACATCATCGTCATGGTTCTCAGCCTCTGTTCGCTGATTGGACCGGTTTAAATTTGACCGGAGAAAACCAGAGAATCCCAGACGGAGAACTGAAGGAAAAGGAAGTACGCAGGAGGGCGGAGCCAGGCTAGACAAATGCCCGAAATCATAGGCGAATCAGTGCTTGTTCACGCGAGAGACAATCACACAGTGTGAATGACCAAAGACACGAGCGAATCAGACATATCAGTATTTGAATAGATTTATCTACAATTATATCAAACAGAAACAAAGGCCAAACATCAGCTCGACCAGCCGCAGCAGCAACATTAGGCTTGCGCTGGTCAATTTACTGGTGTTTGCGCCATTATTTACCGCAAGCCTCAACCCAGACACTAACGGCTCATTATGGACATGATGGGGTAGGAAACCAAACACAGGACACATTTCAAGAGAGAAGCCATTGGGCCTTTGAGGTGGCAACTGTCAGATATGATATAATAATAATATTTTCATACATACACAGACACGTGATACCAACTGTAAACAGCGGAGTCGAGTCATCTGAATTGCAGGCTTTACCGGTTGAAGGTACCTCCCATTTTCGTCTACAATCACGGCCACATGGGATGACAACTTTCACATTGGTCATCAAATAACCAATCAGAGGAGAGTCCTCCTAGCAAAAAAGGCGGTCCTTCCCCTATCACCCGGGCGGGGGTACTCAGGTCTCACGGGCTGATTGGTCTACGGGGCTCTAAAGAGCATCCAGTGAATCGTTTGCTGCTTTTCCTCACTAGTGCTGTGTGTCTGAAACCCATGGAAATAAGTGCTATAGCCGACCTGAACACACTGCAGAACTTTTACCATGTAAGTTTTCATATTTGTCAATATAACGCTAGTGTGTGTGTGTTTTGAGTTCTTACTATGCGATTCGATACGATGATGACAGTGATGATGATGATGATGACAGTGATGATGATGATGATGACAGTGATGATGATGATGACATTGATGATGATTATGTTTTTAGTGTGGTTATTAATGTAATTATTGATATGTTGCGGTAACAGGAAAAATAACTTCTAAAACCTGTTGCTTGTGTAATTGGGACTTTGTGTTTGACAGAACATTTTGAACACTGGAATCATTATAAAACCAAATTGTTTCCTAATGTATTGTAAATATTCACTTCATCCATATCTCTTTAAGCGGAGAGATTCTGGCGGAGCCGCCGTGCACATGTACTTTCGGTTTACATGTAACTTACTGCGTTCACACCATAGACCGTAAGGTTCACACCGCCTCCGGCGAGTCAAACTTCGCTCTGGCCGCCCTGCCACCGCCGCACCAGCAGTGATCAACCTCCTCTATTTTGCTTGGGAACTAATGTGGTCGGAACTGTAATGTATCACTATTACTGGCGTTGTTGGAGCTGAACATGCTCAAAACAGTGGAGATGATAGTGGACTTTAGGAGAAACCCCCCTGTACTCCCCCCACTCACCATCATGAACAGCACTGTGGCTGCAGTAGAGTCATTCAGGTTCCTGGGCACCACCATCTCTCAGGATCTGAAGTGGGACGCGCACATTGACTCTATTGTGAAAAAAGCCCAGCAGAGACTTTACTTCCTCCGACAGCTGAGGACGTTCAACCTGCCACAGGAGCTGCTCGTACAGTTCTACTCCGCTGTCATAGAATCCATCCTCTGCACTTCCATCACCGTCTGGTTTGGCTCAGCCTCCAAAACTGACCTCCGAAGACTACAGCGAATAGTCCGGACTGCTGAGCGAATCACTTGCACTACTCTTCCCACACTTCTAGAACTGTACTCATCCAGGGTGAGTAAAAGGGCACGCAAAATCACTCTGGACCCCTCACACCCAGGACACTCTATGTTTGAACTGTTACCGTCTGGTCGGCGCTACAGAGCACCGAGAACAAAAACTTCCAGACATAGAAAAAGCTTCTTTCCTCAGGCCATCTACCTCATGAACAGTTAAATGTTCACCTTGAGCAATAAATGTGTGCAATAAACAACTTCCGTCAGACTCTGCGTATATAGCACCTTAAAAATGTGTAAATTTGTATATTTAAAACACCTGTAGATCTTAGAGCACCCGTATATACATATTATACACCCTACTGTGCAATAAATGTGTGCAATACTTTACCTCAGACATTTCACATATAGCACCTTATAACTTATATATAGTACCTATATTTATAAAACATCTGTACATATTCTATTCCATCCGAAGCGCTTCTGTCACATTGCATTTCCACCATTGTGTGTTTAACTTACATATTTTTTAAAAAAAATTTTATGTTACTTGTCTCTTGTCTTGTCAATTTACATTGTGTACTGGAAGCTTCTGTAACCAAAACAAATTCCTCGTGCGTGTAAGCACACCTGGCAATAAAGCTCATTCTGATTCTGTTTCAAGCAGTTGTCACTAGAGGGAGCTGTGGCCTGAGGAGAAAACTCAGTGTAAAAACATTCAGTAAAAGAAGAGAGTGGAAGGAGGTGGAGAATCAAAAGAGTGGCTGCGTCCTACTTATACTACGTCCTAAAAGTATGTACTCTTTTTGTGAAGAAAAAGTACATACTTTTGAGTGTGTAGCAGAAGAGTATGCAAGCTTTGGGACGCACTACTTCGTCATCTTTAACGGACTCTGTTACGTGCGTCCCGTCACCGTTTAAACTGCCCTGTCAATCATCATCACAGTTCAAATCCTCCACTTTCAATTTAATTTCCTACCTTATCGGAGAGAAATGTAGTCGCTCGATGATCTGCCTTTCGTGGGTCTTTAATGCAGAGACTCCTCTCAAGTGTTAGCAAAGTTAATGGCCAAACGTATCATTACAAAAGTTCTCAATGCTGCTGAAGGAGAAATATAATGTGGATAATATTGAATATCTTTTCGTCAGGTTAAATACTGATAATTGCTCACTCAAACCACGTTATCTAATCCTCTCCACTTAACCGTCGGACTCGCGTAACCGTCATGTTTGTAGTTTTTTAAACACTTTTTATCCGCGTTTGTAGTTCTAATCGAATCCTCGTCCATCTCGCAATGGGTTGTGGGTAATATCAGCCGTTAGAGTGCGCATCGATCTGCACTTCGGATTCTGACCGGAAATAGTAAACCATCCGGGAATCTTTGGAATACTTTTTTCAACATACTAAGATTTGGGCCATACTAATTCTTTTTTCGAATACTATTTAGTACGGATAGTATGCGAATTGGGACGCAGCAAGTGTGTCCGTGTGTTTTATTTGATTAAGACAGAGATGCAACAGGAACCAAAGTTTACAGCACTCTACAATCATCTCAAGCGGAGCACTTCTACATTCCCATTGGTTGCCGCCGAAGCGCGTCGTAGCTCATTACCATAAAGTTGACCTGATCCCAACTCTCCTCGACGCCCAAATCGCCGGAGCTCGCCGCCGGGCTCATTGAGAATGAATGACTTCCGGCCACTTTGACGCTCTCGCCGGCGGCGGTGTGAACGCACAGTCAGTGGCGGAGCCAGAGGGCACAATGCGAATGCGCTTGGTGAAATTAATGATCCCTTTATAGTAGCCAAACAATCCTCTGACTTGCAACGCTCTGCTGGCTGAAATGCAGAAGTGCAACTCTCACCTCATTTGCTAAGCAGTTCGTGTTCATACCCCGGCAGCCAATAATTTCTGCTTTTTAAGATAAGATGACAATCCTGTGTGTTACTAGGAAGAGTCCAGTGTTAAAGGAAAAACTCCCTTTTATTATTTTGTTACAAGTCCGGCATCTCATTTCTTTTAAGATCATTCAGTTTGATAAGACTACCTGTTTGATTTTCTTTTAGATCCATTGCGCATTAAATTGTACATTTTTGGCTGATTTTTGAATTTCGTTTTTGATTAAATTTTCTGTGGTGGTTTGGCTTTTTTGTGACATGCTGGTTCGAAAATATGTGAAAGTATTAAGTAAGACTAACTTTTTTTTCATTGAATTCATTTTAATTAATTTAATTTAAGCCATTAGTCGACTAAGCTTACATTTATATTCATTTAATTACTTCAATATATACTGGAGAGTATTCTAAACCATCGCCTCTGCTATTGTCTGCTTGATTCTTATTTATTAAATTCAGGTAAAAAAAAAAATGGATTAAATTGAAGATTAATATTGTGCTTAGGACTTGTCCTATCTCATGCTGTTCACTCAATCAACATGGCATTAAAAAATAACATTATAATATTTAATCTTAAATATGAAACTAATTCCTTTTTTTAAATGGCTATAGCGTCTAACTGGTGTAACAAGTGAATGATTTTACTTCGTTTTTGCAAGTAAACATCTTCAAATGTATATATTATGTCTTTATATTTAGAGTACTGAGTGCACTTTTCTGTCCAGCCATAGTTAACTAGCCTGACTTATCTTCTGATAGCATCATCCATACTTCAGGATTCAGAAACTAAGTTAAATCATTCACTGGCTCACCTGCTGACTCGATGAGGTGCGAGTAATATATTTACCTGCATTTAAATGCATGTCGCCCATTATTCACTGTTTTCCTGAGGCCACTGTGTGGAAGATTAATGTTTCATTTACATTTAGTTTAACGTTTAAAATCCCCA
The DNA here is from genome assembly GCF_949357685.1 of Gobio gobio. Taxonomy (NCBI): domain Eukaryota; kingdom Metazoa; phylum Chordata; class Actinopteri; order Cypriniformes; family Gobionidae; genus Gobio; species Gobio gobio. The sequence continues at coordinate 55,145,420 of NC_137104.1, read as the reverse complement.
GTCAGCAAACCTGCTATAGTCCCTGTGTCTCATCACAGCTCTTGTGTTTCCTCATCAGGTCGAATCTTCTTCTTCTTCTTCTTCCTCTTCTTCCTCATCTTCTTCCTCATCTTCTTCTTCTTCTTCCTCTGCTGCTGTTGGTCAGTTATAACGGTCAGTATCATTTATGTTCATAGAAACAGTTTTTGATTTCCAGAGTCTAGAGTTATTCTAGTCGACTGTGTTTCTGTTCTGACATTTCCCATCATATTCCATAAATAACACACACTCACATCACTGGTTTATTCATTTATCAGTTTATTGATGAATAAATGATGTTCAGGAGTTCAACATCTGACACAGATTTATACTACAGTCATCAACATGTCAAACATTAGTGATGTGACACTTCTAATATTGTTGGCTACTTCATTCATATTTAATCCAGTTCACTGACATAACTCTACAGAATATTATGATCACATTGAGTTAAGAAAATAGACAGAAATTCCACATTTATTTTACTGTCATTTACTGAACATTTACTGAACATTTACTGTGTGTATTTGCAGGATCCGCCTCTAGATCTGTGTCAGGAATAAAGGGAGGAAACGTCATCCTGTCATGTGACTTTGAGGCTGGAGAGATTTTGGAAATCAGTTTTAATAGTCGGTCAGAAGTTATTGATATTTGTCGGACTGAAGATTGTAGTGGTCGAGTGTTTAAAGAAGGATCATGTGACATCATCATCAAGGATCTGAGACTGAGGGATGCTGGGAAATACTTCTTGCATGTCTATTACCGTAATGATCAGACGGAGCTGAAGCGACAAATCCTAAAGTACCAGCTTCATATTCAGGGTAAAGTCAGAACAGATCAAAGCATCATCAGTGTGTGTGTTTCTGGATCTCCTTTAGTATTGCATTCAGAGACTCTGATAGACACTGATATTCAGATTGGATTGGGTTTCTCCAATGGCGGATTTTATCTCAATGATAAATGTTTAAATCTGATCAGCCAATCCTAAATGTGTGTGTGTGTGGTCTTGACTGATGGACACATTATAATAATGCTGAGTGTGTGTGTGTGGCTTTGACTGATGGACACATTATAATAATGCTGAGTGTGTGTGTGTTTCTCCTCAGATGAGATCTCTGTGAACACAGGTGAGGAGCTGAAGCTGGATGTTCTGTTGATCAATGCTGATAAAGTGGAGACAAACTCCAGTGGAGAGTGGACAGAGGTGTGGACGAGAGGTCACGGGGTCAGCAGTGATCGACTGACCGACAGTGATGGGAATCTGACCATTAATGCGTTCACATCCACTGACACTGGAACATACAGAGTTCTGGATTATAGAGGAGAAATCCTGATCACACTCACACTCACAGGTCAGAGAACATCAGAGGAGGAGTGGGAATATTATCTTTAATCAGCACATTAATATTAAACTGCATGACTGACCTTATAATATTCTGTACAGACTGGAAGGGAAATCTGAAGGACACAGATAAAGACAAAACTGATGCCACTGAACATCTGCGTGAGTAAAGCAGGAGCATTGAGAGCTTTACAGAATTCATCAACAGTGAATTTAAAAACTCTCTTCCCTCTTTTCTCTTCCTCCTGTAGGTTATTGGATTCTGACTGTGGTTCTGGTTCTGGTTCTGATGGTTCTGGTTCTGGTTCTGACTGCTGTCGTGTTATACAAACGTTTTGCTAGAAGGGGAAAAGGGCGACTGAGTTCAGGGGACACAGAAAAACTGGGGGTCCCTGACAGTGTCTGCCGAGGGCCTGTGGATCATGATTTAACTCTACAGGGCCCACAGCTCACCCCTCCCTTTCGGAGCACATAGAGAAGCTACGGTGGCCCACACAGGACAAAGATGTCGTCTGAGACAGCAGAGAGTGACTAGCGCTTGTAGTGAAGTTTGTCCCTTTAGGGCTACCGTAGTAACATGGCGGCACAAAATGGCGGCTTCACTGTAAGGAACCCGCGGTGTGTGTAGATAGAAACGGCTCATTCTAAGGTAATAAACACATAACGGTTCATTATGTAAGGTCTGAAAACATAGTTATGCATATTATATTGCATTTCTGTCAATAGATCCTCATGAATACTACACACTGCACCTTTAAATGACTGAGGATCACACACTGCAGACAGTCGATCTGAACACACACACACACAGAAACATGAGCCAGCAGATCTGCAGAGATCGGTCAACATATTTCTGCAATATAGTTTTAATTTTCAGTGCATTTGATCATTTGGGCTGCAGAACTACCTCAGGATCTGTTTAACTGGATATGAATTTAGTGTTTATGTAAAGCATATAGTATTTATATACAATCTGGACTGGCCTTACCAGAGGAATTATTGTTTCTATTTAATCCATCATCTGATGACTGAGAGTGTGTGTGTGTGTGTGTGTGTGTGTGTGTGTGTGTGTGTGTGTGTGTGTGTGTGTGTCAAACTGTGTAAGACAATCAGTGTGTGTGTGTGTGTGTGTGTGTGTACACAGGTATATTTTGTACAGTCTTCTATGTTAATGTTTAAATAATGTATGTATATAGTTTTTGTCTATGAAGTGTTCATGGTTTACCAGTAGAGGGCAATAAAGGCCAGTCAGACTCCACCGTTATATCCCAGACTCTCCTGAGGGATGATGATTTCTGTCTTTGTTTTTGCTTCAATCTTGCAAAGTTTAGACACACAGAATGTAAGAGCCATGCAGAACTTGTGCAATAAAAGCGTAAATGCTTTAAATATAACGCTAGTGTGTTTTTGTGTTATTACACCAATAGTTGTGTTTGTTTGTGGAAAAGGAAATGAGTCAAATCATTATGATGCTGGTGTTTATTAATGTTATTATTAATTGTTCTGATCACTCACTGTAATGGACTGATTTCTACATTGATTAGAGGATTGTTTGGAGGTTATTGAATGTCTTCATCTTTCTGTTTGTGTGCACTGGGCATTCGGTTTGACCGATCATGTCGAGTCCAATGATTACACTGAAATCTATCATAAGACAAATATTCATAATTTGATCTTTCTTACTGGACATTTTTATCATGTAAGATCCACTTGTGTTAAATCTTTAAATCAAATTGAAACTGAAGGTTTAGAGTCGGCTGTATTGTGGTCAGATCTGTAATATTTTTCCACTAAACAAATCATAAATGTTATTGTGATGTGTGACTGTATCTGTCAGGAGTTTGCTGTAAACTACATGTCTAATGTCTCTCTCTGCCTTCCCAGAATGCACTCTGACACTTTATATGCTGCTTTCTCATCTCGTGAAACACATACGACATCACATCTGACCTCAGATCAGCTCAACATAAACTAAACAGACTTTCTCAGACCAGAGGAGCTTTATAAAGTGGACTAAACTGTTTAATATTCAATTCCCAATGTTTGATGCCTTTCCTTGATTCTCGATTCAGACAGGTTGCACTTTTTACATGCAGTTTTCTTCTTATTATAATTTTTTTAAACTGTGAAGAATTAATGTGAAATGCTGTATGTCTGAGATATTTATATATTTAAATGTGTCCATTACTAATTTTCTTTACAATAAGCTGTAATTGCACAGCGACAATGCAATTATTTTTACAGTTCAATAGGATTATAATGATATTTCTCTATTGACAATTTTTTTTATAATTTAATGAAATAATTAAAATTGCCGTTAGATCAGATATTTGTTCGGCCTGTTTTTCCCCCTATGAAATACTGCACATAGACATTTATTACTAGAGAATTTTCTCAAGTTGGCAAGACTGTAAAATAAGGATATAAGTTATGACATGTTTTTACATTGCTTTAACTCATCAAAATAAGTTAAGCAATTTGTAACTTAAGTTATACAAGATTCATCTCATTTTTAAGACAGCTTAATGCAATTTAGTTTAATAATGACTTAATTTTAAGACAGCATCTTTTTCTTCTTCTGTTCTTCCAGTGTGTGTGAGCTTTATAGTGAGGAAAGGAAGTGAAACACTTTCTCTCTGCATTGCATTGAAACCTGTTTGATCCGCACAAACGGCCGACAGACACAATGGAGGTTTTTTGTGCAGGATAATTCAGATCACGTCGAGTGGGAAATCAATCTACTCCACGCTTTAACATAGCTGATCATTTTAATCTCAAAGAACAGATGTTTTTATCTTAATAATGTCAAAGGCTTCATGTTTTCCTCCAGATGTTTCAGAAGATGAAGATCTTCAGTCTGAAATGGCTCTGATACTGATGTCTGCAATGATTAGCACTGGAGAGGGAAGATGAGGACTATTGAAACTATTCACCTGAACGTTACTCTGATCACCACGGCCAAATCAAGCAAACCTGGAGGCTGCACTAGGACCGCCACAGTTTCAGGACTGCATTTCTATAGGACCCTAGTTATTTTTGTGACAGCGCCTTAAATATTTCAACAGGGTTAGGGTTACCAACGGGTAGGTTTAGGGCTAGGGGTTGGTAAGGATATATATACATTACATTTAATCAATTAAACAACTAAATAATGGCTAAGTTCCTAGAAATGCAGTCCTGTCCCGGTCGCCCCCAGGTGGATGGATGCAGTAGCTCATAAACCCAACTCTTTGTGAAATGTAATGGGACAAAGTCCGTTTCTCAGTATGTGTTCTTGTCTGTTCTTGTCTGTCCTCGTCATCAATCTCTGCCCAAGTCCTGTTCCAATTCAAAGTTCACATCTACACTCAAAAAAATGATACGTTGGATTTACTTAATTTTTCAGGTGCATATACAGGCCATATAGGTCTCCTGTATTGCTTCTTTATATCCACATATAAGCCCTATACATACAAGATATGTCTCCTATAGCTCATGGCAGGATCTGGTCATTTTGTGGCTCATATCTCACTTTGGCAACTGTCATACATGATGAGCTCATATTATCAATGCAATAACTAAGAACCAACAAATACAAAATTATGCTTTTCAAGTAACTAGTAAAGTAACTGTTAAGTCAAATATCCAAATGTCCGTTTAATATATGATATTTCCTGTCGTTGATTACGTTCCTCTCTAGTCGTCGTAGTTCTCAGTGTAATATAACCTGTAGCCTCAATGGCCTGAATCCACTTTTTTGTCCTTAAACGCTTGTTTTTTGGGTCAACAGCTTATAAAAACGAGAATCAAGAATTCATCTTCCAGAATCTGGCAGTACGTTTTGGGAGTTCATTTTAGTCCATCCTGAAGTCCGTTTTGCAGAGATGGACTAAAATGAACTCCCAAAACGTACTGCCAGATTCTGGAAGATGAATTCTTCAAACAGTGGAACTAGAGGATGTGGTGCTGGTCCTTCAAGAGTCATTCTCAACCTATCTGTCCATAAAGCCTATAAAAAAACCTTCTTCATGTATTTTACAACACTTCAGCTTGTGATTCTTATCTAGTGGGGGTCATTTTTTAGGATTCTTTACCTAACTGAAGTCTCTGAGATCCTGACACCTTCACTTCTGGAGACTCCAGGTAGGTTCAGCTCTGGAAAATGGTGGCGCTGGAGACTAAAGGCTTCCTGATGGTTTCACCCTTAATTCTTCACCTTAATTCTTCATTCTTTTGCAGTTTACAGGTGTCTTTTCTTCACCACCTGTTTTTGTCTGACCCTGCTGACCCAACGAGCATTTCACTGTCCAATGGTCACGCCTTAACTGCAATGTCTAGTATTGCATTAGTATTGCATCCTTCTCATGGGCATTTAATACTTTTTGACTTTTCAGTCTGAGTTAAATCTCTTTTTTGGCTCAATTTATCTGTAAAAGAAAACATGCCTAATAATTCTGCACACCTGAATATAAGGTGATTTTCATTTCCAATCTTCATGAACAATTATATATCACTTATACATTATTAAATGCTAAATCAATAGTAGTTGTTAGGATTACTGTGGTTTGGAATTGGTCAAATGTGCCTGGAAAAAATATATGATCAGAAAATCAACGTGCCTAATAATTCTGCACTCCCTTTACATGGAGAGGTAATGTTACTCTGCATCAGTGCCTTATGATAAAGCATCTAAACGCTAATAGTTAGACAGAAATAACAGAGGCTCTGCATCTTAATGTGAGAGATCAGTGTGAAGTGTTCATTGTGATTTTAGACGTGTTTATATTGTAATTATTTGAGTGTTTTCTATGCTTGTGTTGACATTTCTGCCTTTATAACGGAGGGGATTATAATCAGAGGAAGGTTATGTTTACAATAAAAATGTTTAAATGTAAAATATTTTTCTCCTGGTCCTTATTTTAAATAGGTCATAACAAATATCAATAATTATCGATATGAAACACTTATCGTGATACAGTTTTCAGCCATATCGCCCAGCCCTAATCTTACATGATAAAAATGTCCAATAAGAAAGATCAAATTATGAATATTTGTCTTATTATAGATTTCAGTGTAATCATTGGACTCGACATGATCGGTCAAACCGAATGCCCAGTGCACACAAACAGAAAGATGAAGACATTCAATAACCTCCAAACAATCCTCTAATCAATGTAGAAATCAGTCCATTACAGTGAGTGATCAGAACAATTAATAATAACATTAATAAACACCGTCATCATAATGATCTGACTCATTTCCTTTTCCACAAACAAACACAACTATTGGTGTAATAACACAAAAACACACAAGTGTTATATTTAAAGCATTTACGCTTTTATTGCACAAGTTCTGCATGGCTCTGACATTCTGTGTGTCTAAACTTTGGCAAGATTGAAGCAAAAACAAAGACAGAAAACATCATCCCTCAGGAGAGTCTGGGATATAACGGTGGAGTCTGACTGGACTTTATTGCCCTCTACTGGTCCTTCTAATGCAGATTGAGCTGATGTAGATTCTCAGAGGATTCAGTAATGATGAGAGACACTACACATTGTGCTTCTCCTCTGTTTAGCTCCACATACGGATCCACATGATTTTTAGAGAGATGTAAACTATTTAAACATCCTCTTTACATTTCATTGTATATATTACAAACCCATTATTTTCTGAATATAGCAAAAATAGTAAAATATTTCATTAACACAAAAATACATGCCAACAAAAATCTTTCTTACAAAAGTAGTTTCATTTGTTCAGTTTTTCACAATATCTGCAGATTAACAAAGAACAGTGCAGATGAGCTATTAAACTGACAAACACAATATTAATACATTATTTAAACATTTACATAGAAGACTGTACAAAATATACATATGTACACACACACTCATCAGATGATGGATTAAAAACAATAATTCCTCTGGTAAAGCCAGATTTTATTAGCCTGGATGCCAGCCGAATTTAGCCCCGCCCACAACATTTTTACTCGGGCAGTTCGGTCTGGACTTGATCAGTAGAGAAGTAATTATGCCCGAACAGAAACTGTTCGGACCAATGAAATCATCAGGGCGGGCTTTAGACGATGATGGGCAGATGATAAACAGTAACGTAATCATCCACGTCATCAAAGGCGCTTGGGTTCAGTTTGTTCTAATCCTAAACGGAGAACTTGTTCGTATATGCGTTCACCTTCACTATTTCTCTCAGAAATGATGATGGTGTTGGTAAGTATTCTGTGTATCCTTAAATTCTTTTTTTACAACACCGGCAAATATCGTTTACACTCATCTTTTTCTTCTAACGTTAGGCTAATTATTCCAGCTCGCGTGCAGACAGGGTTGCCAAGTTTTTACAACAAAACCCGCCCAATTGCTAACGTTCCTCAAAACTAGCCAAAAACAAGCCCAATAGCTTTCCAGCGGGGTTCTCCGGGAAAAAAGGCATTTGGGGGGTAAAATATGTGTTATTTTGGCAGGGCTGGCAGCTAAAAATCGCATTCCTGGCTCTGTAGCCTATATCACATAATTGGGGTCGCTTCAACCCGTGGACTTGGCAACACAGGTCAGTTGAGTTCTGTTGATATTTGATAACTAACGTTATGCGTCGCTCTGATTGGTTGTAGGTCTATCCAATTGAGGTCTTTCCTGGTTCGGTTGAAAGACGCCCCATAATCACAGCCCAACGGAGCAGATCGGACTCATATTCTGACTAGAATTGAGTATGACGACGTCAGGCTAAGATTTTATATAAATACTATATGCTTTACATAAACACTAAATTCATATCCAGTTAAACAGATCCTGAGGTAGTTCTGCAGCCCAAATGATCAAATGACAACCTTAGAATGAGCCGTTTCTATCCACACACACCGCGGGTCCCTTACAGTGAAGCCGCCATTTTGTGCCATCATGTTTCTACAGTAGCCCTAAAGGGACAAACTTCTGTACAGAGCGCTAGTCACTCTCTGCTGTCTCAGACGACCACATGTTTGTCCTGTGTGGGCCACCGTAGCTTCTCTATGTGCTCTGAAAGGGAGGAGAGAACAGTGGGCGGATGCAGATGTAGAGTCTGAGGCCCTGTAGAGTTAAATCATGATCCACAGGCCCCAGGCAGACACTGTCATGGACCCCCAATGTTTCTGTGTCCCCTGAACTCAGTCGCCTGTTTCCCCTTCTAGCAAAACGTTTGTATAACACGACAGCAGCCAGAACCAGAACCACCAGAACCAGAACCACCAGAACCAGAACCAAAGTCAGTCCCACTGGCAGAATCCAATAACCTACAGGAGGAAGAGAAAAGAGGGAAGAGAGTTTTTAAATTCACTGTTGATGAATTCTGTAAAGCTCTCAATGCTCCAGCTTTACTCACGCAGATGTTCAGTGGCATCAGTTTTGTCTTCATCTGTGTCGTTCAGATTTCCCTTCCAGTCTGTACAGAATATTATAAGGTCAGTCATGCAGTTTAATATTAGTTTGCTGATTAAAGATAATATTCCCACTCCTCCTCTGATGTTCTCTGACCTGTGAGTGTGAGTGTGATCAGGATTTCTCCTCTATAATCCAGAACTCTGTATGTTCCAGTGTCAGTGGATGTGAACGCATTAATGGTCAGATTCCCATCACTGTCGGTCAGTCGATCACTGCTGACCCCGTGACCTCTCGTCCACACCTCTGTCCACTCTCCACTGGAGTTTGTCTCCACTTTATCAGCATTGGTCCACAGAACATCCAGCTTCAGCTCCTCACCTGTGTTCACAGAGATCTCATCTGAGGAGAAACACACACACACTCAGCATTATTATAATGTGTCCATCAGTCAAGACCACACACACACACTCAGCATTATTATAATGTGTCCATCAGTCAAGACCACACACACACACTCAGCATTATTATAATGTGTCCATCAGTCAAGACCACACACACAGATTTAGGATTGGCTGATCAGATTTAAACATTTATCATTGAGATAAAATCCGCCATTGGAGAAACCCAATCCAATCTGAATATCAGTGTCTATCAGAGTCTCTGAATGCAATACTAAAGGAGATGCAGAAACACACACACTGATGATGCTTTGATCTGTTCTGACTTTACCCTGAATATGAAGTTGGTACTCCAGGATTTGTCGCTTCAGCTCCGTCTGATCATTACGGTAATAGACATGCAAGAAGTATTTCCCAGCATCCCTCAGTCTCAGATCCTTGATGATGATGTCACATGATCCTTCTTTAAACACTCGACCCCTACACTCTTCAGTCCGACAAATATCAATGTTTTCTGACTGACTATTAAAACTAATATCATAAATCTCTCCGGCCTCAAAGTCACATGACAGGATGGCGTTTCCTCCCTTTATTCCTGACACAGATCTAGAGGCGGATCCTGCAAATACACACAGTAAATGTTCAGTAAATGACAGTAAATAAATGTGGAATTTCTGTCTATTTTCTCACCTCAATGTGATCATAATATTCTGTAGAGTTATGTCAGTGAACTGGATTAAATATGAATGAAGTAGCCAACAATATTAGAAGTGTCACATCACTAATGTTTGACATGTTGATGACTGTAGTATAAATCTGTGTCAGATGTTGATCTCCTGAACATCATTTATTAATCAATAAACTGATAAATGAATAAACCAGTGATGTGAGTGTGTGTTATTTATGGAATATGATGGGAAATGTCAGAACAGAAACACAGTCGACAAGAATAACTCTAGACACTGGAAATCAAAAACTGTTTCTATGAACATAAATGATACTGACCGCAATAACTGACCAACAGCAGAAGAAGAGGAAGAAGAGGAAGAGGACGATTCGACCTGATGAGGAAACACAAGAGCTGTGATGAGACACAGGGACTATAGCAGGTTTGCTGAGTGGGGATTTTAAACGTTAAACTAAATGTAAATTAAACATTAATCTTCCACACAGTGGCCTCAGGAAAACAGTGAATAATGGGCGACATGCATTTAATCAGGTAAATATAGGAGAAAAATCACTGAAGTCGCTTCGATGTGCCACTTCCTGTTGCCCACAGCTTTGACTGTAACTATTGTGTAGATGTTCAGGTCAGGTTTCTCCTCGCCGCTGCTCCATCATATGGGGAAATGTGTCCAAATGTGTTCAACAAGCTGACAGAGATCTATCTGTTTCTTTGCTGGAGAAGTGTAAATGTAACTGAAGCACTCAGAATTGTAGAAGGTCACACTCAGCGGACAGACACACACACACACACACACATCACTTTTTTCAACAAATGACAACCAAAATCAAATCCAGAAGCTTGTGAACAGTTTTGAAGTGGCTGTGGGCAAGTTTTGGTAATCATAAGAATAATCTGAGATTACACTCACAAATGTAATGTTAATTATTAAACCAAACAAAATACTGCAAGAAATCACCAATATAAACATGTCAAGTAATCCTTCATGAAGTCTCTTCATTCTCCCAGCGTTCAACTGGTGTAGCAACTCCACCCAGTGTCCAGAGGACATTTACTCGCACCTCATCGAGTCAGCAGGGGAGCCAGTGAATGATTTAACTTTGTTTCTGAATCCTGAAGTACGGATGATGCTATCAGAAGATAAGTCAGGCTAGTTAACTATGGCTGGACAGAAAAGTGCTCTCAGTACTCTAAATATAAAGACATAATATATAGGCTACTTTTAAAAATGTTTACTTACAAAAATGAAGTAAAATCCTTCACTTGTTACACCAGTTTGACGCTGGGAGAATGAAGGGACATGTTTTTAAATTGACCAAATGAAGTGTGTGGATGTTTCTTTCACGCTCTATGGCCGGCAGGCTGGACATATAATCACTTGACATGTTTAATCTGAGTGATTTCTTCAGTTCTTCACGCCTGCCGGCTGTGTACGGACGTTGTTTTGTGCTGCTATTTTGTATGGAAGTCTATGGGAAGTCTAGTTTATTTTCCCCTAAAAAGGGGCTTTGATGAAATTGATAATTAAGTTCCCGGATGTGCTGGTAGTCCTGTGTTCAAAATCGCCCCCTATACCCTTAAATAGGCCGGGCGCTATTTGAGTGAACATCCATTTGTAGTGGTGGCCAAAACAATAGTGGACGTTTTTGAGTGCATTCATTCAATCCCACAATGCACCGCAATAACGAGTGTACAGTAGATGTACCATAGACAGTAAAAGAAATGGACAGAGCGACTCCATAGACTTCAACGGGGAGAATTGAAGTCAGGTAGAAGTGTTACAGAAGCATCACTTCCTGATGGCTGATGAACTGCAGCCTCAGACTGAGCTTGAGGACGTAGATGTGACGTGATCAGCCTGTCCGACAGTTGTAAGTCTTCTAGTAGTTGTGCAACATAAAATCTGAATCACCGAATCTTGCAGAGAGAGAGAGAGGCTGCGTTCGAAACCGCATACTTCCCTACTATATAGTATGTAAAAAGCAGTAGGCGAGCGAATAGTATGTCCGAATCCTCAGTATTCATAAAAGAGTAGGTGAGAATTTCCGGGCGGATGAACTAATTCTCGCGAGATTCGGACACGCGTGTACTTAAATTGCGTCCGAATATGCCTACATACCTAATATATAGTAGGAGAAAACAGTACGTGAATGGAGTAGTATGTCCGAAACCTCAGTATTTATAAAACAGTATAGGCGAGAAATCCCCGGATGGCCTACTGCGTCCGCCCAGATTCTGAAGTGTGCATCCGATGGACACTTTAATATCCCATGAGGCCACGGGGAATCATCATTTTCCAACATGTCGGAGGACGGAGACGCAGCTGTTTTCAAGTGTAAGTACAACAAACTGAACCGCTGTTAATTGTATTTAAATTTCACATATTTAACAACTGACGAGGAAACTGTTGGTTTTAAGACATTAATATATATTAAATATTGATATATTAAAGGTATTAAATAGCTGTAAAACATTTCATTTTCATATAGTTAACGCACCAGTCATGCTTCATTAAGCACACATACTTCTGAAGATTTGTTAATCATCGTTTTCTTGAAAGCATTACTTTAACTGTGTACAAGAACCCGATAAACGTTTGTTTAAAGAAAAGGTGTGAATGCACTCTTAACCATATGCAATATAGACGTTTCCTAAATGTGCGTTTAACATTTGACGGGACATTTTCGATAAGTATTGCAGATGACATCACAGCATGAAATAGACATCTGATCAGAGTGATGTGTGTGTGCTATAATGTAGAGTTCACTGTTGTCAACACTGCTTACTTTACATGAACGTCAGTAATGTTAATAGATCTACATAAAGTAACTAAACATAAGTTATCTTTTTTATTTGTCCATTAGTACTGTTGATGAATTGAGGAACATTAACACATCAGCAACTACCTCAAAATTTAAATGTAGTATTGAGCACATAAACTTTTATGCTTTTATCAAGGTGTTGTTTAAGATCCAGGTAAGATGAATGTTGTCTGATGTTACAGGGGCAGAAGAGCACGTGTGTTTATCTGGTGGAGACTGGAGAGAGGCTGATGAAAGGCTGTCATCAAAGGCTTTGAGTATACTACAGAAACGAATAAAACAGCAATTTAAATCTTAAGTTGTATTTTATTTTAATTTCAAACAGAGTTATTTCAGCACTTTTCTGATTCTTGATGTCTGTGCATTTGCTGCAGAGCTCCTGTGGTTGAGCCTTGCTCAAGGAAACCTTCTGCTTATCAGTTCAGTGTTTAGCCCACTACACCACAAAAGTCATAAAGCTACAATACAAATAGCATGTAATTGTAAAAATATTACATTAAATATGGCAAGAAATGGGATGCTGACAGCATGAATTGTAAAGCGTTTTCAGTAGTCATGCTGATGGAGAGCAGGCACACGGATGTTTGGAGCAGACATCAGCAGTCAGAGATTGTCCCGCACATGTTCTCACTCTTGCTTCAGGGTTGTGGGGTTCAGGAGGGACATGATGGAGGGACATGATGGAGGGACATGATGGACGGCTGGACAGGAGAAGGTGTTCACGGTGGTCCACTGCTTCATCAATATAAAGCCACAGAAGCACAGCTGTGTTGAGATGGCAGCAGATGGAAGCAGGATCTGCAACATCTCTATCTGCGTTTATGCCTCCACGTCCCCATTGCCTTATAGACAGTAAAAGATTGCCAGAGCTTCTCCTCGGGTCTATACGGTAATTTGCTCAACAGACTGTGCTGTGTACTCTCAACCCACTGTGAAAGTCGCGTTCTGAATGAATTACCTTACCGCTGTCCGATTCGCACCATGAACCCCCATTCTCCATCTCCATTACTCCACTACTCCAAAAACGAGCCAACAAGCTTAAAGTTAACCCTATAGCTCTTTACTTGTGTGGCACTGAACTTACTTGGATAATAATGAATAATAAAGTAACTCATAAGCATTTAATTTAAAAAATAAAGACTTAATATTTTATATTATCAAATATATATAGTATAGTATATATTTTATACTATAGTAGGCTACTATTCATACTATTGCATGGGCGTCAGAAGCAAAAAAAATGTGGGTGGTTCCTTTCACAGAAAAATGGAGTAGATGCCAATATATTTGTACTTAATGTAAATTGCTTGTTTACTAAACGTATGGTTGAAGCAGACAAAACTACGGAAAACTTTAAATCTTCCTAGCAAAAATAGTGTAGGGGTAAGACGCATGACAGCAAGATATGAGGCAAATTAACCAGACGTTCGAATCGGCCTTTTACCGAACTCGCTCTGATCCTCCATCACATATCAGATCGGAAAGGCATTTGTTTTCAATGAAAATTAAGAAAATATTAGAAAAGTGAAAATAAAGCTTCTAACGCGTTTAATCAGTGTTTATCAGGGTATGTAAACGAGTGAGTGGGTCCATAAAAAAAAACCCCAAAATAAAAAGTAAAAAAATAAAAATAAAAGAAATACACAGGTTTGCACATACACATTAGGTATTTACAAAATGAGTCTACAAAAGCAGAAATACGCCCTTTTAAATAAAGATCCATGTTTAAAAAAATAAATAAAAATCACGAAACGAAATGAAAATGTTACGTCAAATTAGGAAATATTTAAGAGATCGTTAATTTAGTACATGTGTGCATATATTTTGTTCTCATGTCACAAGTAATATTAAGGTTTACTGAGTTTTACACAATTATTTTGTAGCGTGTTTTTTTGGTGAAGCGTGCTAAAATATCATCACCTGAGAACATTAGCCCACTTCTTCTCGACGCTTTTTCCCGATGGTTTATAAAACAATTACTCCGAGTCGCCTTCTGTCGTTTCAAAGAATAACGTTAGCACAACGGCGAGCGCGTTGTTCGTTTGAGGAGCCAGGTGAAAGCATATCAAACCGAAAGTAAAGTATAACAAGGCGACATTTTAACAGCGAAATTAAAAGGCTGCAGGAAGATGGTACCCGCAGCACAACGCAGAGCTGATTGTAATATTGTAAGGGTAAATAAAGAACTGTTTCTTAAAATAAGAACAGCGTTTTCTGTACTCAAGAAATACTATGTCTATGAAGGGTAATATTTTATGTAGGCTATTTGAGGTCTGATAAATGGGAACGGTGAAGAGCGAGAGGGAAAACCAGAGTGCAATTTACTCTCGCGGTCGACTGGTGCCTTTTTTAATACATTAGGAAACAAAACTTTGGTTTTACAATGATTTCAGTGTTCAAAATGTTCTGTCAAACACAAAATCACAACTACACAAGCAACAGGTTTTAGAAGTTATTTTTCCTGTTACCAACATATCAACAATTATATTAATAACCACACTAAAACATAAGCTAATCATCATCATCATCATCATCATCATCATCATCATCATCATCATCATCATCATCATCATCGTATCCACGGATTAATTCAGCATAAACTCCGACTCTCCTTAACATCACTAGCCGGTTTAGTTTTACACAAACAGACACAACTATTGATAGAAGAACTCAAAACACACAGACTGACGTTATATTTACAAATATGAAAACTTACATGGTAAAAGTTCTACAGTCTAATGTTCAGGTCGGTTAGCTCTTATTTCCACGGATTTAAGAACGGAGACACAGTAGTGAGGGTGATAGAAGCACTTCTAGGATATTTGAACCAACCGAGGCGTCGAGAGATTCTGTCTCGCGTCATTTTTCCCCCAAACACGCCCTTAGCCAAAACCACGCCCCGTAGCATTTACTCCCGTCTATGACTCGATTTCATTGGTCAACTCTGTCACAGCGCTGCTTTTTTTTTTTTTTGTCACAGCGCTGATTGCTCGCGTTTGTGTACTAAAATTAAAGTATCCCTTTTATTTTCTATTTATCCACTTATTTGTGTGAAATGTTTTCAAAATCGTATTTATTTTGGACACTCGTTAACACTAGCAACTGCACAGAAAATGCACTTCTTTATTTGCAATATTTTCATTCATCTTACGCACCTTTTTAATGTTTTTATAGGTTACACAGAATTTACAACTTATAAAAAACATTAAAAAGGTGCGTAAGATGAATGAAAATATTGCACAAAAAAAGAAGTGCCTTTTCTGTGCAGTTGCTAGTGTTAACGAGTGTCCAAAATAAATACGATTTTAGTCAAACCTAAACTACACACACATACACACAAAATGAGCTTAACAGTGAGGAAACTACACATGTACTATGGAACAAACATCTTCAAACAAAAGAAAAAGTTTTTTTTAAAAGAAAGAAAAAAAAACATTCCTTTTCAAATTTTTAATCGATTCTTCATTCTTTAATATAGCTTTAGCTGTTTGGTCACACAAAGCTAAAAAAAATATAGTAAATTAAGTATAGTAATTTTAAAAACAGATGAAATAGAAACATGCCATGGCTACATAAAAGGCAATTACATACTTTTCACAATTTCTATTTAAAAAAACCTTTAACATTAAATGGATGAAAGGAGTTTGTATGTGCAGTTACTGTTAACAAGAATTCTTAGCACAAAATTGATAAATAATACTTTGCATTAACTTATCTACTAATTAACATTTTTAAACACTCACCTCCTATCCCCAAACACATACCCACATCATACAAACTTCAAAAATACCATAAAAAAAAAAAAATTATAAACAGTCAATGGCCATTTAGGCCGCTTTAAGCTATTTAAATCAAGTATCAGCTGCTTAGTATATTTAGTTTGTGATTTAGATGACAGTAAGTGATATTAATATTGAGATGCAATTCTTTGAAAATAAATAGCAACACTGTAAGATGCGAGTATCACTGGCATGATATGCTTATCAGCAATGCTGAAATGTGGTAACTTTCACTGTTACTCACCACCAGCCCTTGACACAATAGCAGCTGCGTATTAAGTGTGCACTGCACACACACACACACACACACATATATTATATATATATATATATATATATATATATATATATATATATATATCAATTTACCACAAAGCTGAGAATTTGAGTTATCTTCGAATTTATCTAAAATCAAACATATGTAGATGTGTTACTTTACTTTTTCCATTAAATTATGTCCTTCACTTCCAAATATGGAATCCCAAAGCTAACAAAATTAAAATTAAATAAATATACAAAGAAATGTAAAAGAGCAAAAATAAATAAATATACATATAAGCAAAAAACAAAACAAAAATAAATAATTATTTATACATGCATTTCCTTATCTATGTATATTGATTCTTCCATATTTATTTATATATTTATTGTTATTTATTAATACATTTATTATTTTCTATTTTTTGTGCACATTTATTCATTTCTACATTTATTTATTTAAACATTTATGTATTTTTACTTTATATATATATTTTTATACATTTCTTTGTCCATAGTGTCACGGTCTTACCGTGTTTTGTTTTCTGATTGTTGTTCATCACTGTCTGTCTGTGATTTGTGAGATTGTGAACACCTGGGCTGGATGGGCTGTGGGTATTTAATATGCCTGTTCACTAACCAGAGGGTTGGGGTGGGGGTTGTTCGTGATTTTGATCTTGTCTTGCATCTCGCAGGTATGGGCTCGTGGCAGGTGCCTTGGGATTCGAACACCTCTACCACAATAAGATCCTCGTTTGTCCCGTCTACCTCGTAGCCATGTTTGGACCAGTCGGCGTTTGAATGTCTTTCTTATTTAATTTCATTACGTTTCCCCTAGAACTATGTAATAAATATATATCTTTGCAACCTTATTTATGTTGTGATCGCCCTTTTTGTTTCAGTTACGAGCCGAACTGTAACAATAGGGTAATGGAAGAGTGTGGTTTACCTCAGACATAGCAGTCAGGCCCAGAGTAGGTGAGGCCCGATTGGCTAGAGGATTTGGGGCCCCCTGAAAAAATATTGATGTGGGCCCCCCACCCAAATCATATACTGTACAATATATGAGAATGGAGGCCCACATGTAACCTAATAGGGGTTTATTACAAAATAACAAAACAGATAAATGTAAATAAAGATTTTTACTTAACACCAGTAAAAGCAAAATACACATTATAAAACAAAGAGAGCAAACACTAAAGCAAATCTCAATCAGCAATAAACATTGCAATAACTATGACAATTAAATGAATCATTATTATATGTATATCAGTTTGGTTAATCTATAACCTTTGATGACCTTACTCATTTCTCCCTGCACTTGCTGAGTTTCGGCTGTCTGTTACTGTGTTCTGACTGGTGCTACTTTCAGCTTCTTCACTTTGACCTTCACTAACTGATGTTGGCCTACTTTCATATATTTGCTGGGTTGAGGAGCCTGGCTCTGTAGACAACAAATACCATGACTCAAATAGTTGTATCAAGAATAAACCAATACTTTCCAATTCAGTTCAGTTAAAACATATGTGACTACTAAATACTAAATACAAAAAAATAAAGTGATTCCTGACAAGTTATATACCCAATGAGGATGTTCCACACTGACCCTCCATGTCATCTTTGGAATGGGGCTGTGAGTCAGAGGATGCCACATCTGTTGCTGCAGAACATTATAATAAGTATAAATAAATCACAGTCTATATGTAACAAAAGAAGGTGGTGGTGTTGTAAACTCTTTATTTTAAAAGGTAAATGTTTATATACATTTTTACAACTAATAAAAACTTAACAAAAACCAAGACATTTTTAAATATTAATACATTCAAAAAGTACACAAATAAATTGTCAAGAATGCAGTCAAATGTAAAGACTTTTGTCTTTTTTATAAGAATTACTTGTCTTATTTATATAAAGACACTATGTAACTGTGTAATATATTATTAAATAAAGCTAATGAATGTATCCATCCAAGAGCAGTGTGTTGAATTCGTGTTTTCTTGTAGCCTAATAAAATAAATCAACAGCCAGTAGGTGCATAATGCTTGTGACATGCGTTGTGATATTTTTTTCTGTGTGTTATATACAAACAAACTCTATTTACAATAGCGTAAAAAGACGGGGATTTTGACCACGTAATCATTTAATCAATTTGACGGCGGTGCGTGCCGCGGTGCCGGTAATGAC
Source organism: Gobio gobio (assembly GCF_949357685.1). NCBI lineage: Eukaryota > Metazoa > Chordata > Actinopteri > Cypriniformes > Gobionidae > Gobio > Gobio gobio. The sequence goes on along the minus strand of NC_137104.1, from coordinate 55,126,585 downwards.
AGTAGGCGGCAGGCGGTAGTTTTCCTACGAAAGTAAATCTGACAGCGAAATAACAATTCACTAAGTTACTAACCTGTCTTAAAGAACGTCTTGATCGGCTGGGATACAGCAACTCGCCTGGCCTCCCTCTCGTTCTTTTCAAGACGTTTCTGGTACCCTGATTTATATTTTCTTTTCCCTGACATTTTCAGCCTGTCAGTCTGTCTCCTGTTCTTTCAACAAGTTCATCGTTAACTTCAGCTGCCGCCTCAACTCCGATTGGTTCTGTTCACGAGCTGGGGTGGGACTTACAATTTTATTGGGTCAAATTATCAAATGTTCGTCACTGACTGATTTAATTAATAAATACTAAACCGGACTGAACCATTTGTATGGAGAGGAGAGGAGCAGATATTTGAAAAACTTCTTTAACCTATTTGCATGGTTTTGTGGTTTTCATTAAAATCTCAGGCATACATCTAGTAAAAATATTAGAATTATTCACAGAACAGGGGCCTATAGTATAACTTCTGGATTTTGTGGGGCCCCTTGGGCAGTGGGGGCCCCTATAATCGTCACCAGCTTTCACCCCACCAGCGACGGCCCTGGGTGAGGGTGACAACAAGGTGTCACTGTGGCCTCAACAATTTGCCCTCGCCTACTCTGGGCTCGATTGTTATGTTTGAGGTAAACCACGCCCTTCTCATTAACCTATGCACAAAAGAACTGTATAAATAAATAAATGTAGAAATGGATAAATAAATAAATGTCTAAATAAATAAATGTATAAATGTGGAAATAAAAAATAGACATGAATAAATGTATAAATAAATAAAAGAATAAATAAATAAACGTGGGAAAAATAAATATATACATAAATAAGGAAATAAATGTATAAATAATAATTTTTTTTTTTTTTTGCTTTTCTATGTATATGTAATTATATATTTATTTATTTTTGCTTTTTTACATTTCTTTGTATATTTATGTATTTATTTAATTTTCACTTTGGCAGCTTTGGGATTCCATAAAAAGACCTATTGAAGGGATACTCCCTTTCCGGAACGAATCTGTTGAGTGAATGATTCGTGTGATTTTTTTTCTTTTTTCCCTCCAAACCAGTTTGAGCGCAAACCACGCCCCTTACACCAAAACCACGCCCGGCAGCGTTGACTCACTCCCTACCCCCAAACACATACACACATCATACAAACGTCTGCCATTTTAAAGTTAATGTGAATAATTAATTGCCACAGATTCTGACAATGTGTCGTACCCTGAAAACCCTTTTACCCCCTTTCCCCTTTTACTTTAGTCATGCTCTAAACCAGAGCTACTTTTTCTGGGACGTCCAGCTGTCAGACGCCGCCTGGACCCAGTCTTAGTTGATCTTCGGGCCACTGCTGTTGGCTGACAGCCAATAATGGGACCTGATCGTCTAGCAGCTCGCCTTAACGCTGCTGCACGTTTTGACACCAACATCCCTTTACCAAAACAGTAAAATGCAGAGATCAGTTGGGTCGGGTTGTGCTGAATCTTTTCAAGCTGCGTTGACATCATAGTCATGGCATCACTGTAGTTGGAGTTCTCAGCTAGTTCACAGAGTAGTCCAAGCATCCTCCTCACAGGAGATTGAGGTAGAGATTCTGATTAACAAGACAACAATAAAAACAATTAAATTGCAACAACCAATAAAAATGAAATAGCTACAAACACTTGACCAGGAAACAAAACTAATCTGCTTCTATTCAATGCTTCTGCTCTGATCATTTGAGAAATGGGATATAATGTGTTTTCTAATAGCATTATTTTTTATACAGAAATAAATTGTCCCTAATAAACATTTAGACCCTAAGTGTAACCGGATATTTGTCTTACACAAACACATCGCTTTTCTTCAGAAGGCCTTTAATAACCCACTGGAGTCGTTTTGATTACTTTTATGATGGATACATGTGCTTTTTGGAGCTTCATAAACTCAAGCACTTTTCAATGCCATTACAAAGCTGGGAAGAGCCAGGATGTTATTTATAACTCTGATTGTGTTTGGCTGAAAGAAGAACAGCAGATACACCTTGGATGACTTGAGGGTAAATTTGTAAATTATTAAATAAAAAATTCATTTTTGTGTGAACTATAACTTTAAATCTTCTAAGCTTCATGAACTCACCACCCTCTGAGTTACTCTGCATACGGGGTTGGTTGAGGCCTCTGGAGCAGGTGAGCTGGGATAACACCGGTCCAGCTGATGCATGTCCACTGTTCATAACATACACATATACAAAATTAATATACATTTTGCAAGATAATTTCTGTTCATTATGCCATTCTGCCGATTGCCGATCACAGAATGGCAGGGGAATGGCAATCTTTTATCTATAATCTTGCAGAGTTTGCACCAATTGTACAAATGAAACTAACTCTAAATTAACTGAGTCAAGATCTTGAAGAACCACTAAGTGTTTATTTTAGAAAATGAGATAACTTAAGGCTACTGTAGGCCGTCTTTCCCAAATAAATGTATAATAAATGTATATAATTATCTCACCTAAATATTTGATCATGCAGTGCATTTTTGTTTTAAAAAAAAAAAAATTTCAGGTAGGTCTAACATTAGTATTGAGGTGAGAAATACTAAAGACATTTAATAAGAAATCAAATGTAAATTAATATTGGTCTTCCCTGAATAAATTAAATTAGATTAATCCTTACACTTAAGGTTGCAAAAGTTAGTCATTCTAGAGCAGTGAGTGTCATAAAGGTTCATCAAACAACACAAGACAAAGAGAAACTCAGAGACAGCAGCAGTTTATTGGACAGCTGTCACTTTAAGAGCGAACACGGATACGGTTACAGTTACACAAACGCTCACTCGCGAGTCACGACGGGGTTTACGTGCACACTCGTCAAGACAGTAATTTAGTACATACATTTGTTAAAAATATGTTCATTATGTCCTCAGTTGTATATTAATGTAATGCTGAACTGTTCTGTATTATGCATTATGTGTATGCCACAAGGGGGCAATAAAAGTGTAAACTACAGAAGACGCGTTTTGCGTTATTATGTTTGTCCCTTTTGATTTACGGTTCTCTCTTAAAGCTGTCTGACCGTGAGACTGATGTGTCGGCAGCTAGAAAAATAAATATGCCAAGGATGGCTAAAGATGATCCATCTCTATCGTCTATTTTCCTCCGAATGCAACGCTAGCTGCAACAGTAGTGAAGCATAATTCAACAGGTTATGGGCCCAGGAGTTGTCCGGAGGATAAGTTTGTTGTTTTCCACCATTTAGAAAGTCGCGACGGACCGCGTGCTAACATGGCGGAACAACGGAGGACGTACAATTTGCCTCGACTGACGTTCGACGGAGATGAGACTAAGTATGAGCTTTGGGAGACCAAAATGTTGGGACATTTTCATTTATCAGGGCTAAAGGACACGGTGCTTAAAGAACCGCAGTCGGAAGCCGAGGTAGCAGCGGATGCAAAGAAAAATGCTGACGCATATGCAGAGTTGATTTTACTGTTAGATGACAAAAGCCTCTCGTTAGTTATAAGGGATGCGCAACAACGGAAGAAAAGCTCTGGAAATATTGAGAGGGTATTATGCAGGGAGGGGAAAGCCCCGCATAATCAGCTTGTACACCATGTTGACATCGCTTCAAAAGGCAAACGATGAAAGCGTAATGGACTATATCATCAGAGCAGAGACCGTCAATCACAGCGCTGCGTAACGCTGGTGAAACGTTAGGAGACGGACTGCTAGTGGCTATGGTCTTAAAGGGATTGCCTGAGAGTTTTAAGCCATTCGCAATACATGTGGCACATACAGATGATCAAATCACGTTTGCGGAGTTCAAGACTAAACTACGTAGTTTTGAAGAAACAGAAAAGATCAAAGCAGCTGAGTCGAGTGACAGTGTGATGAAGGCTCAAGGGAAAGCCGGACGGCAGACCGCTAAAACGAGCGCACGTGGCTGGATCAAAGACAACACAGAGATAGTGTGCTTCAAGTGTGGTACCAAAGGCCATCGAGCGAGAGTGTGTCGACAGAAAGCATGGTGTAGTATCTACAGAACTGACACACACAAAGACGCAACATGTAGGCGTAAGGACAAGGACACTAAAAACAAAAAGGATGGTGCGAGTAAGGCCTCAGAAGATGTCGATGACTACGTGTTCAAGATGAGAGACTACGTGTTCCAGCGGCAGCCGACATGCAACATCCAAGAGAAGGGTCTGATGGTGGACACGGGGGCTACCTCTCATATCATCACGGACATTACTATGTTCAAGAGTTTTGACAGCGCGTTCAGGCCAGAAACGCACAGTGTTGAGCTGGCAGACGGCACTCGGTGCAACGGGGTCGCTCAGCGGAGGGGAAATGCTGAGGTTTCCCTCATCGACAGCAGAGGACAGCAACACAAGGCGGTGCTGAAAGACGCTTTGTTTGTACCGTCGTACCCCCAGAGCATTTTTTCAGTGAAGGCAGCGACCACAAGTGGGGCTACGGTTGTCTTTAAAGAAGATAAAGACACCCTGATAACCAGAGATGGTACCAGATTTAACATGCACGTATATGGCAAGTTGTATTATTTGCATACCGGATGTTGGAGAGGTTTTGGACTGTAAGGTTCTGATTGGCTAATGGATGTGTAAACCCCCCTGGGTGCCGGTCAGAGCACCAATAATGAGGAGACAGGTGATCAGCTTAACATTTGAGATCAGTAACTAACATCCTGATGTGACATCAGCAGAAATCGCCATGAACGAACAGGAATGAACCTCTTCAACAGCTGACAGTTCACACCGATCACACACACACACAGCAGACAGCGGCAACTCAACTAACGATGCTGTTCACTGGTGGAATATTACTGCAACTTCAGTGTCATAATAAAAGTCCCAACTGAATGAGCCTTTAATACAGCCGCCCCCAAAGATGTGGAGCATCTTTGCTTCTATGAAAGGCGACAGAACTAATCAGGGCTGGGAGCATTAGGTCCATCTTTTGGTAAGGCCGGCAGGATGACCAGGCGGGCTACCGGTCTAGTGTAAACTTGGCCCTTTATCTCCACATCAGCGGACCGGATATGACCATCCAGGCTAAGGTGGGTCTTGATGACTTGTCCCACAGGCCATAAGCTCCGAGGAAGTTGGGGATCTACGATCAGGACAAATGTTTTCTCCTTCAAGTCAGGTGGAGAGGCTTGCCATTTCTGCCGAGTTTGAAGGCTAGGAAGATAGTCCCTTATGAACCTGGCCCAGAATCGGTCCGCTAAGACCTGGGAATGTCTCCAGGGCCGACGACTCAACATCTCTGATTCGGGGTAAATTACTTGAGGCAGAGATCCATCTGGCCGCCCCATGAGGAGACTATTTGGCGTCACCGGGTCAGGGTCTGCCACGTCTGTCGACACATATCCCAAGGGCTTCGAGTTCAAGATTGCCTCTACTTCTAGCAAGACTGTCATTAAGACTTCCTCTGGAACTGACTGTGAACTCAAAACAGTGTACAGGGCTGATTTGACGGATCTCACCTCTCTCTCCCAAACTCCACCGAAGTGGGGGGCCGATGGGGGATTAGATTAGATTAGATTAGATTCAACTTTATTGTCATTACACAAGTACAAGTACAAGGCAACGAAATGCAGTTTAGGTCTAACCAGAAGTGCAATAGCAGCAAGTGCAGGATATACAACGTTTGCATAAGTGCAGGACATGGATATGTACTGAGTATATATAAATATGTCTATAAATAGAGAGATGGTTATTACTATAAACAGAATTTACAGGTGAATATGTACAGTGAATAATATACAGATGGTTAATACTATGAACAGAATTTACAGGTGGATATGTACTATGAATATAATATAATATACAGATGGCTATTACTATAAACAGAATTTTACAGATAGAGGTATACAATGATATGTTAGGCTAAAATGAGGAATATGGCAGTGGATTAAGGTAGTGCAATAAATTATGGACAGAAGCTATCCGAAAAAAAGTGTAAAAGTGCAGTGGAAGTGATTGCATATTACAGTTAGAAGTACGGTGCAAAATACAAATGTAAACAGTAGGTACTGTAAATAACAGTCGGCAGTGCAAATGAACATAATCCAGTTACGGTGTGGTAGTGCAAAATGAATAAGTAAACAGTTGTTACTGTAATAAAGAGTCGGTAGTGCAAATAACAAAGTGAAGGTGGATGTGAGGTAGGAGAGTTATCAGTATATGAGGGGAGTGGATCAGCGGGGGTTTGAGTTCAGTAAGGAGACAGCTCTGGGGAAAAAACTGTTCTTAAGTCTGCTGGTCCTGGTCCGGTGGATCCTGAAACGCCTGCCGGAGGGCAGGAGAGAAAACAGTCTGTGGGCTGGGTGCGAGGAGTCCTTGAGGATGCTGCGAGCTCGATGCAGACAGCGTTTCCTCTGGATGTGTTCGATGGCAGGCAGTGGAGTCCCTGTGATGCGCTGGGCAGTTTTCACCACCCGCTGCAGTGCCTTGCGCTCCGCAACAGAGCAGCTCCCATACCACACTGCCACACAGTTGGTCAGGATGCTTTCTATTGCGCAGCGGTAGAAGTTCACCAGGATAGCCGAGGAGAGCTGATTCTTCCTCAGTGTCCTCAGGAAGAAGAGGCGCTGGTGAGCCTTCTTGACCAGGCTGGAGGTGTTGGTCGTCCACGACATGTCCGCCGAGATGTGGATCCCCAGGAACTTGAAACTGGAGACACGTTCAACAGCCATTCCATTGATGTGGATGGTGTCGTGTGTGCCTCTTGACTCCTTCCTGAAGTCCACGATGAGCTCCTTCGTTTTGGTGGTGTTGAGGAGCAGGTTATTATCAGCGCACCATGTGGCCAGGTGCTGGATCTCCTCCCTATAGGCAGTCTCATCGTTGTTGCTGATGAGACCAATCACCGTTGTGTCGTCCGCAAACTTGACGATAGAATTAGATCCATACACAGGCTTGCAGTCGGCGGTGAAGAGGGAGTAGAGAAACGGACTTAGCACACAGCCCTGTGGTACACCAGTGTTGAGTGTGATGGATGTGGAGCAGGTGGATCCTGAACGAACATTCTGGGGTCTGTCAGTTAGGAAGTCCAAAATCCAGTTGCACATTGAGGTATTGATGCCCAGGTCTCCAAGTTTGGCTATTAACTTGGTTGGGATGACAGTGTTGAATGCTGAGCTGAAGTCAACAAACAGCATGCGTGCGTAAGTGTTCTTATTGTCCAGGTGAGTGAGCACAGAGTACAGTGCCATGGAAACGGCATCCTCTGTGCTCCTATTGCTGCGGTAGGCAAACTGGTGTGAGTCCAATGTGGATGGTAGAGATTAAAGTGGAAGTGGATCCTCTGGCGGGCAAGCTGACGCTGTATGTCAGGAACCAAGGCGGCATAAGCTTCCCGTAACTCCCTTTCACCACCGCGGAAGTTTGTACCTCGATCCGACCATAACTCTGCTGGTGTTCCTCTCCTCGCGACAAAACTTCTAAGAGCCATGAGGAAGGAAGAAGTCTGTACTCATTCTGGGGAGTAAGTCTAAATGGACGGCTCTCGTGGTCAAACATTTAAAGAGGATACCCCAACGCTTCTCTGTGCGCCTTCCAATTTTTACTAGTAGGGGTCCAAAACAGTCCACTCCACAGGAATGGAAGGGAGGTTTGTAGAGTCGAAGGCGAGCAGAGGGTAGATCCGCCATCTTAGGGATTGTTGGCTGGGCCCTCCACCGTTGACATTCTGGGCAGCTATGTTGGAATCGGCGAACAGCTTCTCGGCCACGTAGAACCCAGTAGTATCTCCGTATTTCCGCGAACAGTCGTTCCGATCCAGAATGATGTAACTTATGGTCATAATGGTGAATGATTAAACGGGTGACTGGATGATTAGGATCTAGGACCAGAGGATGTAAAACTGAGTCCTCAATGCCTGCCACTCTCCTCAAACGACGTCCTACCCTGATCAGACCACTGGACAGGTCCATTTCAGGGGCTAGGGTAATCAGTCGACTTCCAGACCTGACTGACTTTCCAGCCATTAACTGTTTGTAATCCTCAGGGAAGGATTCCTGCTGCACCCGTTTGAGGATATGGAGCTCAGCCTGGCGGTAGTCCTCAGCCTGTGGAGAAGCACCTGGAGCAAGGGTAAGTTCTTGGGCCGTCACATCCAATAATTCCTGCCAGGTGTTGTAGTTCCATCCAATAGTGTTGCCAGAAGAGGTAGGTAAGGTATTGACCCCACAGAAGGCAGATTTCCGCAGTTCGACCTTGTCTGCCATGGTTTCACTCTTCGGTATAACAGGCCACTCCTTGGGATCCTGGAGGAGAAAGAGGGTCCTTGAGACCATCGATTCGGGGCCGTAAGGTATTGGAGAGGTTTCCCCTTTGTGAGATCGTCAGCAGGGTTGTCTGCAGAGCTTACATAATGCCAAGAACACTTATCTGTCAGCTCCTGGATCTCGGCGATTCTGTTTCCCACGAAGACTTTGTATCGACAGGACTCCGAATTCAACCACTGAAGGACAGTGGTAGAATCGGTCCACAAGGAAACAGACTTGATACTCAGGGTCAACTCGTTTTCCAGTAACTTAGCCAACTGTGCAGCGACTAGACTTCCGCAGAGTTCCAGTCTAGGAATAGAGTGAACTCGTTTAGGAGTGACACGGGAGCGTGCTATAATGAAGGACAGGTATGTCCGTCCATCCTGGTCAGTAGTCCGGAGGTAAGCAACCGCTCCATATGCCTGCTCAGAGGCATCTGAGAAGATATGTACCTCATGAGTAGTTCCTTCCATCCCCATCACTTCTGGAGGTACATAAGGCCGGGGAAAGGTGATACAAGGAAGGTATCGTAGTTCCTCCTCCCATGCATTCCAAGACTGGAGGAGCTCAGGTGGAAGGTTGGGGTCATCCCACCCTCTCTGTTTGTGCCACAGTTGATTAATGATGACCTTCGCTCGTGTTGTATAAGGTAGAAGCCATCCCAGCGGGTCATATTGGGTAGCTAGGACCTTATAGATGTTCCTCAAAGTAGGAGCGTTATATACCACAGGTCGATGTTTGTATGACAACGTGTCTGACTGCCAGTTCCAGCTCAGACCCAGCGTTGACTCAGGGATGTCTGACTTCTCTTGCATCAACCACAGTTCCACACTCGCAGATCGGGCATTGGTTGGTAGGTGACTCACCACATTAGGATCATTACAGGCCCACTGGCGAATATCAAATCCAGCACCAGAAAGGATATTCCGTTGTCGATCAATCAAGCTTCGTGCTGCGGCAGCAGTGGGCAGGCTCTGCAGGCAGTTATCGACATAAAAACATCTCTCCACTGAAAACCGAATCGCCTCATCTGTCTGGGGGTGTTGTCGTACCTGGCTTTGCAGTGCGTAGGTAGCACAGCATGGACTAGAGGTCGTGCCGAAAGGTAATACCTGCCACTCGAGTGTCTTGGGTGCCTCATCCATCTTCAGGTCCCGCCAAAGGAAACGGAGTAGAGGACGGTCTTCAGGGAGACGACGTACCTGGTGGAACATCGCTCTGATATCCCCACTCACTGCCACAGGATGCTCTCTAAAGTGGATAAGGACGCCCAACAGCGAAGCCCCAAGGGTGGGCCCAGGCAACAGGTACTGATTGAGGCTTTGTCCTTGGTACTGATGAGAACAGTTAAAGACAACACCGGAACTTTCCATTGTGGCTAACAATGTGGTGAGGAATGTACCAGCATTCAGCCGAATCAGGTAAAGGGTCAGACACTTCCCGAACTGCTCCTGTCTCAACGAGTTTCCTCATTTCCTCTTTATAGACCTCAGCCTTTTCAGGGTCTTTCAGTAAGCGCCTCTCAACACTGCGAAGGGTGGGTAGGACTGACTCTTTAGGCGCATTCAACAATGGCATGTCCTTTCGCCGTAGTAGGGGAGTAGCCAGCCGGTGGATTCCCTCCGTTTCTAAGGTGAGAGTCTTAATTTCAAGCATCCGAAGAGCCTCCTGATCCTGCTTGGAGCGAGTTACCTCTTTGCCCTCCCACTGAGGAACCGTATCCAACTGCCACAGTCGTTGAACATTCTGCAAGAGTTCATCCTGGATTGGAGCCATGGAGGTTAACAGACATTGCCGTGCGGCAGGAGGCCGCCCCATGTTAGGTATGGGGCCCTGAAGCGTCCATCCTAGGCGCGTATGAATTGCAGCTGGCGCACCCAGGCCACCCCATCAAACAGGCTCTGTTGGAGTTATGAGATGGGGCTGATCGGAACCGATGAGAAGTAAAGGCTGGACTTCCGCAAGTGTCGGGATAGGGAGACCCCGCAGATGTCTATACTTCTGTTGTAGCTGTTCGAGAGGGTAAGACTGACGTGACAGGTTAAGACGGTCTGAGGTAAAGGCATGTTGGATCTTATAACTGGTTTGTGGTTTACAGAGGGGAGAGATCCAGAAGGATATGGAGGAACCATGAAGGACCTGAGTATCATCTTTTACTGTCCGCAATGGAAGATCTTCAGGGACACCCCGGATGCCCAAAGCCTTAACTGCAGTAGAGAGCAGAATAGTCCTCTCTGAGCCGTCATCAAGAAGAGCGAATGTGTCCAAGGTGCGATCTTCATAATGCAGATTTACAGGAACCACTTTGAGCATAACTCGACCTCCGACAGAGGGTTTATCCAGGAAGAACCGATCTGGAGATGAATTAGTCAGGCAGCTCTTCTCCACATTAGCTGAATCCTCCCTCTGGGATGGACTAACATTCACCTCATGAAGAGGTCGGAGATGGGTACCTTGGCAGAGGTTGCAGGGCTTCTTCAGATCACATTGAGCGGCATGGTGTGCCCTGGCGCAGCGCCAACAACGGTTGTTACTCCGAATCCAGGTCCTGACTTGGTCAGAGGTAAGCTTAGCAAAGGATGCACACTGGCTCAGGTAATGCTCAGTCTGGTCACAGAAAGGACAAAAGCGTTTCCCTTTAGGAGGCTTGGTTTGTGGAACGGCACCTTTCCAAGAGACGGTATTCCCACCCTGGGATTCTCCAACACCATGCAGGATGGTCACAGTTCTCTTCCCAGAGTCTGACTTGATATGCGAGACTTTAGACATTGGTTCAGCATCGTAGCTGTGGCACCAGGTTTCGTAGCGGAGCCAGTTCGAAAGGTCAACCAGATTAGGGGTTGTGCCAGGTTGGTGGAACATATGGCGTCTGAACTCAGCCCGCTGCTCAGGGGGAAGCTTACACAGAAGGCGTGCAACATGGGACCCACAACTCAACTCTAGTTCACCGTCATGTCCCAGGGTTCTCAGTAGGCCCACTAGTGACTGCACCTGGAGAGCGAACCTCTGAAAGGCGGAGATGTCACCTCGCTTGATGTCAGGACTCTCAAGGACCATGGCAATCCTCCTTAAGGCTAGCTGATGCGGTTGGCCAAATTTTTCATGAAGTGCAGCCATTGTATCACTGAATGGGGTAGGAGAGTTCAAATAAGCATCCGCTATCATTCTAGCCTCCTCAAGCTTAAGATGATCAACTAAGATCTGGTACTTGAAAAGTTCAGTCCCGTCTGGAGGAAGCAGGTTCTCCAAAGCTATCCGGAGTCGAGCAAACTCTCCTGGATCAGGCCGGCTGAACTTAGGGATCGTAGGAGCAGGTCCTCTGTACACATATTCAGACCCAGAATAAGGTGCTACAGGTCGTAGATTGGGTTCTGCCTTAGGGGCTAAAGCTGGAGGACTCGGATAATCGGGCACCAAGCTGAATCGTGGAGAGATAGGCACTGTTGTGCGGTTGGCAGGTAAGGGCATGGCCGCAGGTATTAGTAACTCTTGAAGCTCTTTAGGAGTAGGAGGAGGAGGAAGGCCAAAAGCATCAGGAGCATAAGGCTGAGGAGGGCGTGATTGAGTAGTTGCGAAAACAAAAGGATGCTTCCTAGTCCCTGGCATCACAGGTCGGTAAGTCATGACACCCATGTCAGATAGTGCAAGGGCGCCCACCCGTGTCCTCAGGTCAACGTCAGGTTCAGGCCACGGCGGTGGGGGAAGCTCAGCTAAGTTTTCATTTTCAGCTAAAGTTATGGATTCATACTGCCTTATGGGGGGACTGGATAACTGCGAAGCTGACGGCTGGTTTTGTGCTCTAGCTTGACTGAGGTCAGCTCGAAGGGACTGAGCCACTTGAACTAATTCTCTGACTTCTGCACGAACTTCTCTCAACTCCTTTAAGTCCGCCTGGAAAGCCTGATGGGTCTGCATTAGTTGTGCATGCTCACGGCGCAGATACTGTAGCTCACTGTCGTGTGCAGAGGTAGTGAAATCAGCTGCTTGAGGTGAAGAGAACGATGGCTGGGTGAATGCAGCATGCTGTGGAGGCTTATAACTCGAGGACATGAGATGTGAGTCATCAGAACATACCAGGTCACCACCAGGAGGGGTAGTGAAAGGCTGGAAGGATGCAGGAGGAGTCTGGTGGACAGGTACCTCCCAGGTGCGTGGAGCAACATGCTCAGCGACAGGTCTCCTTTGAATATATTGCACCTCATACTGCTGCAGGTAAGCTGGAGGACGAACATGGCGCTTCGGACGAGCTCCTCCAATAAACTCCTCATCAGAGTCCATAATGTCAGAAGGGAATACTCAATCCGGCTCGAAGGACCAATTTGTTGGAGAGGTTTTGGACTGTAAGGTTCTGATTGGCTAATGGATGTGTAAACCCCCCTGGGTGCCGGTCAGAGCACCAATAATGAGGAGACAGGTGATCAGCTTAACATTTGAGATCAGTAACTAACATCCTGATGTGAAATCAGCAGAAATCGCCATGAACGAACAGGAATGAACCTCTTCAACAGCTGACAGCTCACACCGATCACTCACACACACACACAGCAGACAGCGGCAACTCAACTAACGATGCGGTTCACTGGTGGAATATTACTGCAACTTCAGTGTCATAATAAAAGTCCCAACTGAATGAGCCTTTAATACACCGGAGCTGAATCTAATGATAAGTGTAATGCATGTCACGACATACAAACATGGCACGAGATTTTAGGCCACTGTAACTATGAAGATGTTCTTAAGTTGCAGGATGTCGTTGAGGGTATGCAGATTAAGGGTAAAACAGGCAGACCCGAACAAGAGTGTGAGGTGTGTATTCAGGGAAAGTTTGCCCAAACCAGAAATAGGGACCCTGATACCAGAGCAAAGGCACCCTTACAGATGGTACACACAGACCTTGCCGGTCCAGTAGCCACAGAGTCGATAGATGGTTACAAATATGTGCAGTCATTCACTGACGATTACTCGAGCGCAGTATTTGTATATTTCCTAAAGAGGAAAAGTGACACCGTACAGGCTACTGAAAAGTTCCTAGCAGATGTATCCCCTTACGGGAAAGTGAGGTGCATCAGATCCGACAATGGAACCGAGTTTACGTGCAGTGATTTTCAAGCACTGTTGAGAAAAAGTAAAATCAGACATGAAACGTCAGCTCCGTATTCTCCACACCAGAATGGAACCGCAGAGAGGGGTTGGCGTACTCTTTTTGAGATGGGTAGATGCATGATAGTTGAAAGTACACTACCAAAGCAGCTATGGCACTACGCAGTACAAACAGCAGCAATGGTACGCAACAGGTGTTTTAACAGGCGTACAGGGCAAACTCCTTATGAGTCGCTGACAGACAAGAAGCCTAATGTGTCTAAAATGCAAAAGTTTGGATTCTGTATGCTACACGTACAAACAGGACAAGGGAAAATTTGATTCCAGATGTGACCAGGGTCGTTTTGTAGGTTACGACAAGAACAGCCCGGCGTATTTGGTGTATCATCCAGATACAAACAAAGTACAAAAACACAGGCTAGTGAAGTTTGTGAGCAAGGTAGCTGTGGAAAAACACACACAGACAGGTGAACCAGATCCAAGCGATGGCTACAGCAGTGTGAAACCCAGGACTAGTGAGGCTACACAGAGTAGGAGTACAGAAAATGCTCCAGAGCCAAGTGTACAGAGTAGAAGTACACATTGCGATAGTCCAGGTGAAGTAACGAGGTCTAGTGACCATAATCAAACACAACAGCGTGGTGAACCCGAGAATAGGCGGTAACCGACTAGAGAAAGAAAAACACAGAGTTACTTAGATGACTTTGTAACTGAAGACAGTGATAGTGACGGGATTAATATCACGGTAGACTATTGCTGCAGAGCGGTGTGTGGCATTCCACAGACTTTTGAGGGAGCAATGAGGTCAACTAACTCAAAACAATGGGTAAAAGCCATGGATGAGGAAATCCAGTCTCTAAACGAGAACAAAACGTTTACCGCAACGACACTGCCAATAGGCATGAAAACAGTGGGGGGTAGATGGGTTTACTCTATCAAGACTGATGTAGACGGAAAAGATAGATACAAAGCACGGTTTGTGGCCAAGGGTTACAACCAAAGAATGGGAATAGACTATGGGGAGACATTTTCACCCACAGCAGACTTGACGAGTGTAAGGGTGGTGCTACAGAAAGCAGCACAGGAAAATGTACTCCTGCATCAAATGGACGTTAAAACCGCATACTTGCACGCTCCCATAGACTATGAGATCTACATCAATCCACCAGAGGGTTATCAAGAGAAAGAGGGTATAGTTTACAAACTCGAGAAATCCCTTTACGGCTTGAAACAATCCGGGCGAAATTGGAATAAGGTTTTGCACGATTGTCTAACTGATAATGGATTCACACAAAACCCAGCCGACCACTGTGTTTATGCCAAAGAGTCAAAAGAAGGGAAAGTGATCATAATTACATGGGTCGATGACTTTATTATTGCTGCAAGCAATCAAGAGAGACTGAAAGAAGTGAAAGAGATGCTTGCAGAAAAGTTTAAAATGAAAGATCTGGGCGAACTCAAACATTTTCTGGGTATCCATTTCAGTCAGTCAGATGGGTGTGTAAAAATGACACAGGAAAAGTATACTAACAAGATACTACAGCGTTTTAATATGCAGGACTGTAGGACCAGAGAAACACCCTGCGAGCAAAAATTAGAGTATACTGAGAATGCAGTAAAGATGGAAGATGTCAGAATGTACAGAGAAGCTGTGGGAAGTCTTATATACCTGACTGTTTGCACCAGACCAGATTTGAGTTTCGTAGTGAGCAGGTTATCACAGTATTTTGCAGAACCTACAGAGGAACAGTGGGTCACTGTGAAGCATGTACTTAGGTATCTCAAAGGCACAGCAGAGAAAGGGTTAAGTTTTAGGAGAAACAACTGTGACAAACTAGGTATACAAGCCTACAGTGATGCTGACTGGGCAGCTGATACCAGTGACAGACGTAGTACTACGGGATACTGTGTGAGTCTCAGTCAGAACAGCTCTCTAGTCTTGTGGAAGACTAGAAAACATCCAACTGTTGTGCTGTCCACATGCGAAGCGGAATATATGGCACTGGCTTCAACCATACAAGAGTGTTTATACCTAGAGCAGTTACTGGAAGGTATAGATAGCTACAAGTACACACAAACTGTAGTACATGAGGACAATCAGGGAACAATCGCTCTCGCTAAAAACCCTGTAAACAGACGGAGATGTAAACACATAGACATAAAGTATCACTTTATCAGGTCTACTGTGAATGAGGGAAGGGTGACCTTGATGTATTGTTCTACTGATGACATGATTGCTGATGTAATGACCAAACCTGTAAATAAGTTGAAACTGAATAGGTTTGCGGGTGCTCTTTTTGGAGATTGACATGTGTATGACAGGGGTCCACATTCATTCTACCTTCTGTTTTTTTTGTTGTTGTTGTTTGTATAACAACCTGAGTACAAGTGGGGGTGTTAAAAATATGTTCATTATGTCCTCAGTTGTATATTAATGTAATGCTGAACTGTTCTGTATTATGCATTATGTGTATGCCACAAGGGGGCACTAAAAGTGTAAACTACAGAAGACGCGTTTTGCGTTATTATGTTTGTCCCTTTTGATTTACGGTTCTCTCTTAAAGCTGTCTGACCGTGAGACTGATGTGTCGGCAGCTGGAAAAATAAATATGCTAAGGATGGCTAAAGATGATCCATCTCTATCGTCTATTTTCCTCCGAATGCAACGCTAGCTGCAACAGTAGTGAAGCATAATTCAACAACATTTGTGTGTATCTGACCATTTCAGCGCAATTTGTACTCGCAAGCTTTTTGTGAGATGGCCTGTGTGTGTGTGTGTGTCTCTCCAGACCGTGCGCGCGAGTGCTGAGCGGTTTGAACACTGGCAAGACTTAAAAATAAATGCAAATGATAAACTTACAAACCAAGACATGGCTATGTGCCTAAAGTGCTTTCAACACCGTTCAAAGCACAGGTAATCACTCTTTCTGCTCTTCCACCCTCCGAGGATGAGAGACAGTTACACCTGCTCTGCCCTGTTAGGGCGCTCAGAGCATATATTGAGCGGTCCTCCCACTTTAGGCAGTCGGAGCAGCTCTTTGTAAGCTTTGGTGGCCGCACTAAGGGACTGCCGGTCACCAAGCAAAGTCTAGCCAGATGGCTAGTTGACGCAATAGCGCTAGCATACGATACTATGGGCCTTCAATGTCCCATAGGTGTCAAAGCTCACTCCACTAGAGGCATGGCCTCCTCCTGGGCGTGGTCTAGTGGAGTGTCTATTGGTGACATCTGTAGATCGGCAGGCTGGTCCTCACCATCTACTTTTACCAGATTCTACAGCCTAGAAGTCCCTGCACTGCAGGCACAGATCCTTGCTGTATAATAATAAGTATTAACGGGTAACCCGTCCTTATTAGTTAAGCATCTGGGTCTTCATATGCTCAATGCATAACTTAAATTTTCCCCTTAAATTGCTGGCCTCTATGAGCCCAGTATGAAAAGGGAGATATATCTATATATAAATATATATCATGACATGTCAATAACTCTAGTCTTGGGCCCCCTTATAGTGCTCAAACTGAGGGAGTACATACCATTGCGCTTCATAGCACGGCGGGATTAAATAGGCCACCATAGCGTCTTAAAGACGCAGTACGAACTGACCGTTCGAAAGGGAACGTACTCGGTTACTTAACGTAACCTCGGTTCCCTGAGATAAGGGAAGGAGTACTGCGTAGACTGCCGTGCAATGGCGCTAAAACAACGGGTGACCTTCGCTTCAGTCGAATTAACCTGACGTTTTTGGGGCATTACAGCGTATTTTAAGGGCGCCCTTCGCGGGCTTTTACGCTCAGTTCGCGGGCTTCTGTGTTCAGCGTCTCGGGCTTAGCGCCCATAGGCTCGCTCAGATACGCTGTTCTGCCATTGGTTCATGCAGTTGCCACTGGCCAGCCAATAGCGCGCGAGTAGTCTCGACTCCGTTTTGACTGTGCAGTAGCACTGCGTGATTTTATAAATGCTTCAGTATTCGAGAATAGGAGAACCTATCCCCAATGTAATTTTTGTAATGCCCCAAAAACGTCAGGTTAATTCGACTGAAGCGAAGGTCACCCGTTGTTTTAGCGCCATTGCACGGCAGTCTACGCAGTACTCCTTCCCTTATCTCAGGGAACCGAGGTTACGTTAAGTAACCGAGTACGTTCCCTTTCGAACGGTCAGTTCGTACTGCGTCTTTAAGACGCTATGGGGATAGGTTCTCCTATTCTCGAATACTGAAGCATTTATAAAATCACGCAGTGCTACTGCACAGTCAAAACGGAGTCGAGACTACTCGCGCGCTATTGGCTGGCCAGTGGCAACTGCATGAACCAATGGCAGAAACAGCGTATCTGAGCGAGCCTATGGGCGCTAAGCCCGAGACGCTGAACACAGAAGCCCGCGAACTGAGCGTAAAAGCCCGCGAAGGGCGCCCTTAAAATACGCTGACTACGAAGACTATTAAGAAGACTGCGCGTGCTTCCGTTCTGCCTTTTGATCAGCTTAAAAGATGGACAAACCAAGAGAGAGAGAGAGAGA
The DNA here is from genome assembly GCF_949357685.1 of Gobio gobio. Lineage (NCBI taxonomy): Eukaryota > Metazoa > Chordata > Actinopteri > Cypriniformes > Gobionidae > Gobio > Gobio gobio. The sequence continues at coordinate 55,108,663 of NC_137104.1, read as the reverse complement.
CAGACACGCGCGCATTCACTGTCTTTAAAACAACACGAGCGTCTTGCGCTCAAATTGCTCTCTATTTGTTTCCATAGTTAATGTGCACTGTGAAGTAACATATACAAACAATGAACAGCTGTATTTTTATTAACTAAGATTAACAAAGATTAATAAATACAGTAACAAATGTATTGATCATGGTTAGTTCATGTTAGTTATTAGTCTAATACATTAACTAATGTAATGTTAACAAATCAAACCATATTGTAAAGTGTTACAAACAAATAATTTACTCAGAACACCTCTTGAAATGAGAATATAAGTGTGCTTATCCCATTTTTTTTTTTAGTAAGAGTGGTTAGTAAGATTTAATCTTAATGAACTACAGTATTTTCAGGTTATTTATATGGCAATGTGCAGAAATATTACCTACCAACATTGTGATTGACCTTTAGCTTAATCATTTGAAATAATTAAAACAATATGATGTTCAAACTTTTGACTACTTTCTTTAATAACTACATAACACAATACTTGTACTTTTACTTTCAGTACTTGAGTAGTACATTTTAAAATAAACTACTTGCAATACTTAAGTACAAAAAATGTTGAATACTTTAGTACTTCTACTTAAGTGTGGTGCTTAAAGAGCACTTCAACTTCTACTCAAGTCACTTTTTCGATAAGGAACTTATTGTCTCTAGTACTTTATACATCTCTGCCTCTGCTTTCCCGCTAGTGGGCGTGGTTTCAGCGCAGACAGCGTTTAAGAGATTTTTACAAGATTTTGCTTGGCTTTTACATTTTTTTTTTATATATAATTTTAATTTGGCACACATTTAATAACACATTTTTCTGTGGTGTGACAAACTCAGAACAAATATTTAATTTTGACTTTAAATATAAATTAATGTTAAAACAATACATTTTAATTTAATCTTTATTTGAGTAAAGTTTTTTTTTACATTTAAGTACATTACAGTTTTAATTTAACTTTTAAATACAACACGTTTTAATTTAATCATTATTTAATGATTTTATTTACCTGTATACAGGTAATGTATGTAAGCACAGTGCAGTGTTAATGTACAAACTGTATATTTGCAATGTTAAATTGGCCGACAACAGTAAATATTCTTATTAGGAATAAACTGCCTCGTTTTTGAGCTGTAGCTGAATAGTTAGACCTACTACGGCTACGCTACTGTATTTTAAAGTTGGTCATTATGGTGGTACTTGGAGAGCCAAATATTTTCTGAGGAGGTACTTTGGTATAAAAATCTATGGCATCTGTGAGAGGATATGAATTAAACATGTCTTCATCAGTTCAGTATGATAACACCTAAAATATCTGTCAGAAGAGATATGCTATTTACATTTAAGGTTGGTATTTTTGTTTTATTACTATTCTGTTTATTAAACGTGTAACTCAATAAATAACTTTGGTTGCTTTGGAAGTTTTGATCATCTTTCTTTGTAACTGTTCACTTACTCAGTTTCCTGCACTAACCACGCACTTCCTCCTGCAGTTTTCTCAAGGTTTGACATGTAAGCCATGAAGCGTTCTACACCAAACGCTGCAGAGGTAGAGCTACCAAAATCATCAGAGACATAAATCACCCTGCAAACTCTCACTTCACCCTGCTGCCATCCGGTAAGCGCTTCCGTAGCCTGATGGCAAAGACTGAAAGACTCAGGAGGAGTTTCTTCCCCCAGGCCATCAGACTCCTGAACTCAGTCACGTGACTTCACTTCACCCCCGCACACACATAAACATCCAGTTTATACATTAACATTCACATACTGCCATTGCACTGCACTTTACGTTCCTATTGTTACTGTGTAACAACCTGTAATAAACCTGTTTGCACATTATACTCCTGTTTGCACATTATACTCCGATTTGCAATTATACCTATTGCATGCACATCATACTTCTCTATATATAAATATATATATATATTTTATGTTAACCACTTATTTTTAAGTCTACAGTTTATCTCACTTATCATATCCACTTACTTTATATTTTATATTTTTATTTTATTTTTTTATTTTTATCTTATTTCCTATTTTTATCTTACTTGATTTATTTATAACTCTACTTATGTTAATACTTTTTATTCTAATTTTATTCTATTTCTATTTTAATTTCCCTTGTGTTCTTGTAACTGTTATTTGCACTGTCCATGGAGCGGACCTGTTTACATTTCACTGCCAGTTGTATATTGTGTATATAACTGTGTATGTGACAAATAAAACTCTTGAATCTTGAAAATCTTGAATCTTGAATCTTGAAGAGAGATCATTCGTTCTGGATCTTTTTTTGTAAAGAACTGCTTTATGTAATATTTTAAAGAGGATCAATTCATCAAAAGTGTCTCAGAAGCTGTTCATAGAGCTTAACTTGTATGAAATGTGGAATAATTGTGGTCATGGACTCATAAATCTACACACACTTAAAGGCAAGATTTGTTAAGAGTCTATGCACACTAAAGTAAACCACATTCAGTTCAAACTGCATTGAGAAATCCGAGGTTTGATGTGAGGATGCAACACTTGATCTGATTGAGACTATTATTCAATGCTTTGTTTCTCTGTGTGGTTTAGTGACTCTGCTTTGAGCTGAGACGTGCAGTTTGGTCGTCATGGACCACAAACCATTTTCCACACACCAGTTTCTTTTTATTAACCCCTTAACTGTCACCCCCCTTTTGGAGAATAATCATGAAAATGCACTATCCAAACTTAAAGGGCTGTAATTCAAGAATGCTTTAGACTATAGACCAAAGTTTCGTCTTGTTTTAAAGCAGATACTCGGCAGAATTATTGCTGATGTGAAAGCATTTCAAAATATGAAAGTATGAAAACGTTATGGAAGTTTAAATTTACTGTAAACGAAAAATACTGTAATAAATATTTTTATTTTATATAAAATATATATTTTACAAAAAAAATTTTGCTCTAAAATTGCTATAAAATAAAAGCCATACACTGTAAGAAAAAATACACCATATCTACTCAATAAAAATGAGGCAACAGATTACAAGCAATATTATTAATTAAATTTCACAAGGTTTGGTATTGAGTAAATATTAATTAAATGAGACCCTTAATAGTTATACATTTAATATTAGTAGATTTGAATAGAAAACGGTACAGAATTAATTATAACCTAAACAAAAATATTGAGTTGATTTGAAAAAGATAAACTCCCTAATGTGTAAATAGTACTAATAAAAATTAATTAGATTCTACATATCATAATTGAGTAATCATCATCTACATTAATCTGCACACTGATTTGAATTTAATCAATGCAATTAATTAAATCTAAATATTCCTTTCTTATAAAAATGGCCCAGAAAATACAGAATTTAAATACTCAAGAATTTTAGAAAGCAAAGATAAAGTGACTTCAGGTGTTGTTAGTTCCTTGTTGATGACTAAATCAGAAGTCTAGAATCTGATGTTGTGCTTTTGAGTTTTATGTTCTTGTTTGGCAAATAAGAATTTGTTTATATATGACCTTGTGAATCTGCTGTATTGACACCAATAGCAATACAAAAATCACAAAGATGAAAAAAAAGCAGTTGCACATTGTTTTGAGAAAATATTTCTCATAGTCACACACAGACATCAAGATTTTGCATATGATTCACAACAACGGTGACGGTGACAATCAAGCATGAGTTTTGTACTTTGAAGCTACCCATCATGCATTGCAGCATTAAGTTTTTTTTGTTATGATTGTCACCGTTGTTGTGAATCATATGCAAAATCTTGATCTCTGTGTGTGACTATGTAAAATTTCTCAAAACAATGTGCAACTGCTGTTTTATCATCTGGATAAGTGATTATTCTATTGCTAATAGTCCCGATACAGTAGATTCTCAAGGTTATTGTATATAAACAAATCATTGTTTGCCAAACAAGAACATAAAACTCAAAAGCACAACATCAGATTCTAGATTTCTGATGATTTAGTCATCATCAAGGAGCTGACAACACCTGAAGTCACTTTATCTTTGCTTTCTCAGCCATAACTATTGTGTTTCACACACACAGTTACAGCAGCCAAAGAAAAGCGATCACAAATACAGGGACCTCTAACCCAGTTTTGTTCCAAATTTGAAGTTGATATCACAAAAATTGAAGTTCCCATGAGATTTTGTTTAGGGCGCTGTACCACACATAGCCACCGGGTGTCATTGAAATTCCATTGATTGTTTTTTTAATGCATTTTCCTGTAAATTTCTGTCCAAATATCACTTCCATCATAAAACAGTCACCAAATATGGACCTTTGAGACTCAGACCTTTCCAACGATGTGCGTTTTGTCAAGATTAGAAAAGATTTTGATTATATGAAACATGACGCCGCCCACTAGGGGAGGAGCGTTCTAGAATATTTTAGAGTACCGTTTCCATGGTAATGCGTCCGATTTCAAAACGGTTATCAAAGGTCAAAATACCGTTTCATTTTCTCATAATATCCATTACACATCAGCTCAATGTTCAGTGACTCTCAAACGACTCGACGGATGAATCTCTCTCTAAACCCCTGCTTTCTGTGAGCCTGCTCTCACATTTAACAAGCGTGTGTGTGTGTGTGTGTGTGTGTGTGTGTGTGATGTATTGCTCTGATTGGTCAGATGGCCCAGTTTGTGACTGGTCTACCGCGAACTGCGTGTTTTTCGGAAACAAACGTCCATTACCATAACTGAACTCCAGGGGCCTGTACCATGAAGCCGGTTTAGCCAGATATGTTTAAGCTTAGTTTGTGCCAATCCTGGGTTTTAGGTACCATTACAGTGGTTTGTTTATCTCCATAGTAACTTACTCTCCATGGCTGACCTGCTCCAGGGCAGGTTATGTTCTGGATTAGAGAACTCAAACTGAAATTGGACCAATCAGCTGTGAGCAAAGTGACTGATGCACTAAAGCCACTCCCTCTGTTTCTACTCCAAATCAAAGGTCACCACATAGCAAATGGTTTTTAAAGACTAAAGCGTCTGGCTTTTAACAATGCTTATTTATAAAAATAATAATAATTTTGAATTACTTAGATATCGTTTATGTAATTATTATACCCTTAATCAATTACACATGTATCATTTTAGTTAATCAATCATTAATAGGCACTTTGTTAAAATTAATATAAATAGCCTATATATATATAAAGGTCATACAAATAAGCTTTAAAATCAATAAATAAAGCTATACAAATGACTACATGTGAGTTTAAATGTTCAATTCTCTCTATATATCAACTAAACTAACTTCATAACTTTTACTTGCACCGACTTAGTAAGATTTTTCTTAAAGTTGTCCTCTTTCATAGACAGCTCTTTTCTTCAGGCTGTGTAAATGTTTAAATTCTTAATATTTTTCAATCATGTAATATTCTGCAGAAGAGAGAAGTGAATCTCAGTTTGACTTTTAGGACCATTACAATACTTATGGGTAACTTGTCATTATATTTTCTACCCCAAAAAACACAAGTTAATGCTCAGTAGTACACATATATGATTCTTTAAAGGGATAGTTCACACAAAAATGAAAATTCTGTCATCATTTACTCATCCTCAAGTTGTTCCAAACCTGTATGAGTTTGGAACAACTTGAGGGTGAGTAAATGAGTAAATGATGACAGAATTTTCATTTTTGGGTGAACTATCCCTTTAATGGATTTGCATTGTACTAAAATGCATTCATTTTCAATGGGCATATATGAGGCTGAAACAGGTAGCCTGGTGCATCCAACATTTTTCAACATTAACATTTTAATATAACAATATAGTCATTGTGGCCTTTAGAAAAATCTTCTTTTTTTTTTGAGGAGGTGGGAAAGTGCACTATAGACCCCTGTGGTTGTCCTTAATAATGGTATTTTTTCCCCTTAAATTACTTTTACTTTTATACTTTAAGTAGTTTTGAAACCAGTACTTTTACTTGAGTAAAAAGATTGAGTTGATACTTCAACTTCTACAGAAGTCTTTTTAAACCCTATATCTATACTTCTACCTGAGTAATGAATGCGAATACTTTTGACACCTCTGGTCATTTGTCTTCCTACATGGTTGTTTAAGAAATTAAAAGCTACACACTCCATCAATTAGGGTTGGAAGAACTGTTGACAAACATATGAAACACAATAATCACTGCAATAATGATCCAATCATTGACTCTGAAGCGTTTGCTATTTAAATCCAAACAGCGACTTTCTTATTTTGTCCGGGCAGTGTATGTATACGGTGTATTGCATTAGTATGTTGACAGAATCTTCTGTAGATCTGTTGGCTCTGAAGCCAGATTACATGTAACCAGTGATATTTAAGGTGTTCTGTTTGCTCTGTTGCATTGCGAGCCCTTGGTGGGAATCTTGTTCCCCTTTCACCTTCTGAAACCGCTGCTTATTGATGACAGATAACAGAAGAGCCAGAACCAGCACAACTGCGTAAACAGGCATTCCAACAATCAAGATCCACTTCCATGCAGCTGGAAGGAGAAGATAGGAAGACAGCACAATTTATAATATGTTTTTTCTTTTCTTAAATATTTAGTAAATCTCTCAAAGCCTTCTGTTCTACTTACAGTGTTGTTCAGTGTCACCAGGTTTGTCATCCCCTGTGTCTGTTTTCCCCTTCGAGTCTGTGGATGATATTGAAAGGTTACTCCAGTGTTCGAAAAAAAAACTGTTTTTAATTGACTTTACTTAATTTTTGTGAGTTTTCAGAACATGTTGTAAGGCCGCTGAAAACTCGCTCCAATGAGCGGTAACGAGCTGCGGTTCGAAGGCCGTTGGGATTTCGTGTTTCCGCTGGGCAAAATGGATTTAATTATAATATTCTTTATCTGACTCCATTTATCATATTGTTGAATTTAGGATAGAATGCCAAATAGTTGTTTGATCATTTATATTTAATAGATAATCATACATTTAATAATTGCGTTTTAACGTTTTGTTGCAATTATATCGTTCCGTTCTGGAGATAGATAATAATTACAGAGTAATTCAGAAAGGATCAAAATGTAACAATTTTATTAACAGTCAGGTAAATGTATAATGCCAATTACATAATCAACTCAAAAGATAATTGTAGCAAAGAATAGGATATCAATACCTGACTTCTGAATATTACGCAACGCAGAGTGTCAAGACTCCACGTTACGGGCCGAACTCATTACAGTAAGCGCCCCGAACTCATTGCTGTATCGCTTTAAGACCAGACCTAAACCTCTTTAAATGGAAACACATGATAACAAAGGGAATTTAAATCGGATCAAGTTCCCATTTGCCTGGATTGGAAGAAGAAACCAAATGGCTCCAAAAGCCACACCCACCATCATAAGTAAAAATATCTCTAAACTCTAAAAACTCTTATTAACTTCTTGTATATTTCTGTGGGGATGAGATTTTTGTACCATTCGCACTGAGACATTTCAAACGATATCAAACACATGTAATACTGTATGGTGAGAATCAGGCCCGTCACAAGGGGGGTGCGAGGCCCTGTGCGAACGTGATGTGTGAGGCCCGGGTGTATATTAACTGGGGTCTACTGTTGCTATAGTGACGAACAATTTGTTGTTTGTGTGGATATTTAAAAAAAAAATTGTATATTCAGTTTAACAGTAGGTTCAAGAAGTTAAACTGTGTAACTGAACTGGGCACATTTTGACGCTAAAATTATGTTCTTAATTATGAATGGGTCAAACGCGTTTGCAAAACAGCCTGAATCCACTTGAATTCGTTTGGACTGCTCTCTCACTGAATCATCAGAATCGATTTCTCAGTCGGTAAAATAAACAGACAGTATTCAGAGGACCAGCGCTGTTTTTCAGTATTTCCTCTGTGAACATGCGCTAAATGGATGTCTGACAGTGATGAGCGGGTCAATGAAAACAACCCGCACCCGACCGACGTTTTCAACTAACCCGCCCGCAACTCGGACCGCAAAAAAGAAGAAGAAAATATTGTACCCGACCCGCATTTTTAAAAAGTAGTAAATGCTCATCGTAGCGTCATTTGGCCATTGAGAAAATGTTTCAGGCCCTGACGTGATCAGGCAGTTCTTGAGGCGCCCCATCATTTTCCATTTCAGCTGTCTAGATGCATATTATTGATGAATGCGATATTTATGTTTCGACCCTGCTTGAAGAATTCATCAGCAGGTCTGAGAGAAGGCAAACTGTTCTTTTTCTGCTGTATGATATAGCCTAGTGTTATGTAATATATATAGGCTTGATTTATTCATTTATTTCGTTTCATTTTCTTAACAATGCTGCATGTGTTTATCCAGTCTAATCGAAGTGTGTCTCTCCCACGACTTTCCTAGCAAAAATCCCGCCCCCTCTCAGAAAATACATAAAACTGACTTTACTGAGCTATATGCGTTTAAAATGGTACAATGGCATTGCTCAGTTCAACGTGTTGGGAAATCAGCATTTATTCAAAAGTTAATAATGCTCAACATTCAAAAGGTAAATAAGGATTTATTGACGACCCGACCGACCGCGACCCAAATATCATTAAAAATATTTTTGGATGACTCGTAACCGCAGGCACCCGCTCATTTTGGATCAACCCGCGCATCACTGATGTCTGACAATTTCGTTGCTTTTTGCAGTTTTCAGATTTAAAAACGTTTTAAACGTTTAGAGATAGATCAGTGGCCCTGTCCCAAATGGCTCACTTCATGTGACTCTTATCAGTGGGCCTGTCCCAAATGGCTCACTTCATGTGACTCTTATCAGTGGCCCTGTCCCAAATGGCTCACTTCATGAGACTCTTATCAGTGGCCCTGTCCCAAATGGCTCACTTCATGTGACTCTTATCAGTGGCCCTGTCCCAAATGGCTCACTTCATGTGACTCTTATCAGTGGCCCTGTCCCAAATGGCTCACTTCATGTGACTCTTATCAGTGGCCCTGTCCCAAATGGCTCACTTCATGAGACTCTTATCAGTGGCCTTGTCCCAAATGGCTCACTTCATGTGACTCTTATCAGTGGCCCTGTCCCAAATGGCTCACTTCATGAGACTCTTATCAGTGGCCTTGTCCCAAATGGCTCACTTCATGTGACTCTTATCAGTGGCCCTGTCCCAAATGGCTCACTTCATGAGACTCTTATCAGTGGCCCTGTCCCAAATGGCTCACTTCATGTGACTCTTATCAGTGGCCCTGTCCCAAATGGCTCACTTCATGTGACTCTTATCAGTGGCCCTGTCCCAAATGGCTCACTTCATGAGACTCTTATCAGTGGGCCTGTCCCAAATGGCTCACTTCATGTGACTCTTATCAGTGGCCCTGTCCCAAATGGCTCACTTCATGAGACTCTTATCAGTGGCCCTGTCCCAAATGGCTCACTTCATGTGACTCTTATCAGTGGCCCTGTCCCAAATGGCTCACTTCATGTGACTCTTATCAGTGGCCCTGTCCCAAATGGCTCACTTCATGAGACTCTTATCAGTGGGCCTGTCCCAAATGGCTCACTTCATGTGACTCTTATCAGTGGCCCTGTCCCAAATGGCTCACTTCATGTGACTCTTATCAGTGGCCCTGTCCCAAATGGCTCACTTCATGTGACTCTTATTAGTGGCCCTGTCCCAAATGGCTCACTTCATGTGACTCTTATCAGTGGCCCTGTCCCAAATGGCTCACTTCATGAGACTCTTATCAGTGGCCTTGTCCCAAATGGCTCACTTCATGTGACTCTTATCAGTGGCCCTGTCCCAAATGGCTCACTTCATGAGACTCTTATCAGTGGCCCTGTCCCAAATGGCTCACTTCATGTGACTCTTATCAGTGGCCCTGTCCCAAATGGCTCACTTCATGAGACTCTTATCAGTGGCCCTGTCCCATATGGCTCACTTCATGAGACTCTTATCAGTGGCCCTGTCCCAAATGGCTCACTTCATGTGACTCTTATCAGTGGCCCTGTCCCAAATGGCTCACTTCATGAGACTCTTATCAGTGGCCCTGTCCCAAATGGCTCACTTCATGAGACTCTTATCAGTGGCCCTGTCCCAAATGGCTCACTTCATGTGACTCTTATCAGTGGCCCTGTCCCAAATGGCTCACTTCATGTGACTCTTATCAGTGGCCCTGTCCCAAATGGCTCACTTCATGAGACTCTTATCAGTGGCCCTGTCCCAAATGGCTCACTTAATGTGACTCTTATCACTGGCCCTGTCCCAAATGGCTCACTTCATGAGACTCTTATCAGTGGCCCTGTCCCAAATGGCTCACTTCATGAGACTCTTATCAGTGGCCCTGTCCCAAATGGCTCACTTCATGTGACTCTTATCAGTGGCCCTGTCCCAAATGGCTCACTTCATGTGACTCTTATCAGTGGCCCTGTCCCAAATGGCTCACTTCATGAGACTCTTATCAGTGGCCCTGTCCCAAATGGCTCACTTCATGTGACTCTTATCAGTGGCCCTGTCCCAAATGGCTCACTTCATGTGACTCTTATCAGTGGCCCTGTCCCAAATGGCTCACTTCATGAGACTCTTATCAGTGGGCATGTCCCAAATGGCTCACTTCATGTGACTCTTATCAGTGGCCCTGTCCCAAATGGCTCACTTCATGAGACTCTTATCAGTGGCCCTGTCCCAAATGGCTCACTTCATGTGACTCTTATCAGTGGGCCTGTCCCAAATGGCTCACTTCATGTGACTCTTATCAGTGGCCCTGTCCCAAATGGCTCACTTCATGAGACTCTTATCAGTGGCCCTGTCCCAAATGGCTCACTTCATGTGACTCTTATCAGTGGCCCTGTCCCAAATGGCTCACTTCATGTGACTCTTATCAGTGGCCCTGTCCCAAATGGCTCACTTCATGTGACTCTTATCAGTGGCCCTGTCCCAAATGGCTCACTTCATGAGACTCTTATCAGTGGCCTTGTCCCAAATGGCTCACTTCATGTGACTCTTATCAGTGGCCCTGTCCCAAATGGCTCACTTCATGAGACTCTTATCAGTGGCCTTGTCCCAAATGGCTCACTTCATGTGACTCTTATCAGTGGCCCTGTCCCAAATGGCTCACTTCATGAGACTCTTATCAGTGGCCCTGTCCCAAATGGCTCACTTCATGTGACTCTTATCAGTGGCCCTGTCCCAAATGGCTCACTTCATGTGACTCTTATCAGTGGCCCTGTCCCAAATGGCTCACTTCATGAGACTCTTATCAGTGGGCCTGTCCCAAATGGCTCACTTCATGTGACTCTTATCAGTGGCCCTGTCCCAAATGGCTCACTTCATGAGACTCTTATCAGTGGCCCTGTCCCAAATGGCTCACTTCATGTGACTCTTATCAGTGGCCCTGTCCCAAATGGCTCACTTCATGTGACTCTTATCAGTGGCCCTGTCCCAAATGGCTCACTTCATGAGACTCTTATCAGTGGGCCTGTCCCAAATGGCTCACTTCATGTGACTCTTATCAGTGGCCCTGTCCCAAATGGCTCACTTCATGTGACTCTTATCAGTGGCCCTGTCCCAAATGGCTCACTTCATGTGACTCTTATCAGTGGCCCTGTCCCAAATGGCTCACTTCATGTGACTCTTATCAGTGGCCCTGTCCCAAATGGCTCACTTCATGAGACTCTTATCAGTGGCCTTGTCCCAAATGGCTCACTTCATGTGACTCTTATCAGTGGCCCTGTCCCAAATGGCTCACTTCATGAGACTCTTATCAGTGGCCTTGTCCCAAATGGCTCACTTCATGAGACTCTTCTCAGTGGGCCTGTCCCATATGGCTCACTTCATGTGACTCTTATCAGTGGCCTTGTCCCAAATGGCTCACTTCATGAGACTCTTATCAGTGGCCCTGTCCCAAATGGCTCACTTCATGTGACTCTTATCAGTGGCCCTGTCCCAAATGGCTCACTTCATGTGACTCTTATCAGTGGCCCTGTCGCAAATGGCTCACTTCATGAGACTCTTATCAGTGGCCCTGTCCTAAATGGCTCACTTCATGAGACTCTTATCAGTGGCCCTGTCCCAAATGGCTCACTTCATGTGACTCTTATCAGTGGCCCTGTCCCAAATGGCTCACTTCATGTGACTCTTATCAGTGGCCCTGTCCCAAATGGCTCACTTCATGAGACTCTTATCAGTGGCCCTGTCCCAAATGGCTCACTTCATGTGACTCTTATCACTGGCCCTGTCCCAAATGGCTCACTTCATGAGACTCTTATCAGTGGCCCTGTCCCAAATGGCACACTTCATGAGACTCTTATCAGTGGCCCTGTCCCAAATGGCTCACTTCATGTGACTCTTATCAGTGGCCCTGTCCCAAATGGCTCACTTCATGTGACTCTTATCAGTGGCCCTGTCCCAAATGGCTCACTTCATGAGACTCTTATCAGTGGCCCTGTCCCAAATGGCTCACTTCATGTGACTCTTATCACTGGCCCTGTCCCAAATGGCTCACTTCATGAGACTCTTATCAGTGGCCCTGTCCCAAATGGCTCACTTCATGAGACTCTTATCAGTGGCCCTGTCCCAAATGGCTCACTTCATGTGACTCTTATCAGTGGCCCTGTCCCAAATGGCTCACTTCATGTGACTCTTATCAGTGGCCCTGTCCCAAATGGCTCACTTCATGAGACTCTTATCAGTGGCCCTGTCCCAAATGGCTCACTTCATGTGACTCTTATCAGTGGCCCTGTCCCAAATGGCTCACTTCATGTGACTCTTATCAGTGGCCCTGTCCCAAATGGCTCACTTCATGTGACTCTTATCAGTGGCCCTGTCCCAAATGGCTCACTTCATGAGACTCTTATCAGTGGCCCTGTCCCAAATGGCTCACTTCATGTGACTCTTATCAGTGGCCCTGTCCCAAATGGCTCACTTCATGAGACTCTTATCAGTGGCCCTGTCCCAAATGGCTCACTTCATGTGACTCTTATCAGTGGCCCTGTCCCAAATGGCTCACTTCATGAGACTCTTATCAGTGGCTCTGTCCCAAATGGCTCACTTCATGAGACTCTTATCAGTGGCCCTGTCCCAAATGGCTCACTTCATGAGACTCTTATCAGTGGCTCTGTCCCAAATGGCTCACTTCATGTGACTCTTATCAGTGGCCCTGTCCCAAATGGCTCACTTCATGTGACTCTTATCAGTGGCCCTGTCCCAAATGGCTCACTTCATGTGACTCTTATCAGTGGCCCTGTCCCAAATGGCTCACTTCATGAGACTCTTATCAGTGGCCCTGTCCCAAATGGCTCACTTCATGAGACTCTTATCAGTGGGCCTGTCCCATATGGCTCACTTCATGTGACTCTTATCAGTGGGCCTGTCCCAAATGGCTCACTTCATGAGACTCTTATCAGTGGCCCTGTCCCAAATGGCTCACTTCATGTGACTCTTATCAGTGGGCCTGTCCCATATGGCTCACTTCATGAGACTCTTATCAGTGGGCCTGTCCCATATGGCTCACTTCATGTGACTCTTATCAGTGGCCCTGTCCCAAATGGCTCACTTCATGAGACTCTTATCAGTGGCCCTGTCCCAAATGGCTCACTTCATGTGACTCTTATCAGTGGCCCTGTCCCAAATGGCTCACTTCATGTGACTCTTATCAGTGGCCCTGTCCCAAATGGCTCACTTCATGAGACTCTTATCAGTGGCCCTGTCCCAAATGGCTCACTTCATGTGACTCTTATCAGTGGGCCTGTCCCATATGGCTCACTTCATGTGACTCTTATCAGTGGGCCTGTCCCATATGGCTCACTTCATGTGACTCTTATCAGTGGCCCTGTCCCAAATGGCTCACTTCATGTGACTCTTATCAGTGGCCCTGTCCCAAATGGCTCACTTCATGAGACTCTTATCAGTGGCCCTGTCCCAAATGGCTCACTTCATGTGACTCTTATCAGTGGCCCTGTCCCAAATGGCTCACTTCATGTGACTCTTATCAGTGGCCCTGTCCCAAATGGCTCACTTCATGAGACTCTTATCAGTGGCCCTCTCCCAAATGGCTCTCTTCATGAGACTCTTATCAGTGGCCCTGTCCCAAATGGCTCACTTCATGTGACTCTTATCAGTGGTCCTGTCCCAAATGGCTCACTTCATGTGACTCTTATCAGTGGGCCTGTCCCATATGGCTCACTTCATGTGACTCTTATCAGTGGCCTTGTCCCAAATGGCTCACTTCATGAGACTCTTCTCAGTGGGCCTGTCCCATATGGCTCACTTCATGTGACTCTTATCAGTGGCCCTGTCCCAAATGGCTCACTTCATGAGACTCTTCTCAGTGGGCCTGTCCCAAATGGCTCACTTCATGTGACTCTTATCAGTGGCCCTGTCCCAAATGGCTCACTTCATGAGACTCTTCTCAGTGGGCCTGTCCCAAATGGCTCACTTCATGTGACTCTTATCAGTGGCCCTCTCCCAAATGGCTCTCTTCATGAGACTCTTATCAGTGGGCCTGTCCCATATGGCTCACTTCATGTGACTCTTATCAGTGGCCTTGTCCCAAATGGCTCACTTCATGAGACTCTTCTCAGTGGGCCTGTCCCAAATGGCTCACTTCATGTGACTCTTATCAGTGGCCCTGTCCCAAATGGCTCACTTCATGTGACTCTTATCAGTGGCCTTGTCCCAAATGGCTCACTTCATGTGACTCTTATCAGTGGCCCTGTCCCAAATGGCTCACTTCATGTGACTCTTATCAGTGGCCCTGTCCCAAATGGCTCACTTCATGTGACTCTTATCAGTGGCCCTGTCCCAAATGGCTCACTTCATGTGACTCTTATCAGTGGCCCTCTCCCAAATGGCTCTCTTCATGAGACTCTTATCAGTGGGCCTGTCCCATATGGCTCACTTCATGTGACTCTTATCAGTGGCCCTGTCCCAAATGGCTCACTTCATGAGACTCTTATCAGTGGGCCTGTCCCATATGGCTCACTTCATGAGACTCTTATCAGTGGGCCTGTCCCATATGGCTCACTTCATGTGACTCTTATCAGTGGGCCTGTCCCATATGGCTCACTTCATGTGACTCTTATCAGTGGCCCTGTCCCAAATGGCTCACTTCATGTGACTCTTATCAGTGGCCCTGTCCCAAATGGCTCACTTCATGTGACTCTTATCAGTGGCCTTGTCCCAAATGGCTCACTTCATGTGACTCTTATCAGTGGCCCTGTCCCATATGGCTCACTTCATGTGACTCTTATCAGTGGCCCTGTCCCAAATGGCTCACTTCATGAGACTCTTATCAGTGGTCCTGTCCCAAATGGCTCACTTCATGTGACTCTTATCAGTGGCCCTGTCCCAAATGGCTCACTTCATGAGACTCTTATCAGTGGCCCTGTCCCAAATGGCTCACTTCATGTGACTCTTATCAGTGGCCCTGTCCCAAATGGCTCACTTCATGTGACTCTTATCAGTGGCCCTGTCCCAAATGGCTCACTTCATGAGACTCTTATCAGTGGCCCTGTCCCAAATGGCTCACTTCATGTGACTCTTATCAGTGGCCCTGTCCCAAATGGCTCATTTCATGAGACTCTTATCAGTGGGCCTGTCCCATATGGCTCACTTCATGAGACTCTTATCAGTGGGCCTGTCCCATATGGCTCACTTCATGTGACTCTTATCAGTGGCCCTGTCCCAAATGGCTCACTTCATGTGACTCTTATCAGTGGCCCTGTCCCAAATGGCTCACTTCATGTGACTCTTATCAGTGGCCCTGTCCCAAATGGCTCACTTCATGTGACTCTTATCAGTGGCCCTGTCCCAAATGGCTCACTTCATGAGACTCTTATCAGTGGCCCTGTCCCAAATGGCTCACTTCATGTGACTCTTATCAGTGGCCCTGTCCCAAATGGCTCACTTCATGAGACTCTTATCAGTGGCCCTGTCCCAAATGGCTCACTTCATGTGACTCTTATCAGTGGCCCTGTCCCAAATGGCTCACTTCATGAGACTCTTATCAGTGGCTCTGTCCCAAATGGCTCACTTCATGAGACTCTTATCAGTGGCCCTGTCCCAAATGGCTCACTTCATGAGACTCTTATCAGTGGCTCTGTCCCAAATGGCTCACTTCATGTGACTCTTATCAGTGGCCCTGTCCCAAATGGCTCACTTCATGTGACTCTTATCAGTGGCCCTGTCCCAAATGGCTCACTTCATGTGACTCTTATCAGTGGCCCTGTCCCAAATGGCTCACTTCATGAGACTCTTATCAGTGGCCCTGTCCCAAATGGCTCACTTCATGAGACTCTTATCAGTGGGCCTGTCCCATATGGCTCACTTCATGTGACTCTTATCAGTGGGCCTGTCCCAAATGGCTCACTTCATGAGACTCTTATCAGTGGCCCTGTCCCAAATGGCTCACTTCATGTGACTCTTATCAGTGGGCCTGTCCCATATGGCTCACTTCATGAGTCTCTTATCAGTGGGCCTGTCCCATATGGCTCACTTCATGTGACTCTTATCAGTGGCCCTGTCCCAAATGGCTCACTTCATGAGACTCTTATCAGTGGCCCTGTCCCAAATGGCTCACTTCATGTGACTCTTATCAGTGGCCCTGTCCCAAATGGCTCACTTCATGTGACTCTTATCAGTGGCCCTGTCCCAAATGGCTCACTTCATGAGACTCTTATCAGTGGCCCTGTCCCAAATGGCTCACTTCATGTGACTCTTATCAGTGGGCCTGTCCCATATGGCTCACTTCATGTGACTCTTATCAGTGGGCCTGTCCCATATGGCTCACTTCATGTGACTCTTATCAGTGGCCCTGTCCCAAATGGCTCACTTCATGTGACTCTTATCAGTGGCCCTGTCCCAAATGGCTCACTTCATGAGACTCTTATCAGTGGCCCTGTCCCAAATGGCTCACTTCATGAGACTCTTATCAGTGGCCCTGTCCCAAATGGCTCACTTCATGAGACTCTTATCAGTGGCCCTGTCCCAAATGGCTCACTTCATGAGACTCTTATCAGTGGCCCTGTCCCAAATGGCTCACTTCATGTGACTCTTATCAGTGGCCTTGTCCCAAATGGCTCACTTCATGAGACTCTTATCAGTGGCCCTGTCCCAAATGGCTCACTTCATGAGACTCTTATCAGTGGCCCTGTCCCAAATGGCTCACTTCATGAGACTCTTATCAGTGGCCCTGTCCCAAATGGCTCACTTCATGTGACTCTTATCAGTGACGACGATAAGCTCAGTGTGAAAAGCTTGCCTTTGATTTCTGTATACATTTTGAACTGAAAATGGTTAATTAATTTGATTTGTGACAGGGTATGATTTGTCACAAATATAGACATGAGGGAAATTAAATTTCAAAACTTTTTTTACAAACTATTATACATGCTACATCCTTCAAGACACGAGATTGTTAAAACACTTCCAACATTTCTTCCCATTTTTTGTACCCTTCTCTCATGAAGGAGCCACGGATCACAGAAGATCTGCACTGCAGGCGAACTACCAAATGTTTTCAGAGGTTTCGTGGAGGAGCCGTGCTTTCTGAAATTGAAAGAGGAAGACCAGGAAAAAATTATGAGGCGCCACGTAGGATTTAAATCAAACTTCGCTTATCAATACATACATAACACACGTGCATATACACCTATAAATTACTCGCATATACATGTATACTATTGGATGTTCAAAATACATATATGAAATACACGTGCACACTAATATGAAATCCACACCAATACATATTATGTTAGTAATGAATGCATACACACTCGTGAATAACTTGCATATACATTTAAACTTGACGCACGCATAGACCTATAAACACTCGCACATACATATAAACTTCCATGCATATACACCTATAAACACTCGCACATACATATAAACTTCCATGCATATACACCAATAAACACTCGCACATACATATAAACTTCCATGCATATACACCTATAAACACTCGCACATACATATAAACTTCCATACATATACACCTATAAACACTCGCACATACATATAAACTTCCATGCATATACACCAATAAACACTCGCACATACATATAAACTTCCATGCATATACACCTATAAACACTCGCACATACATATAAACTTCCATACATATACACCTATAAACACTCGCACATACATATAAACTTCCATACATATACACCTATAAACACTCGCACATACATATAAACTTCCATGCATATACACCAATAAACACTCGCACATACATATAAACTTCCATGCATATACACCAATAAACACTCGCACATACATATAAACTTCCATGCATATACACCTATAAACACTCGCACATACATATAAACTTCCATGCATATACACCTATAAACACTCGCACATACATATAAACTTCCATGCATATACACCTATAAACACTCGCACATACATATAAACTTCCATGCATATACACCTATAAACACTCGCACATACATATAAACTTCCATGCATATACACCTATAAACACTCGCACACACATATAAACTTCCATGCATATACACCTATAAACACTCGCACATACATATAAACTTCCATGCATATACACCTATAAACACTCGCACACACATATAAACTTCCATGCATATACACCTATAAACACTCGCACATACATATAAACTTCCATGCATATACACCTATAAACACTCGCATATAAACTCGATGCGCGCGTACACATCCATAAAACACTCGCGCACACATACAGAATAAAACGTGGATGCATGCCTTAGTTGTGTATATATGTATATGCGAGTGATTTCATATGTAGATGTGCGTGAACTTTTCAGTGCAAACGGAAGGCATTTCAGTGTAAAAGGAAGTCATTTCAGTAAACGGAAGGCATTTCAGTGTAAAAGGAAGTCATTTTAGTAAACGGAAGGCATTTCAGTGTAAAAGGAAGTCATTTCAGTAAACGGAAGGCATTTCAGTGTAAAAGGAAGTCATTTTAGTAAACGGAAGGCATTTCAGTGTAAAAGGAAGTCATTTTAGTAAACGGAAGTCATTTCAGTGTAAAAGGAAGGCATTTCAGTGTAAAAGGAAGGCATTTCAGTGTAAAAGGAAGTCATTTCAGTGTAAAAGGAAGTCATTTCAGTGTAAAAGGAAGTCATTTCAGTAAACGGAAGTCATTTCAGTGTAAAAGGAAGTCATTTCAGTAAACGGAAGGCATTTCAGTGTAAAAGGAAGGCATTTCAGTGTAAAAGGAAGTCATTTCAGTAAACGGAAGGCATTTCAGTGTAAAAGGAAGTCATTTTAGTAAACGGAAGGCATTTCAGTGTAAAAGGAAGTCATTTTAGTAAACGGAAGGCATTTCAGTGTAAAAGGAAGGCATTTCAGTGTAAAAGGAAGTCATTTCAGTGTAAAAGGAAGTCATTTCAGTGTAAAAGGAAGTCATTTCAGTGTAAACGGAAGTCCTTTCAGTGTAAAAGGAAGTCATTTGTAACCTGCCTATTTACCGCATTTGCAACTTTGCAATCATGGAGAGGGATCGTGCTACAACTGAAGCAATTGGCATTTTGCGAAATGTGCTTGCTTCGCCCACTATTAATATCAATTGCTAATTCAGTTGAATCGAATGTGTCGCCTTCTGCTCAACTGCAGGCAGAATCAGAAACTGAATTGCGCACTTTGTTTCGGCCATCGGTGCCTGCTGTACAAAGCATCAATAACAGGCCAACATCATCTGCCGTAGGATATATCGCAGGGCTCTCAAGTCTCACACACGCATTTCAACCTGTTCACACGCCACTCCTTGTATTTCTCACGCAGAGAAATTTCCAGGATAATGCCCACCAAATTGCGCTGCTATTAGAGAGGAATCAAGTGAGTTCCACATAGAGTTCAGAAGCCCCTGCCACGCACCAGCCAATCAAATAGAAAATACAGCTACCGAACAGCCAATCAGAAAATAGCATTGCTGTATCCGGGTAAGATTTAGATATTCCCGCAACAACAACGTTTACACTCTGCCACCTACTGGTGGTTTAGTTTAGTGTTTTCTTTCCAACATTTCTTAATAGTATATTCAAAAATATTTAAAACAATCTCATAACATTGTTCAGTGTTAATGATTTAATTTGATTGGCAACAGCCCTACAGTGTCTTATTTATAGATCAAATTTAAGAATATAAAAATGAAAGCTGAATCATAGGCTATATAAAATTATGGGAAAATGCACTTCATAAAAGGTAAAAATATCAAAGATGTGCAGATTTAAATATCTCAAAGCTGATTGAACACTGGTGATACTATTGCTTCAGAATAAATTATATTTACAACACAGTAAATTATGAAAAGAAATATTCCAAATTATTATGGATTATTAATTTGCCTCTTCCCTGACATATTTCTTGGAAATAGAGAAATGCAAGAATTAATACTATGCACACACACACACACACACACACACACACACACACACACACACACACACACACACACACACACACACACACACACACACACACACACACACACACACACACACACACACACACACACACACAGAGAAATGTTAAATTAAATAAAAAAAAAATCATTATTTATTTATTTATTTATACAAATTAGTGTCATTTTTCAGATCAGAACCTCGCCCCCACCCAATCCCCTGCTGCCGTCGCCAAAATCTCACTCTGAACTCAGTTCAAAACTTAAGAGGCCTGATATCGTCTTCATTGCACCTTGAACAAGCAAATAAAACACTTCGTAACAGCTATTAAAGTCACTCTGAAATTCATGTCGATCTGCATGAGGAAGACCCCATTAATGACTTCCTTTTACACTGAAATGCCTTCCGTTTGCACTGAAAAGTTCACGCACATCTACATATGAAATCACTCGCATATACATATATAGTATACACAACTAAGGCATGCATCCACGTTTTATTCTGTATGTGTGCGCGAGTGTTTTATGGATGTGTACGCGCGCATCGAGTTTATATGCGAGTGTTTATAGGTGTATATGCATGGAAGTTTATATGTATGTGCGAGTGTTTATAGGTGTATATGCATGGAAGTTTATATGTATGTGCGAGTGTTTATAGGTGTATATGCATGGAAGTTTATATGTATGTGCGAGTGTTTATAGGTGTATATGCATGGAAGTTTATATGTATGTGCGAGTGTTTATAGGTGTATATGCATGGAAGTTTATATGTATGTGCGAGTGTTTATAGGTCTATGCGTGCGTCAAGTTTATATGTATATGCAAGTTATTCACGAGTGTGTATGCATTCATTACTAACATAATATGTATTGGTGTGGATTTCATATTAGTGTGCACGTGTATTTCATATATGTATTTTGAACATCCAATAGTATACATGTATATGCGAGTAATTTATAGGTGTATATGCACGTGTGTTATGTATGTATTGATAAGCGAAGTTTGATTTAAATCCTACGTGGCGCCTCATAATAAGCCCTTCAACTTTCACAGGCTGAAATGGTTGACCAACAACTTGTTCATTTTTAGTCCATCTCTGCAAAACGGACTTCAGGATGGACTAAAAATGAACTCCCAAAACGTACTGCCAGATTCTGGAAGATGAATTCTTCAAACAGTGGTACTAGAGGATGTGGTGCTGGTCCTTCAAGAGTCATTCTCAACCTATCTGTCCATAAAGCCTATAAAAAAACCTTCTTCATGTATTTTACAACACTTCAGCTTGTGATTCTTATCTAGTGGGGGTCATTTTTTAGGATTCTTTACCTAACTGAAGTCTCTGAGATCCTGACACCTTCACTTCTGGAGACTCCAGGTAGGTTCAGCTCTGGAAAATGGTGGCGCTGGAGACTAAAGGCTTCCTGATGGTTTCACCCTTAATTCTTCACCTTAATTCTTCATTCTTTTGCAGTTTACAGGTGTCTTTTCTCCGCCACCTGTTTTTGTCTGACCCTGCTGACCCAACGAGCATTTCACTGTCCAATGGTCACGCCTTAACTGCAATGTCTAGTATTGCATTAGTATTGCATCCTTCTCATGGGCATTTAATACTTTTTGACTTTTCAGTCTGAGTTAAATCTCTTTTTTTGCTCAATTTATCTGTAAAAGAAAACATGCCTAATAATTCTGCACACCTGAATATAAGGTGATTTTCATTTCCAGCCTTCATGAACAATTATATATCACTTATACATTATTAAATACTAAATCAATAGTAGTTATTAGGATTACTGTGGTTTGGAATTGGTCAAATGTGCCTGGAAAAAATATATGATCAGAAAATCAACGTGCCTAATAATTCTGCACTCCCTGTATATATATTAATTTACATTACATATATAACTTGCATTATATATATATTCAATGTGTAATGTGTGTATTTTTTATGATTTAACTATGTACTATTAATGAAAAGTGAGTCTATCTATCTATCTATCTATCTATCTATCTATCTATCTATCTATCTATCTATCTATCTATCTATCTATCTATCTATCTATCTATCTATCTATCTATCTATCTATCTATCTATCTATCTATCTATCTATCTATCTATCTCTCTACAATTAGAACGTATTAATAAAATACTTGACATTATTAACATGGTTTTAAACTTGGGTTTGAAACGCTCCAATGTATGATTGCTCCATGAGCAATGTATACGAAGATAAATCAGCTCCGCCCACTTCCGGCATGAGACCGTGGTGTGGCGCTGTTGCTCTCAGACTGTTGTGAGTGACGTATATGGTTCTGCGGTTCTGCAGTTGGTCGTGTCTCACTCATAGAGCCGACTCTCACGTTCACCCAAAGGAGCCGACTCTCACCCAAAGGAGCCGACTCTCACCTAAAGGAGCCGACTCTCACCTAAAGGAGCCGACTCTCATCTAAAGGAGCCGACTCTCACCTAAAAGAGCCGCATCTCATCTCGTTCGAACCGACTCGTTCGAACGAAGCACTCATGAGAACACGCTTTGATCTTCAGTGTCATGTGTAATATCACTACTGTACATCCACCAGTCGCTAAACGCTGTCTTGTATTAAGCTGTGACTTTTGTTTTGATGCCAGACTCATGAGGAACTTACAATGTAAGTGTACATGCTTTCATGTTTAATAATATAAATCCAGCTTGTTTTGTGTTATTATACCAATATTTGTGTTTATGATTGTGGAAAACTATAACCTGCTAGTGACGCGGAAATGAGTCGTCATGCCCATCCTGCATCCGTTACTGTGATCATGATGATGTTTTTATATTAGTGTGGTTATTAATATAGTTATTATATTGTTAGTGAGTTTCTAAAGTTTGTGTTTGACTGATAATGTTCAGTATTACACTGGACTCGTTAATTAAACAACAGATTCTCATTATAGTTTTGTGTTTTTATCACTTGTGTTAAATACTCTGACTAAATGAAGGTGTTTTATCCCTGTATAAATGTGTTAGTGATGTGTGATATGATCCAGCTCTTGTGTTTTCTCCTCAGGTTCAGATGGCTGCATCTGCTGCTGCTGTTTTACTTGATCAATTATAGAGGTCAGTTTCATTTGTGTTTTTGAAGTGTAGCAATGTTTGATTTTCAGTTCCAGATACAGTTACTCTATTCGATTGTTTTTCTTTCACCAAGTGACTTTGATTTGATATTTTTGTGGTTTGATGATAGATATTTCCCATCATATTAGATCATCACACATCATGACTTCTCTATGCAGTTGATTTATTAATAAACACTGTTCAGGAATTCACTGAACCTGCACTGACACACATCTGAGACATGTGAAATATTAAAATGTGGCACAGCTAATATTGTTGGCTCATTATATATATATACTGTATATGACTAAAATATTAATATTTAATGATGACATTGATTTTGGAGAATAGACAGAAACACCACATGCATTTTTAAGTATTAATACTTTGTACTGAATTAATATTATTCTGTGTGTATTTGCAGTATCCCCTCCTGCACCTGTGACAGGAAAAAAGGGAGGCGACGTCACCCTAACATGTGACTTTGAGGACGGAGAGATTTCTCATATTGATTTAAACAATTTGACAAAAAACATCCTTGCTTGTCAGAATCTAGAGTGTAAGAGTGAAAATGGCCGAGTGTTTAAAGAAGGATCATGTGACATCATCATCAAGGATCTGAGACTGAGGGATGCTGGGAAATACTTTCTGAGACTCCATTACACGAATGATCAGACAGAAGTGAAGCAAAAAAACAGGGAATACCAACTTCATATTCAGGGTAAACATGATCATGTGCTTTCTGGATCTCCTGATGATGTTAATAATGTAATGGTGTTGGTATTGTGTGCAGAGCCTGTGATCAGCAAAAACATTCAAACGAACAATTATCCAATAATCAGATTAGATAGAGGCTTTTCAGGCTCATTTTTAAATGATTTACATTTGGTCCACTAATATATGTTTATGGCTTTGATGGACACATTATAATAATGCTGAGTGTGTGTGTGTGGTCTTGACTGATGGACACATTATAATAATGATGAGTGTGTGTGTGTTTCTCCTCAGATGAGATCTCTGTGAGCACAGGTGAGGAGCTGAAGTTGGATGTTCTGTTGATCAATGCTGATAAAGTGGAGACAAACTCCAGAGGAGAGTGGACAGAGGTGTGGACGAGAGGTCACGGGGTCAGCAGTGATCGACTGACCATCAGTGATGGGAATCTGACCATTAATAATTTTACATCCACTGACACTGGAACATACAGAGTTCTGGACTCTGAAGGAGAAATCCTGATCACAGTCACACTCACAGGTCAGAGAACATCAGAGGAGGAGTGGGAATATGTGAGGTGATTTTTAATCATAATTTGAACAGTAAATTGCTGCTAAACTGTGTGAGTAACCTTTCAACATTCTTTACAGAATCAGTGGGACTTGACCACCCCTGTAAGTAAAACAGAGATATACAAAATCTTTAAGCAGTGAGTTAAAAAAATAAAAACATTCGAAAAAACTAAGTTCTCTTTCCACCTTCCTCCTTCCAGCTCATGAGTATTGGCTTATTGGACTATTTTTCTTTGGGGCTCTGGTTCTGATTATCATTACATATGTCTCGAAATGCCCAGCGCCAGAGGGTCCCTTTTACCATCTGTCGACCTAGGGAGACGTTAACGCTAACGTTTTCTCACCTGCTGCTTCTGCTGAACAAACAAGTCCGATCCATGGAGGCCCCACCTCGCAACTTACAGGACTTAAAGGATCTGCTGCTAACATCTTGGTGCCACACAGCACCTTCAGGGGTCTAGACTCTAGAGGAGTCCATGCCTCGACGGGTCAGGGGACCAACACAATATTAGTGTTACATGTATGCCCTGTCTGCCGTGTTCATTGTGTTTTCAGTTCAGTCCCTGTGACCTAGTTTCTCCCCAGTCTGTATAATTAGTTAATGTCTATCACCTGTGTCCTGTTAATCACCTCGTTATCCCTGTGTATTTAGTTCTCAGTGTTTCTTCAGTGTTTGTCCGTCGACGTTCATGTTACTGGTGTTCCCTGTGAGTAAATTGATTAAAGATTCCTGTTTCTTCGCCTTCGTGAGTTTTGATACAACCAGATTTGTAACAATTAGGACATAATGTTATGCCTGATCGGTGTATGTATGTAAATAAGAGCTTCATTGTATAGTCAGCTTCACAAGGGCGAGCTCTTTGAGCGCTGTCTAGGCGATATAAAATAGCTAATAGGCCTCTAATGTATTCAGAATTTGATTAATACATAGACTATCTGGATACATACATTTTGAGCAGTAATGGTCAGACATGTAACTTGAACCTAAACCACTACTATCCCCATTCACGCCTCCCTGAGAAATTTAGCATCGTATTATTTCGCTGCCATGGATTTATTGCCAAGTTGTTTTCCCATATTTAACATCTTTAGAAAAAACATTCCTTGCCGCTGTTGCCTTTAACTGACCACTGGGACATTTTTTATATGGAATTTGATATTATTGAAGA
This sequence comes from Gobio gobio, assembly GCF_949357685.1. Lineage (NCBI taxonomy): Eukaryota > Metazoa > Chordata > Actinopteri > Cypriniformes > Gobionidae > Gobio > Gobio gobio. Next base: position 55,082,799 of record NC_137104.1, on the reverse strand, counting down.
ATTTGTTACTGTGTAATATTGATACTCAGATGAACGTAATCATCTTTGACTAAATTAAACAACACAGGTGAGGAGCTGAAGCTGGATGTTCTGTTGATCAATGCTGATAAAGTGGAGACAAACTCCAGTGGAGAGTGGACAGAGGTGTGGACGAGAGGTCACGGGGTCAGCAGTGATCGACTGACCGACAGTGATGGGAATCTGACCATTAATGCGTTCACATCCACTGACACTGGAACATACAGAGTTCTGGATTATAGAGGAGAAATCCTGATCACACTCACACTCACAGGTCAGAGAACATCAATATAGAGCTGCACAATGAATCATATTTAATCATGATTTCTGCTTCTCTCTATTAATCATCAGTGATATTGGGCCACAGGTTATTTGTTGAAAATGTTTTTGTTTTAAATCAACATTTATGTTTTATAACATTGGTATCAATCCTCCACAAGCTTTGATTGTCATATTCTGCTCTCAGTCTGTTCTCCGTTTCCTGCGATCAAAGCTTCTCAGTGATGAACGCTATAACAGCCAATCATGGATCGTGACTGTAGTGTTTGTGATTGTGGTCACTGAATAAACACATTTACGCCTCAAAACTCTGTGCCACAAAACATTTATATAATTTGGAATTATTGGAATTAATATTAGGAATATCACAGTTTTAGCTTTTGAGAGAAGCTTCTTATGGTTTTGTCATTTTTATAATATAAAGAATGTGTTAATTTATATGATAAATATAATGAATCAGGAAACTAGATGAGGTTAATAAACCGTGTATGAGCTGACAATCTGTTGATTTGTGCAAAGATGATAATTCACAATGAAGATGATCACAGATGAGACGTGACAGAAGTAAAACTGAGGGCTATAAAATACACAGAGGCAAACGAGAGAACTAAATGAACAACAGGTGAACTTCATTAGTGATGAACTGACCATCAGGAGGAAACTGGGGCTGTTTCCGAAATCGCCCCCTATACCCTCATTCACTATTCCCTACATTAGTCCACTGATATAGTCCACTTCGAAAACGAGTGAGTGATTTCGGACACTAAGTGCGCCGGAAAGGCAGCCGTTTTTGCAGTTTGTGCTTGTGCTGTTTGGCAGCTCCAGTAATAATGAAAATATTTATCCTGAACTCTGCTACGGAAACTAGCATGTAACCTTAATCAAACAATATAATAATCATCTTAAAAAGGATCATTTATACCTGTATGCATGATATTGGGCTGGACCAGTGGAAGATGGATGGATGATTGATTCAGCTGTGGGCACTATTTGAGGGAACAGCCATTTAGTGGTGTCCGAAACCATAGTGGACGTTATTAAGTGCACTCATACAATCCCACAATGCACCACAATAACGAGTTTGCAACCGATGTATGCTCGACGGCTAGAGAATACCCATAATGCACTGTGAGAGTCGCGCCGTGCATTGAATGAATTCCCGCGTTTCGCCAGGAGATGGCATCGACTCACACACTTTTTAAGACCAATGATATTGGGCCCACTCACTTATCGTCTCTAATTGAGCACGTCTGTTTACATACCCTGATAAACACTGATTAAACGCGTTAGTAGCTTTATTTTCACTTTTCTAATATTTTCTTCATATTCATAGAAAATAAAATCCTTTCCGATCTGATATATGATGGAAAAAAGGATCAGTGCGAGTTTGGCAAAAGGCGGATTCGAACCTCTGATCGATTTGCGTCAAATCTTATTATCAAGCGTCTTACCCCTACACTATTGCTGCTGATGAAGATTGTGTATTCCGTAGGTGTGTCTTCCTCAACCAGACGTTTAAACAAGCCGATATATTTAAATATATTTTTTGTAAATTGCATCTACTCCAGTAAAATGTTTACCCACCGACATTTTTTTTTTGCTTCTGACGCCCATAATATTAATAGTAGCCTACTATAAAGTATGAAATATATAGGCCTACTACAAATATTATTATTATTTTTTTAATTAAATGCTTATTTGTTACTTTATTATTCCCCTTTCCAAGTAAGTTCAGTGCCACAAGTAAAGAGTTATAGGGTTAACTTTAAGCTTGTTGGCTCGTTTTTGGAGTAGTGGAGTAATGGAGAATGAGGGTACATAGGGCGAATCGGACAGCGGTAAGTTCATTCATTCAGTGCGCGACTCTCAGTGCGTTGAGAGTACACCGTCTGGTTGAGTGAGAGCGTTTCAAACGCATAAGGAGTTGTTTCTCGTTTGCTCTCGAAATGCTCTCGCGGGACTTTGCTGCCATACGCCGATCGGGCATCGAACACAAGTAGGGCTCGCTGCAGCCTGCGGTGGATATCCAACTCCGCCCACATCCAAGTGTGACGTCAGAACTCCCGCCCTGCAGCTAATTTCATTGGTTACAGTTACGGGTAGGTGTAGAGATCAGTGTTTGGTGTAGGCATCAGTACTCATGCTGCCTTCACGTGCTATCTGAAATTTCCTAATTCCCACTTTAGAAGTCGTGATTACGAGCTTGTTGCATTCAAGTGCTTTGTTGTCGGAGTGAACAGAAATCATGGTGGACACCAGGTTATTCATGCCTATTTATTGGGAAAATCTTATTAAAACCAACATCATATGTAGTCTCCCATGCACCGACAACCAAGTAAACATTCCAGATAGTCCGCTTTCTGCTGATTCTGTAATTTCAGTCAAATGCAGGCTATTTTCGCTGTGTACCAAACATACAATACGCTTCATATGATTACTCTTACATGTAAATATGTACAGCATTAATGTCAAGACAAGACGACCTAGCTGTTTTGGAAAAAAAAACAATAAAACCACACCTGCCACAGCAATCTAGTTCTCCCCGCCACCATGTTTAACGCTTATGACACGCCCATCTCGGGAATTGGGGTATCAAAATTATTTCCGAACTTCCCAGTGGTAAACACGACATCAGAGGGCGTTCATGTGCAATTTTTACCTAGGAAACTCGTATTTACGATAATTCCGATAGCACGTGAAGGCAGCATTAATTCGTTACAGTGACGGTTAGGTTTAGGGAAAAGAGTTTGGTGTAGGCAATCAGTATTTAATTCGTTACAGTGACGGGTAGGTTTAGGGATCAGTGTTTGGTGTAGAGGCAGTCTCTACTGTGATTGATATGACCAATAAAATCTTAAAAATCGGCTGCAGGGCGGCATTGGCCTGGCCTCTGACGTCACACTTGGATGTGGGCCGGGTTGGACATCCACCGCAGGCTGCAGCGAGCCCCTTCTCATCGAACAAGGATATTCTCCAGCGCGTACATCTAATGTACACTCGTTATTGCGGTGCATGGTGGGATTGAATAAGTGCACTCAAAGACGTCCACTATTGTTTCGGACACCATTAAAAATGGATGTTCACTCAAATAGTGCCCTATTTAAGGGTATAGGGGGCGATTTCGAACACAGCCTGGCTCAATTTACGCTGACATGTGCACCAATAATGCGACTATTTCTAATAATCAGAGTAAGGTCTTAATCACAGTCAGATGTTTACATGACATGAGCAGAACTCTTCACTCCAGTTTACATGAAATGTTCATTATTCTGATTATTCGCTAAATAGTTTTAATCTACTCACATCAACATTTTTATGGACGTAGCTTACTGGATATTATTCTATGCTGTGATGAACATTGTAATGCTGGGTTTTCTGCCGTCGTGTTCTTTGTGCCGTAGATGAAGATACGCAGCAGAGACCGCACAGCGAGTTGTGTTGACACAGTTTAATGATTTGGAGAAGAGAAAACTTCATAATAATGTCACAAAGTTTATTCGTGAAGTTGTGTGAACACCGTCCACGCACATGTGCACTTGGTACTCAGAATGGTAATAATGCGATTAAGGTGATTACATGCCTGTTTATTCCTAGTTTAATGCGACTATGGTTACTACGATTATGAGCTTGATCGCATTAGTTTGATCAAAGTATTGCGTTTACATTAGGTAAAGTTTAATCGCAATATTGTCAAAATCCCATTATAATCGCATTATGAGGAGCATTTAAACATAGTCAGTGACAAGGAACAAAGGCAAACAGAAACTGAATATACATTCATACAGGAATCGTGATTTATAATTGAGCAAAATAATCCTGATTATTAGTGTAACCACTGTTATACTGTACAGCCCTAGTCATGTGATGTGTGTAAATATTAAAGCATTAAACAGGTGAGTATCCATCATGATCTGAACATCAGATGATGCTAAACTGAATGACTGACCTAACAATGTCATCTACAGAATCACAGAGAAAACTGAAGGACATCAATGATGACGAAACTGATCTCACTGAACAAGGTAAGTAAAACGGGGCATTGAGAGCTTTACACAATGAGTTTAAAGTTAAACATGAACAAAACATTTAATATATATATATATATATATATATATATTCCCTCCTCCTCACTCCTTCCTTCCACCTGTAGAGATCTGGATTTTGTCAGTGTCTTCAGTGGTTCTGGCTCTGGCTGGGTCTCTGACTCTGATTATTGCTGTCAAGAGATGCCAACATCGACACTGGATTATGAAATGGGCTTCAGAATCAGATTTAGTACCAGAATCAGAATCAAAATCAAAATCAAATCTAAAATCAAAACCAAAACCAAAACCAAAACTAAAATCCAAACCAAAACTAAAAACTAAAAACTAAAATCTAAAATCTAAAATCAGAATCAGAATCAGATTCAGAATCAGGATCAAACTGCTTTGAAATGCATGCTGTAACCAAACACATAATTTAAAGTAAGTTACTGTGCTAATGAAACAATATTAGCTCACACACACAGTAACGTAACTGCAGTGAATAAGTTGTTTGCACTTAATAAAGCATAACTATTTCTGAATGAGCACTTCACCTCGCTCACAGTTTTAGGGAAAATTCACGACTTTAATCAAATCACAATTTCTACGCTTGAGACGCTTGGATTGTAAGAATGTACAGAGACCCCAGATATAAATCACTCTTTATTAAATGACTTCACTCTTTATTAAATCACTCTTTATTAAATCACTCTTTATTAAATCAGATGGTGCAGTGGCTTCACCCGTAATATCATGAACAATACAGCTCTTTATTATTATCAGATTTCAGATTATTAGAAATTGATTTTCAGTTTTTCCCCACACAACCGCTTTTGATCATAAATATATATAAAAATAGAAAAATAGAAAATAAATATAAAAATAAATTTTTAGCAATTTTAATGCACTGAAGGATGAAGTATAGCAAGATTATAACAAATCACGCAGTCTCATGCCATTCAGATGAAAGGAATTTCCTGAACTGGTCTTAAATTGCTCCTGCATCATATTAGCAAACTGCATTTATGACAAAGAACTACACAGATGCAGATATCATAATTTATCAATAAATGCATGTACATTGTCCCCTGCTTTTGACGCTGGGCTTTCGCTGTTATGGATTGAAGAACACACTGAATATTGACTGTAAACTAAAACTGACTACTTTTTTTTTATATGTGGACTATTTTATGTTGATAATGAACAGGCTGTGATATAAGTTTGCGATGCTGGAATATGTTGTGTGCGCGTGAGGCGCCGGCGCGATCCAACAGAGGAAACGTCTCGGTTACGTATGTAACCCTCGTTCCCTGAGGAGGGAACGGAGACGTACGTTAGTGACTAACGAATGGGGGTTTCGCTTAGAAGCCAATCATCTTCGAGTATTCAACAGCGCCCAATGGCAGTGCCAATGCCATGGGCATGCGGAATTTGCATGCGTAACTCCGCCCCACCTCGTGGGTATATAAGGAAGTACGCTGGCAACATCGCATTATGTTACTGCTGCAGGAGCCAAGACTGAACTCCGCGTTCCAGGCAGCACAGCTGACGTGGCAAAGGAAACGTACGTCTCCGTTCCCTCCTCAGGGAACGAGGGTTGCATACGTAACCGAGACGTTCCCTTTCGTTCAGTCACTACGACGTACGTTAGTGACTAACGAATGGGGGTTCCAATACAACAACGCCACTCAGCTGTCATCCAGTGCCCTGCGTAAGTGTGAGTACCCTGTCGTAAGACTAGTACGGACGAAGGACTCCCACTTATCACAGGATTACCAAGGTACACTGGGAAGCATATCCCAGTGAGGGAATGCCAAGATGCCTACCCGTGGGGAGGACTTAGAGAATACACATATGACCCGCTAAGGGCTGCATATGGAAGATCTCTAGGGTACCAGCCGAAGGTGGATTTTTAACCCTAGGGGAGGCAGGGACTTGCCAAGGGAAAGACACCTGCTCGCTGAGGAGGCTTACGGTGGAAATACTCGTGTGGGGGTCGCCGGAGGGAACCATGCACACGGAGCACCTGGCCGGACATGAGGGTCTGGGCTCGAAAGGGCAGACTGAAATGATGTCGGCGTAAGCAGTGCTGGAGGAGCTCAGGGCTCTCAGGGAGCTCACCTGAGGGAAAATATCGCACGTATCCAGTCCTTGGAGTGGAATGGCGAGCAAGCGAAGACACCTGAGCCTGGCCCATTACCGGCCACTCGTAGGGGCGAGTACATAGTTGGACACTGGCTCCACTCGGAGATTGTAGAATCTGGCGAATGTGTTGGGTGTCGCCCAGCCTGCAGCTCTGCAGATGTCTGTTAGCGAGGCGCCATGCGCTAGAGCCCAAGAGGAGGCCACACTCCGGGTGGAGTGTGCCCTCACACCAAGGGGACATGGTCGACCTTGCTGCTGGTAAGCCAAAACAATGGTGTCCACTATCCAGTGAGACAACCTCTGCTTTGAGAGAGCACTTCCCTTCCGCTCTCCACCATAACAGACAAAGAGCTGGTCTGAGGTCCTGAAACATCGCGTACTGTCTACATAGGCGCGGAGAGCGCGTACTGGACAGAGCAATGCCAAGGCTGGGTCTGCCTCCTCCAAAGGCAGCGCTTGCAGGTTCACCACCTGATCTCGGAACGGAGTGGTGGGAACCTTGGGCACATATCCGGGCCGGGGTCTCAGGATCACGTGAGAGTTAGCCGGCCCGAACTCAAGGCACGCTTCGTCAACCGAAAATGCTTGCAGGTCCCCGACCCTCTTAAGCGAGGCCAATGCGGTCAGCAGAGCCGTCTTCATAGACAAGAACTTAATCTCAGCCGACCGCAAAGGCTCAAAGGGAGGCCTCTGCAGAGCACTTAAGACTACTGAGAGGTCCCAAGAGGGAACGAGAGGAGAGCGAGGAGGATTCAGTCTCCTCGCCCCCCTCAGGAACCTGATGATCAGGTCGTGCTGACTTACCTTTTTGTCTCCCAGGAGATCGTGGTAGGCAGATATTGCGGCCACATACACTTTAAGGGTGGAAGGAGACAGCCTTCGCTCCACCCCCTCCTGGAGAAACGATAGCACGGACCCGATCGGGCATTTCCAGGGGTCTTCTTGGCGGGAAGAACACCATGTGACGAAGAGGTTCCACTTCAACGCATAGAGACGTTGCGTAGACTCAGCTCTAGCGGAAGTGATGGTAGCGACCACCGCAGGTGGAAGACTACTCAAACCTGCCGCGTCCCGTCCAGAAGCCACACGTGGAGCTTCCAGAACGCTGGACGCGGGTGCCAAAAGGTGCCCCGTCTCTGAGTGAGGAGGTCCGGTCTCAGAGGAATAGGCCAGGGAGGGGCTGTCGTAAGGAGTAGAAGTTCTGGGAACCAGGTCTGGCCGTGCCAATACGGGGCGACCAACATGACCTGCTCCTTGTCCTCCCTGATCTTGCACAGTACCCGTGCAAGGAGGCTCACTGGGGGAAACGCATACTTGCGTAGCCCTGGCGGCCAGCTGTGCGCCAGTGCATCCGTGCCAAGGGTGCCCTTGGTTAGGGAATAATACAGGGAGCAATGGGAAGAGTCCTGGGAGGCAAACAGATCTACCTGTGCGTCGCCGAACCGTTCCCATATCAGCTGGACCGTCTGGGGGTGGAGTCTCCACTCTCCGGGGAGAGGCTGAATCCGTGAGAGCTCGTCGGCTGCACGGTTCAGGTCTCCCGGGATGTGGACAGCACGAAGGGACCTCAGGCGCTTCTGACTCCACAAAACGAGATGAGATGAGTTGAGACATACGGCGGGAGCGTAGACCACCCTGGTGGTTGATGTACGCTACTACGGCCGTGTTGTCTGTCCTGACTAGTACATGTTGACCCCTCAGCAACGCTCGGAAGCGGTGCAGGGCGAACCGTACTGCCAGTAACTCGAGGCAATTGACATGCAGAAGGCGCTGGGGTCCTATCCAGGAGCCCGCGGCTGCTTGCCCATTGCACATGGCACCCCAGCCCGTGGATGATGCATCTGTTGATACAACAACATGCCTGGAAACTCGTTCTAAGGACACTCCGGTCCGTAGAAAGCTGAGGTTCGACCACGGGGTGAGAGTCTGTAAGCAGGCCCGAGTCACTTGTACCCGGAGCGTGCCAGACCGCCATGCCCATCTCGGGACTCGATCGCGTAGCCAGTGCTGAAGCGGTCTCATATGAAGCAATCCGAGCGGCGTCACCGCGGCTGCAGATGCCATATGCCCCAGGAGCCTCTGAAATAGTTTCAGTGGAACCGCACTCGACGATTTGACGAAGGGAAGTCAGCAGAGACTGCGCGCGCTCGCTCGAAAGCTGCGCGCACATGGCGACCGAGTCGATATCCATACCGAGAAAAGAGATCCTCTGCGCGGGGCAAAGTTTGCTCTTCTCCCAGTTGACCCGAAGGCCCAGACGGGCTAGGTGATGGAGCACCAAATCTCTATGTCCGCAAACCTGCTCTCGAGAGTGACCCAGTATGAGCCAGTCGTCGAGGTAGTTCAGGATGCTAACCCCGTGCTGCCGAAGGGGCGCAAGGGCTGCCTCGGCAATCTTCGTAAAGACGCGAGGGGACAGAGATAGCCCGAATGGTAGAACTGCGTACTGATATGCCCGCCCCTCGAAAGCAAACCGTAGGAACGGTCTGTGTCGAGGTAGAATGGAGACATGGAAGTAGGCGTCCTTCAGGTCGATCGCTGCAAACCAATCGTCTGGACGAACGCATTCGAAAAGGCGTTTCGCTGTCAACATCTTGAACGGAAACCGGTGAAGGTAACGGTTCAAGACGCGCAGGTCCAGGATCGGTCGTAGCCCACCGGTCTTTTTGGGTACAATGAAGTACGGGCTGTAAAACCCGGAATTCATCTCGGCTGGAGGGACAGGTTCGATCGCACCCTTCGCCAGTAGGGTGGCAATCTCCGCTAGCATGACGGGGGCATTGGCCCCGATCATAGTGGAACGGACTCCCCGGAAGCAGGGAGGAACCTGCGCGAACTGAATCGCGTAGCCACGCCTGATGGTCCGCGCGACCCAGCGGGACAGCCCTGGAAGCTTAAGCCAGACTCCCAGAAACTGTGCCAGCGGGGTCATACGGAGTACAGACGTACCCGGTGTGGGCTTGCAGCGATGCAGCGTCACCAGCCCGGACATCGGAGGCTGTGGGGCGTCCCGGTGCGGGGGCACGGTTGACTGCTGCGTCCTGACAGAGGAGACCAGGGAAGGACGCACGTTCCACTGGGGTCTGCTCTGCCAGGAGGCTGGCGACAGAGTGGGATGCGAGTGGCGGGACCCGTGGGTGGCACGCACCGTCATCACCGGACTCTGTGGGCTCAGGGATGGGAGTGTTAATTCTTTCTTTGACCAAATTAGGGTGCTGCTGACCCGTGGGCCAGCAGCTGAACAAAGGATTCTCCCCCGGCCCTCCACCGGGGGAAGGAGTGGTCCTGCTACCATCTCCTGGAAAGAATACTCCATCCCTGAGCCATCCGTCTCAGGAACGCCGCTTGGCCTGGCGTTTAGCGGGGCGCGGGGCGGGCTGAGCGGATTGTGACGCCTTCCTTCGGCGACCTCTGCCACCCGGCCCGGGTGAAGACTGCTGCTTGGGCCGGGTGGGAGGGGCGGGAGCCTTAGGAGGGCGTCCTCGGCGTGGAGCAGACTGAGGCGACTGTGCCGGCGGCTGGGTGGAGGCAGCAGCTGACCGCCAGGGCAGTACGTGTTTTATAGCCTCAGTCTGCTTCTGGGCGATTGAGAACTGTTGGGCAAAGTCCTCAACCGCCCCGCCGAAGAGGCCGGCCTGGGATATGGGGGCATCGAGGAACCGGGTCCGCTCGGTGTCCCGCATATCGGCCAGGTTCAGCCATAGGTGACGCTCCTGGACCACGTTTGTGGACATCACTTGACCCAGGGAGCGTGCGGTCACCTTCGTCGCCCGGAGAGCGAGGTCGGTGGCGGCACGCAGCTCATTTAAGAGCCCCGGATCAACTCCACCCTCGTGCATGTCCTTGAGGATCCTGGCCTGGTAGACCTGAAGGATCGCCATGGCATGCAAAGAAGCGGCAGCCTGCCCCGCGGCTCTGTGCGATTTCGCCACCAAGGTTGATGTGAATCAACAGGCTTTGGAGGGGTGCTTAGGATCACCACGCCAGGTTGAAGCGCTCTGAGGACACAGTTGCATCGCAACAGAACGTTCAACTGGGGGGACCCCAGTGTACCCATTGGCCGCCGCCCCATCGAGGACGGAGAAGGCGGAGGAAGTCGCCGAACGGTCACGGGAAGACAACGGGGACTTCCAGGACCCCGCCAGTTCCTCATGAAGCTCGGGAAAGAAAGGTATTGGGGGCAAGGACTGACGGTTGTCAGCGCGCGCTCCCAAAAACCAATCATCGAGCCTGGAGCGTTCGGGACAGGGCGGAGGGTTCCACTCTATCCCTAAGCTCGCGGCTGCCCGAGACAACATGGCTGTCAGCTCTCGGTCCGACTCGGGCAATGCTGGAGCGCCCGAAGGCGGCAGCACAGCCGAGTCATCATCCTCAGAGGACTCGAGCCCACCTTGTGATGCGGTGATCGACATCGCATCCTCCTCCGGAGCGCCAAACGAGATGCGCGAGGGGGCCGGAGCCGGCCCCGCGATCTGCGTCTGGACACTCGCGGGTTGCAGTGTGCAAGATGGGGGTGTGGCCCGAGGCATGAACATCGGGGCTTTGTTCCACACCGTAACCGTCAGGTCACCCTGACCACCAGCCGAAGTACTGGGCCTCTGGGAATCGGGGTGTGGTAGAGGGGACTCTCACTTCATTACGAAGGTCATGGAGTCTTGACCGCAACACCGCGATGGTCATGTTCCCGCAGTGGGAACATGACTCATCCACAAACGCTGCCTGGGCATGTTGAAAGCCCAAACATACCAGGCAGTGTTTGTGCCCATCAGAGGAAGATAACGATCGGCCACACCCAGAAGTACACGGACGAGACATCCTGAAAAGGACGCGTCACGTGTAAGCTCTTTTATGAGAGGAAGCTTCGCAGAGAACGCCGAAGCGCCCAGGGACCACACACCAGCTGTCTAGCGGACCACTGCGCAGATCAGCAGGCAGGCAGTATGATGATCACTGGAACGCGCCGTAACACCAACGTCTCTGGAAAGCTGCTCGTCTCGAAGGCTTGTCGAAGACTCAGATCAGGCTTGAAGGAGTGAAGAGATACTCTTGGCTCCAAAGCAGAAACATAATGCGATGTTGCCAGCGTACTTCCTTATATACCCACGAGGTGGGGCGGAGTTACGCATGCAAATTCCGCATGCCCATGGCATTGGCACTGCCATTGGGCGCTGTTGAATTCTCGGAGATTATTGGCTTCTAAGCGAAACCCCCATTCGTTAGTCACTAACGTACGTGGTAGTGACTGAACAAAAGGGAACATAAAATACTACTCGTCATTTTGGTCATACAGATAATAACAGTAGGACATCGTTCAAAATTGTAAAGTGTTTATGCTATTATAAAATAAAGAAAACATGTGCTTTCTGTCGTCCGGGTTTCCTTTCCGTGAACTTGTTTGAGGAGCATCTCACAATAATGAACCAAACTCAGATGCTCAGTCGCAGTTTTTTCTTTCTTTTTGTAAGTCTGTTAATTATTTTTAACTCAAATATATTTAGCGTATATATTTTCCTTTTATATAGGCCTATAGACTATGATTTTTTCTGAAAACAAATATTATTATTATTTTTTTAATGTAACTCAATTTTCCTTAGATCATCCTGCCGACCCATTTTTTTAAGTCTCAGGGTTTGAAAACCCCCATGGGCTGAGTGTATTGGGTCTGAGGTAGCTTTAGTTTGTGCTACAGGTGTTAATATTTATCAGAAGGCTGGACGTAGCGAAGCCCAGTGTAGATCTCACACACTTCTGCTGCAACCGGCCGTCAGATACAGTATTTCTGCTTTTGTTCCAGTGTCCGTTAAAGATGTGGACAGGTACTGAAGGTCAATCTCAATTCAGGATTAGGAATTATTGCATCTATTGAATACATCAACCATTGTTTATAAAATTTTTTTTGGAAATATTAATTGTATAAACTTTGAGTTTGTATATCAGTGTTATTAACTAATATGTATATTTTGGACATGTAATATGAATGTTTAATGTTTATTTTTAAAATTGCATCTTATCTTCATCTAAAGTGCCTTTACTCATTTTCCTTTGTCATTGGTGTTTGTGGATTTGCATTATTCTGTTCAGTTTATTATAAAGCACATTTATAAACGGCTGCAGACTGAAAATGCTGTTACTCTTTATAAATCTGCTTTGAGAGATGATGTACTGTGAAACAAACAAATAAATTATACTTTTGTAAGAAACATTTGGTATTGTTTTTGTAGTATTTACTTTTGTATGAATATTTAAACTTTGTTTTTTACTGTGTCCAGAAATGAATGTTTATTGTATAATATATATGATGAGATATAAAGAGAGAGAGTTTAAATGGTTTGTCTGTATTTCCTAAATGAAAGCACCTCTGTGAAGCTGATAATAACACAATCAGGACTGAAATCATCAGAAATCTGTTCAAAATAAACTTCAGCTGCTTTAAACATCATATCCAGACATGTTTGATGGACTCTCATGTCTTATTATCAGTCCTTCTTCTTCCCTCACTGTGGCGTTTGTGTTTATTCATCAGTGAGTCCAGAAACACCAGCAGAGATCAGAGTTAGGAGCGTCACAAGAGAGCAAAGCCTTCATTATTATTCAACACTTTATTATACAGGCACTTCTCTGAGGCTACATGAATTATATTAGTTGTGAAACGTTTTTAACTTAATGTTGTCAAAAAACAAAGTAGCGATCTAAATAATGTACGATTTATAAGTGTTGTAACTGTTTCATAAATGTTATGCTTAAATTAAATCTGTTAAACTTAAAGCTTTTTTCCCTGCAGATGTCAAAACACATGTAATGTAACACGAGCTCTTGCCACACATCTTACACAGCGAGATTTAAGAATTATGGCTGTGGATTTTAGACTATTTTTTTAATTTTGAAATCTATTTCACTTCATGTCACGTGACCAGATTTAGCCACACCCACTGTATTATAGTCACAAACATCTCTCGCACATCTGACGTTTGTTTGTAAGAATATGCCGACCCACAGATATTTACTCGATATGTTCACACACATTTCTCATGTGTTTTTAAAGTATTTATAAACCATGGACCACTTTCAGTAAAGGCAAACATCCACTACACATTCAAAATCTATTTTTGCTTAGTTAAAGCTGCAGTTGGTAACTTTTGTAAAAAAGTATTTTTTAAATATTTGTTCAACCTGTCATTATGTCCTGACAGCAGAGTATGAGACAGATAATCTGTGAAAAAATCCAGCTCCTCTGGCTCCTCCCAGTGGTCCTTTTGCCATTTGCAGAAATACACCGCTCCCGGTAAGAAACAACCAATCAGAGCCAGGAGGAGTGTCTTAGCAGTGTCAATCAAGCTTGTGTGTGCGCTGATCATACCCCTCTCATGCACAGCGCGAGCGCGTACAGGCGTTCAAATCCAAGATTACCGGTGTGCCGCAGCTTTGCTTATGGCGGACACACAATCCAAACTGATACCTCGAGTGGCACCTGCTCATAAAATAAAGACGGGTAAACGGAAAGAGACAGATGACGATGATAAAAAAGACAAAAATAAAGAAATAAAACGAGTGTATATCGGAGCGGCTTTTCCGAGGTGGAGGGAGCTAGGCTACGTGTCCTGAAATGATTAAAAACTGATGCAGAGTTAGCCACATTTCTGCTTGACAAGATTTCGGCTTTTCAACATTTCGGCTTCCTCTTCTCCCCGCCCGTTGACTCCTTGAAGTCGCTATGGGTGTGAATTCCTCGTTGGAGCCCATTGACTCAGTGTCAAAACCAGTGGCGGCTGGTCAATAGAGGGCGCTGGGGCGCCGCCCCCATCAAAATTCCAGAAATATACATGTGTGACTGTGTTGATGTTGATGGAATAAATCAGCAGAGAATCAGGTGGCTGGTCACTCAAGGCTTCTTTTATTGGCCTGGACACTGGGAAAAACACATGGCCAAAAGCCTGGTTAAAGCACTGCATCGACGTTGCATGTAAAATCAGCAGCGAAGCATCGTGAAACGGCTGGCGATTACATTTTCTCAAAGTGATCATATAGTGGACAGAATTCTGAATAAGACATACATTGAAGAAAATAGAATAGAAAACAGTTTCTTTTTTCTCAACTCTCATCACATTACATCAATGCAAAGAAACTATAAACTCAAGTGACCAATATTTTACATGTTTTTGTATAAATTATATACAGAAAGGAAGAACGCACATATCTAAAATGGGGCAGTTACACGCTCAGCACGTGCGAGAGCATACAGCACATGTGGTAAATCGCTAACACTCAATTCGGCTAACAATTAATTCACAGAACATGACAAAAACACATACCTGGGAAAAACACACGGCCAAAAGCCTGGTTAAAGCATTGCATCGATGTTGCATGTAAAATCTTAAAATAAACAGAGTTCGGAGTTCACAAGCATGTTTATACACACACACTCCTCATTTTATCGTCACAAATAACACATATGACTCTAATGACAGAACTAGGAGTTGACAGACAAACACAGTAAACTTGTGTGTAGTTTAAAAGTTCAGCTATGCACTTGAAAACAATCCAAACTCGAGTTATTAAGACAGAGCGATAATCAAAGCAGCTTACCAGCAGCGAAGCATCGTGAAACTGCTGGTGATTACGTAGCACCGCCCCTCAATACAACGTACGCAAATGAAGCAACAACCAATGGCGAGTTTTCCCAATTTGTGCATGAATTTGACAAACATTATTTAAACTCTGTTACATATATAACACTGGCCTAGTGGTTTTTGGATATTTTACTGCAAAAATCTTACATAGTTCACCTTTAAGGCTAGATGTCTTGTGCGCGCTGCTGGCCAATGGAGGTCAACGTCCGCACCTGGCGGCCATCTTGTCACACTCGGCTCGCTCACTCATAACATTGTTTTCAAGGTGCTTGCACTTTTTAATTAACCATAACTTGCTCAATTTTCTTCAGATTTTCAAACTGTTTGGTTTGTTATAAATGTCAGAGATGTAGTTATGACACTGCATACTTATGAAAAATTATTCATAATTTGTTCAAGCATCCATAATTATAGCCACATTAATAACGTTTGTAAGAAACCAAACCATTTGTAAATCCGTCAAGATTTCAGTGAGATAAGAGTATTTGTGTTCAGATCACTCGCCTTACATCAGGAGCCACAGAGCCCTGCCTGTGACAAGATGGCCGCCGGTGATGACGTTAGAGACTCCGCCGTAAGAAATCTAGCCTTTATTATGGATATCTATGGGATTACCCCCTTGACAGTTTCCCTCATAGACATAATAAATACATAGACGCCCTATTGGCCGCTTTAGAACGTTGCTGCAATACGTCAACGCGTCCGCCATATTGCTGAGGGCAAGACTGCACTGTAAACAAATGCAAGTAAACGGGTGAGCTGCGGCTTTTCTGGATAAAAACAAAAAAAACGTTTACATTTATCAACCAATTTCAGTGGTTTATGATGTACGTGGTATACTAAAAGTTCTATTCTATGGTTACTTAAAATCTTGATAGTTAGACTTATAAAATAGATATATTTTAATAAGGAATTGTCAAAGGCTTGTAATACGTTTGGCTTTTTATACTTGAATAAGAATTATGAAGACGCCCATACTGAGATATAATTTAATTTTCACATTAAATGAAATAAAGTTTTCTTATAGTGGAAAAGGCATTTTCTGTATTTAACCGATTTTTGCTTTTCTTGTGCTTAGAATTGACCGTCATTGAGAAAATGAAACATCTGCAAATACAAATCACACTGGCAGGCTGCTTTCTGTTTTTTTATAGCACTAAAATGATAGATATTTACAGGTAGATACTCTAAATATACAATAACAAAGATAACTCATGGATCCTTTATACATATGATTTGGTACAACTACACTGCAATGCAAATAGTAAATACATGATAAAGTGAGAAGTAATAGTAAATAGTGTATAGTCAATAAAAAAATAGTCAATGAAATAAACAAACAGTATACAGCAAATAAAATAATGAATAGTATAATTATATAATATCAAAAATACAATAATATAATGATAATAGCATAGTTTGTATAATAATATAATAATAGCAATAGAATATGAAATATCAATTACAGAATAGAGACAATAATAAAACATAGTTAAATAGTGACTAGTGAAAAGTACAATAATTTACCAGCATAACTATAATAGATTGATAATTGCAAGTGGTATAATATAATAACGATAATAATAATAATAGCAAATACAATGTAATATCAATTGCAGAATAATATAGACAATAATAAAAATAGTAAATTAAATAGTGACTGGTAGGTACAATAATAGTATTGGTATAATAATAATAACAACAATAACAAAAGGCTGTATATTAACCATCAATCATCTATAATCAGTCATCCTTTGTAGGGTCACCATGGCACACATCACAGAAAAACACAAAACCTGAAATGTACACCAGGGCATTGTCCACAAGGCTACCAAAGCGGGTTGGCAGGAAGCTGTGGTCACACACAAGTGCAGAAACGTTTACAAAAGGGAATGGAAGCTCCTCAGAATCTTCTACTGCTAGAGATTACATTTCAACAGCTGGGGTCTGTTTTTCGTACCTCGCTTAATACATCTGAGATGATTTGACAGATCCCAGATCTTTTAATCGTGATCACTGATGTCTGGATAATTTGGTTCTTCAAACAAATTTGCGGATTGGATTAAAATATCTGGATTAAGTTATCTGAGATTACTGCACGTTCTTGTGTTCCCTGAAGAGGGCAGATACTCAAAACCACGATCAGCAGTGCAGCGATTGGCTGGTGGCAAGACAGCAACGTAATGACATCATATAATTAAAAAAGCCACCTGGCTTTTAACTGTACGTGTGTAAACCTCTGATAAAATGATAATATATTCCATCACAAATAAATCTCTCAATCAAGTGGCTGTGTGTATAGTACTACTATACACAACATTATAGTATTATAATATTTTCAAATACTCATTTTTATATGATTTTTATATTCTTATTATTTAAAATTATTATTGCCCCAGGTTCAGTAATGAACTCTTGAAATAAAGTAGCAGTGGCTGGGACAGATTTTAAGTATGCAACCTAATCCTGTTTACATGAAATAAACCGCTCCAGAGCAGGTTTGAGTTTCCGGACCTGTTGCTATGACAGCAAGTCCAGGGGCCAGTTGCATAAACTAAGCCATTATGTTAAGACAGTGTCTTAAGATCTAGTATGAGCCACTAGCAGTTAGGCAAGTGGCATTCAGTCTTACTTTTCGTATCAAATTAAGCCAGTCTATGTTTTTATGTAACTGATTTAAAAAAAAATTATGAACAGTCTTAAAGAAAAAATTTTATCTCTAACTTGTAAGACTAGTCTTAATGGTTTATGCAACTGGCCCCCGGATGAGCTTCGAAGAACCAAACAATCCAAGATCATGCCAAATCGGCAACAATCAAGTCCAGCTAACTGAGTTAGCCACATACGAAGAACAGACCCCTGATAGCGACAGGGTCTCATCCTGTGGTTCCACTTTCCCTGAAGTGCTTGGAGAGACACCGCACCGGACCATGAGACACCGGAAAATGCCCTGGAACTGGCCTGCAGTTGGATGTTTATTCCATCCCCCTAAAAACCACACACACACACACACACACACACACACACACACACACACACACACACACACACACACACACACACACACACACTTACTTAAGAAATAGTTCACACAAAAATTAAAATGAGCTGATAATGTATTCACCCTAAGGCCATCCAATATGTATATGTCATATAAACATAGATATACATGTCATATCTTGGCCAGCAGAGTTTCATATTTGGGTGAACTAGAACTGCACAATTCTGGATGAATCACGATTTTTTGCTGTAATCCTACTTATCAAAGGTTTTAATAGAAATAGCAGAATAATTGTAATTTAAGAATAAGATGATGTAGGTGTTTGAATTAATATTCTTTTTACAATTAATCATGCAGCTCTTCCTTTAATACAGATATTGCCTCTTTTCAGATTATATTTTGATATCTGAAATCCGTACCTGATGCTCGAATTCGAGCTCTGATATCGTACCTCTTTGTCTGGGAAACCTTCAATGTGTGATAAAAGTTAGCTAGGCAACTAACTTAACTTAAGTTAACTAACGTTAAGAGTCACAATATGTCAGTCGCCTGTCATAAAAGTCTTTCAAAAATATATAGATGAATCGATTTCAGGAAATTTAATTTATAATATAAAATATAATATAAGCTAAAAATATAATATAAATCATGTCAACTCATGTCACAACTTCCACAGCTAAGTAGCGACATCGCTAGCTATTTTAGTCTGACTCTGGTGACCAACTAACGTCACTATTACTAATTATATAATAATATAACGACCAAATACAACCAGAAACAAATGTTCAGTCTTACTTGTGAAAGGTAATTCCCCGAGAACTGTTTCCAATTGTGCGGTGATTTGTACAGCCCCGAGCAGCACACGAAGCAGGCATTTTTCTCAATTCCTGTTATTAGAGTTATTGGAAAGTTGCCCTCCGCAATATGGCGGCGTCGTTGACGTGCGGTCCAGCGGCCAATAGGGCGTCTATGTATTTATTATGTCTATGGTTTCCCTCTACCAAATGAACTGACTTGCTCGTTGATTACCCGGCTGATATCCTGTAATAATTACGCACTAGCCCTCAAGCGGCTCCTAGTGGTATTACACTTGACAAATCTTTGGGTAATAGAAAATGAAAATACAATAAAAAAAAAACAAGTAACGCTTAGCCTGTTACACTGCTTTGAGGCAATATGATTGTGAAACAAACAAATAAATTACACTTTTGCAAGAAACATTTGGTACTGTTTCTCTGGTACTTTTGTATGAATTAAATAGCTTATTTTAACTTTTTTTTGTATTACTATGTTCAGAAATGAATGTTTTTTTGTATAATATATATGATGAGATATAAAGAGAGAGTGTTTAAATGGTTTGTCTACTGTATTTACTAAATGAAAGCGCCTCTGTGAAGCTGATAATAACACAATCAGGACTGAAATCATCAGAGATCTGTTCAAAATAAACTTCAGCTGCTTTAAACATCATATCCAGACATGTTTGATGGACTCTCATGTCTTATTATCAGTCCTTCTTCTTCCCTCACTGTGGCGTTTGTGTTTATTCATCAGTGAGTCTAGAAACACCAGCAGAGATCAGAGTTAGAGAGCAAAGCCTTCATTATTATTCAACACTTTATTATACACAGGCACTTTTCTTAGACTACATGAATTATATATACTGTATTTTTAATGTAATGTTTTTAAACAAAGCAGCTATCAAAATTATGTACGATTTATAAATGTGTTGTAACTGTTTCATAAATGTTATGCTTAAATTAAATCGGTTTAACTTTTAAAAGGTTACAGATGTCAAAGCACATGTAAAGTAACACGAGCTCTTGCCACACATCTTACACAGCGAGATTTAAGGAATTATGGGATGTTGATTTTAGCCTATTTTTTACATTTTGAAATCTATTTCACTTCATGGTCACGTGACCAGATTTAACCACACCCACTGTATTATATTCACAAACATCTCTCGCACATCTGACGTGTGTGTGTGTGTTTGTTTGTGAGAATATGCCGACCCACAGATATTTACTCGATATGTTCACACACACTTCTCATGTGTTTTTGCTGTATTTATTAGTCATGGACAACTTTCAATAAAGGCAAACGTCCACTACACATTCATGAATCTATTTTTGCTTAGTTAACCTTTTGCTAAACATTTGATTATGTGAAATCATGTCACGTTTATGGTTTAGGCATTTTTGCAAATACGTGCAATGTGAAGTCATTAGATCACATGACCTTTAAAATATATAATAGAGCTGGGAAGAATACACTTCAATAAAGCCCTAAAGTAATGCATGTAGAATATGCTTGCAGATGTCAGGTGATACAATATCATTTAATTTCATTCAAAAGATATGTTTGGATTTTTTTTTATAAGAGACATATTCCCAAAAACAGATGCATGTAAGATGTGTGACATGTTTCTGAATATAATACTGCTGGGTTCAGCCTGCTGGGTCATTTTATTGGGTTATTTTTTAATATTTTTACCCAGTGCTGGGTAGTTTTTCTGTAACTCCCTCACATAACGACCCAGTGCTGGCTCAATGTAACCCAGTGTTGGGTAGTTAAAACTGGATTTGCCAACGGTCATTTTGTGTTCTGAGAGAACACAAAATGTGTTCCTCCATTGGCCGCCAGTCATTTTGACCAGGTTTGTAGTTAGTATTAATGCAGTAAGACAGTGATATTAAAGGGATAGTTCACCCAAAAACGGAAATGTTTATGTTTATCTGCTTACCCCCAGGGCATCCAAGATGTAGGTGTCTTTGTTTCTTCAGTAGAACACAAATGAAGATTATTAAGTCCAACCGTTGCCGTCTGTCAGTCGTATAATGCATGTGAATGGGGTCTAATTCTATTAGAGTAAAAAAAACATGCACAGACAACTTCAAATTAAACCCAGCGTCTCGTGACGACACATTAATGTCTTAAGACACAAAACGATCGGTTTCTGCGAGAAACCCAACCGTATTTATGCTATTATTTCACCTCATATCAGACAAATGTCATCAGCTCTCCAGACTGCCATAACTTCCTGCGAATAAGATCAAAATACCTGCGCGAACATAGAAATATACACAGATGCCTCATTAGTGCCTGCGTGGATCAGTTGAATGAGGAATCTACGTATATATTTCTATGTTCGCGCCGGTATTTTGACCTTATTCGCTATTAGGGGTGTAACGGTACACGTATTCGTACCGAACCGTTTCGGTACAGGGCTTTCGGCTCGGTGCGTGTGTGTACCGAACGGTTCCGAATGCAATCTTTAACAGTTAACAGTCAGCTTGTTTTAAGCGCGGAACACACTTCAATCCTAGTTCCCACTCGAACATATTAAGTATTCAGTCCATTTCATTACGAAATTCAAACGATAAATGCCGTTTTGACGCTTTTAAATGTGACGACTGATCACTGTATAGGCGCGTCAATCCAAGCAGCCGCGGCACGAGTGAACGCGATCATCTCTTCCAGAAGAATAAACATTAATTAATATCTTAAGGTATGTTGAGGATACATTAATAATAATAATAATTTGTTACATTAATATAGCGCTTTTCTAGGCACTCAAAGCGCTTTACATATAGAAGAGGGAATCTCCTCAACCACCACCAATGTGCAGCACCACCTGGATGATGCGACGGCAGCCATATTGCGCCAGAACGCCCACCACACATCAGCTGATTGGTGGAGAGGAGACAGAGTGATGAAGCCAATCTGTATATGGGGATGATTAGGAGGCCATGATGGAGAGGGGCCAATGGGCAAATTTGTCCAGGATGCCGGGGTTACACCCCTACTCTTTAAAAAGATTGCTTTTTAAATAATCTCCCTCATCAGTATCATCTCCTCAGCATCCCAGATAGTATAGAAGAACTCGATGTTGCAACAGAAACTATTGACTCTCTCTTTTCCAGTACTTTAGACACAGTTGCTCCTCTGCGCTTAAAGAAGATTAAAGAAAATAGTCCAACGCCGCGGTACAACGAGCACACCCGGGCCCTTAAAACAGCAGCCAGAAAAATGGAGCGCAGCTGGAAGAAAACAAAACTAGAGGTATTTCGTAATTCGTGGAAAGAGCACATGATCACATACAGAAAGGCTGTAAAAACTGCTAGATCTGCTTATTTCTCAACTCTCTTGGAAGAAAACAAACACAACCCAAGGTATTTATTCGATACAGTGGCTAAATTAACCAAAAATAAAGCTTCAACTTCTGATGATTGTAAACAGCACAGCTGTAATGACTTTATGAACTTCTTCACATGTAAGATTGATAATATTAGGAAAAAAGTTTTAACCATGCAGCGTCTACTACAGCATCACATCAGACAGAGCATTGTAGTGTCACTGAGGAAAAATTACACTCATTCACTGCTATAGGAGAAGAAGAATTGGCTAAACTCGTTAAATCATCAAAATCGACAACATGTATGCTCGACCCTATACCAACTAGGCTTTTAAAAGAGATGCTACCAGAGGTCATAGATCCTCTTCTTAATATCATTAATTCATCTTTGTCATTAGGATATGTACCGAAAACTTTTAAGTTGGCTATTATTAAACCACTTATTAAAAAACCGCAACTTGATCCTACAGATTTAGTCAATTATAGACCAATCTCAAATCTACCCTTTCTGTCAAAAATACTTGAAAAGGCAGTGTCTTCACAATTATGTTCCTTTTTAGAAAGAAATTATATCTGTGAGGATTTCCAGTCAGGGTTTAGACCGTATCATAGCACTGAGACTGCTCTCATCAGAGTTACAAATGATTTACTCTTATCATCCGATCGTGGCTGTATCTCTCTATTAGTGTTACTCGATCTTAGCGCTGCATTTGATACCATCGACCACAACATTCTTTTGAATAGACTCGAAAATTATGTAGGTATTAGTGGAATTGCTTTATCATGGTTTAAATCATACCTATGCGACCGTTATCAGTTTGTAGCAATAAATGAAGAGATGTAACACCGATCGCAAGTTCAGTATGGAGTACCACAAGGCTCAGTGCTAGGACCGCTACTCTTCAACCTGTACATGCTACCACTGGGAGATATTAGGAAGTGTGGTGAAGTACTCCTTTAAGCCTCACTCCGCCCCATTATTAGTTAGCGGCCTTATTTGGACTATATAAAGGGCATCCCCAGAGTGGTAGGAGATTGCGTCATCTTTGTATCCATATCGGTGTCCTGGTGGCCGGTGCTCGATTGCTCTGTGTGGGAGCTGGTGTCTGTTTAGAGGTCCGGATTGTACTGCTGGAGGGTTTTCTCTGCACATTGCTGCTACAGTTTCAGGGTAGAGAAGAGAACCGATCGCACCTATAACACAGCGTACTGTGAGTGACTGCTGCTCTCCTGCGCGTGAATGGGATGAGGGAATGGTCTGCCGGATATTTGAACGGAAGTCCTGCTGATCGGCCATTAAAGTGGGCGTTTGATCGCAACGTGGTTTGGCCCCGACGCTGCTGTTTTGCTTCTAGTAGTTTTGTTTACAGTTGTCTCGTTTTCATTGTGGTTTTCTTTTGTTTGTTTCTATTTTGTTTTGTGGATAGCTGTTTTTGACAACTGTTCTTGCGGGCAGCTGTGTGGTATACAGCCGGGCTGCGTACGGCTGCTTGGTTTTTGGCTTGTTTTCTCTTTTTTTTTATTGTGATATTTGGGTTATGGTTTGATTTGGATATAATTGATTTATTTTGTTTTTGTGTTATTAGCCCTTATTGTCGGTAAGCAACAGTACATTGGTTCTGTGTGTTTATTTGGCATTAACTGCCTATGGCTGGCCATACCAATGACAATTAATGCTGTTGTCGTAAAGGCTGTATTTATATTCTTTTGTTAATTAGTTTTCTCTTTCTTTTCCAGGAGCAGGGGTGATCCAAAAGCGGGCAGGCTAGCCATCCGGTGCATGGTGAACAGATCAAAGTTCTCCCCTGAGTGTGCGGTAGAGGTTTTCTTGTAGTGGATTTCACAAGTGTGTGTGTGTGTGTGTGCTGTGGAAGTTTTGGGCACGGTGTATTCCTTGCAGGCTGATTTGAGGCCTACTGCTCAGCCTGCCCAGCTAATGGTGCACCCCAGCTCCGTTATGAGAGTGACATGTCTGTTTATTGATTGAACTGTGTTGCTCATATACAAAGTAGTGGCCTGGCCGTCCAGCCCCATTGTTTGATTGATTCTGATACCCTGTTTTAAATTATTTATGACATTAAATAAAGAATTGTATATATTTTTGTACGTATTCACGTCTCAGTGTCTTGTGATTGTGGGAGGGAGAAACAAACTTGTGTGCCCCTTTTTCTTAAGGGTATTTCCCCAGCTGGGTTAAGGCTGGGGTGGCGTAGTCGTAAACCTGGTTTCTCCCAAGGTTTATTTTCCTCCATTCTGCTCCTGATGGGGTTTTGGTTTCCTTGCCACTGTTGCCTCTGGCTTGGCGTGCTCAGTTGGGGACACTATATTTTTCAACTAAACATCGAAATAAATCTAATTAATGAACTAAATTAACCATATAAACTAAATTACTGATCTAATTATTGATCTAAAGCCCACACTGTCACTGTATGATAATTGAAATGAACTGATGACATCAAATGGCCATACAGCTTAATAAAATTATGCTGCATTATTTTCCTGTTTAACACTGTAAAGCTGCTTTGAAACAATCTACATTGTTAAAAGCGCTATATAAATAAAGTTGACTTGCCTTGACTATGCTAATAAGGTAGGCGGTCCTAACCTCTCTCAATGCAGGATTGGTCAAACAGGATTGTTATCGTGGTTACGGCTGTTACTGTGGATAGTTTTGTTTAATATGGCGGGTTTTTTAAGTACCCTTGCTAATGATTTGCGTTTAATAGCAAATGATATAGATCATGCACCAAGCGATTACCTTCTGTTTGGTTTGGAACGTGTAGTCGATGATTTAGTTGAGATCAGTGCTGATATGGATGTAGACTTGGATACAGCTGTGTTTACCGGTCTTCAAGACGCAGCAGGCCAGCTTCACACGTTGGTTATTGTTTTGTTATAAACTGTGTACGCTGGTGGTAAAGTTAACGTGGTAACAATGAACTAACGTATACATCAGTAAACACATAGCATTCGTATCTCACTACGCTACCCTGCCAGTATACAAAGATGGATCAAAGTGACATTACGTTAAGCAACCATTCAGAAACGCCCTGTTCGAACTTCGTTGGGGCCGTCATCTTGTTCCGGTCCAACTCCGGTTCAAATTGATACGGTTGCACAGATGTGTCCTCAGAGACTCCTGTCGCTATTCTTTCTCCAAATATACCCTCAACTGTTGTCCAGGCAATACTCTACCTGTGTTGTGTCAAAACGCCCCACAGAACCAAAACAATTCGGCTGTACCCAAATCAGAAGCCGTGGCTAAATGGGGATGTTCGCGCGGCACTCAATGCGCGGACCTTCACTTTTAACTCCGGTAATGCGGAGGAGCATAAACAGGCAAGTTATGCCCTCCGGAAAACCATCAGAGCAGCAAAACGCCAGTACAGGGACAAGATTGAAGGACAGTTCAACACCACCGACTCCAGAAGCATGTGGCGGGGAATTAACACCATCACGGACTATAAAGGGAACTCAAACTCCACCGTGAACACCGCTGCCTCTCTCCCGGACGAGCTAAACACCTTCTATGCTCGCTTTGAGGGAACTAACACCGCCCTCGCGGAGAGAGAGCTCGTGGCTGAAGATGCAGAGGTTAGTTCACTCTCTGTAACTGTAGCGGATGTAACCCGATCCTTCCGGCGGGTGAACGTCCGTAAAGCCGCGGGTCCAGACGGCATTCCGGGCCGCGTCATCAGAGCGTGCGTGCACCAACTGGCTGGAGTTTTTACGGACATCTTTAACCTGTCCCTCTCCCTGTCTGTGGTCCCCACATGCTTCAAAACGTCCACTATTGTGCCTGTACCGAAGCAGTCAAAAACCATCTGCTTAAACGACTGGCGTCCTGTTGCTCTGACCCCCATCATCAGCAAATGCTTTGAGAGACTAGTCAGAAACCACATCTGCTCTGTTCTCCCCCCTCACTGGACCCACTGCAGTTTGCATACCGCACAAACCGCTCCACTGATGATGCCATTTCATCTACAATTCACACTGCTCTCTCCCACCTGGAAAAGAGGAACACGTATGTGAGAATGCTGTTTGTAGACTACAGCTCAGCATTCAACACCATTGTTCCCTCCATACTTGACGTGAAACTCCGGGCTCTAGGCTTAAACAGCTTGTTATGCAGCTGGATCCTGGACTTCCTGTCAAACAGACGCCAGGTGGTCAGAATGGGCAGTAACATCTCCTCATCACTGACTCTCAACACTGGAGCCCCTCAGGGCTGTGTTCTCAGCCCACTCCTGTACTCCTTGTACACACATGACTGTGTGGCAACCCACAGCTCCAACACCATCATCAAGTTTGCTGACGATACGACGGTGGTAGGTCTCATCACTGACAATGATGAAACGGCCTAAAGAGAGGAGGTGCACACTCTGACACGGTGGTGTCAGGAGCACAACATCTCCCTCAACGTCAGCAAGACCAAGGAGCTGGTGGTCGACTTCAGGAGGAATGAGAGAGAACACCGCCCCATCACCATCGATGGAGCACCGGTGGAGAGAGTCAGCAGCTTCAAGTTCCTCGGTGTCCACATCACAGAGGAACTCTCATGGTCCGTCCACTCTGAGGCCGTTGTGAAGAAGGCTCATCAGCGCCTTTTCTTCCTGCGACGGCTGAGGAGGTTTGGAATGAGCCGCCACATCCTCACACGCTTCTACACCAGCACTACAGAGAGCCTGCTGACTGGCTGCATCACCACCTGGTACGGCAACAGTACCGCCCGCAACCGCAAGGCCCTGCAAAGGGTAGTGCGCACGGCCAGCTGCATCATCGGAGGTGAGCTTCCCTCCCTCCAGGACATTTACGCCAGGCGGTGTGTGAAGAGAGCTCAGAGGATCATCAGAGACTCTAGCCACCCGAGCCATGGGCTGCTCTCACTGCTGCCATCAGGCAGACGGTACCGCAGCATCAGAACACGCACCAGCCGACTCCAGAACAGCTTCTTCCCACAAGCAATCAGACTACTTAACTCTTGATCCATCAGGATCATAACACACACTGGACAGAATATCACTCAGCACAACCCACTGTAGATACACACACATTATATACACATTATTTATCATATAGCATCTATTGTACATCGGATTTCTATTTGTGAACATATTGTATACTGTACATTGTATATTATTACTATAGCTTAATGTATACTGTTATTGTTTAATGTATGTTTAGTGTATATTGTTTAAAGTATATGTATATTGTAAGTATGTGTATATTGTTTAAAGCTGTGAGAACTACACTCACGTGTAAATTATTTATTGTTTATTGTAGAGTTTACTGTGCTGTGAGTAATTGTGGGCGCATCAGATGTGTAATCTGTTGTTGCTTAAATGTTGTACATGTCATGTCATGACTACTATGTTTGCTCGGAACTGCACCTAAGAATTTCACCTACTGTTGCACTTGTGCATATGGTAGAGTGACAATAAAGTGATTTGATTTGATTTGCACTTTGGGGGGTATTTAACTGTTCTTCAGCGTTGTTGCATCTGAACACAGACTTTCGTTAATGTAGAACACAATCCACCACCTCTCGTTTTCCCGGTTAGTTCCGCGTTGCGATCCGCTCGGAACAGCTAGAAGCCGGCAGATGTAGTGCGTTGTCCGGGATGGCTTCACTCCGCCAGGTTTCACGGAAGCACAGTGCAGCAGAGTTTGAAAAATCTTTGTTAATGCGGGTGAGGAGAAGAAGTTCATCCGTTTTGTTAGGAAGGGATCGGAGAATCGCAAGATGAATACCAGGGAGTGCAGTGCGAAAGCCGCGCGTGCGGAGTTTAACCAGCTCGCTTTCCACGCCTGCGTCTGGCCGCGCGTTTTAAAGGTCCCGTTCTTCGTGATCCCACTGTTCAAACTTTAGTTAGTGTGTAATGTTGCTGTTAGAGCATAAATAATACCTGTAAAATTATAAAGCTCAAAGTTCAATGCCAAGCGAGATATTTTATTTAACAGAAGTTCCCTTTCAAAGCCTACAGCGAACGGCCGGCTTGTACTACATCCTGGTACTTCCTACATTAATGACGTCAGTAGAACAGACTAACCTCCGCCCACAAGAATACGCAAAAAAGGGGGCGCGGTCTTGTTGCTGTCCCACGTGGAGAAGAGGAAGTGTCGCGTGGAGAAGAGGACGTGTCGCGTTTGAGTGTGTTTGTCGCCTTGTCGTCGAGACGCTGTTATTTTCATCCCGGAGTCAAATCACCTTTGTTTGGCTTGCCCAGGGACGCTGTAGAGATCATTGAGCGCATACATCTCCCGTTAAGAGGCGTGACCTTTCCGTACAACGTGCGCTAAGCTGCTGTCCAATCACAACACAGGAACCGCTGGCACAATCAGAACTCGTTACGTATTTCTGAAGGAGGGACTTCATAGAACAAGGAACTCATCAGCCGTTTTAAGGACAGTGAAAACAGTGGTGTACAGATGAGTAAATAGTGTGAAAAATACAGTTTTTTTACACGCGAAACATGAACACATGTTATATTGCACACTGTAAACACAATCAAAGCTTCAAAAAAACACGAAGAACGGGACCTTTAAACAAAACTATCCACAGTAACAGCCCAGATGGCTCTGGTACAGCGGCCGTAACGGCGATAACGATCCTGTTTGACCAATCCTGCATTGAGAGAGGTTAGGACCGCCTACCTTATTAGCATACCTACCTACACATGAATAAATAAATGTAGAAATGCATAAATAAATAAATGTAGAAATACATAAATAAATAAATAAATGTAGAAATACATAAATAAATGCATAAATAAATAAATAAATGTAGAAATACATAAATAAATAAATAAATGTAGAAATACATAAATAAATGCATAAATGCATAAATAAATGTAGAAATACATAAATAAATGTAGAAAAACTATGGGATAACACAAATGATACAAAAATAGCACAACTAAAAATTATACTTTTGACAAATTTATTTATTTATGTATTCATTCATTTATGCATATCTGCATTTATTTATTTCAGAATTTAATTATTTATTTATTCATTTATTTCTGCATTTATTTATTTATTTCAGCATTTAATTATTTATTTATTTATGCATTTCTACATGTATTTATTTATGTGTAGGTATTTAATTTTATTTAATTATTTATTGATTCATTTATTTATGTATTTCTATATTTATTTCTTCATATATTTATTTATAAATGTATTTATGTATTTCTATATTTATTCATCAAAGGAGAGGTGAAGAAAATTAAATAATAAAAAAAACACTTCCTTCCTATTAAATTCTTTCACTTAATCCAGTGTTTTTCAAAAACAACATTAATAAATTGTGTATACTCCCAGATGATTTCCCTAATAAATGCTCAAGTGTCATGCTCTGTTCATCCATCTGTGCCTTTAATTCTGCCCGATCTTCTTCATATTTTTTGCAGTCTAACAGTATATGCTTCACTGTCTCTTGCACATTATACACTCAGTGCATAACCCAGTGGGATGTTTTCCTATTCTGTGCAATGTTGCATTTAAACCAGTGTGACCCATTCTAAGACGTGAGACTAACATCTCCTCCCTAGGGCTTCTGCCCTTCCTCATGCTTGTGGCTACTTGATTTTGTATGCTGTATAGATGACGTCCTGTATCCGCTGTGTTCCAATATTCTTGCCATATATTAATTGAATGTTGCTTTATGATGGTTTTGACCTCTGTTCTACTTATTGGTACTTGTACATCTACTGTTTCATGCTTTATAGAATTTTTGGCTAGCATATCCACAACTTAATTTCCTTCCACCCCCACATGGGAAGGAACCCAAAGGAAGGAGACAACCACTCCCTTATTGTTGGAGCTATTTAGTGTTGTGTTTAGATTTCATTATGATAAATTTATTCATTTTTTGATTTAATTATGATTTAATTTCTGTTAGTGTTTTGTTAGTTTATTATTTGTTTTGTTTGTCTCATGCACGCTAGGGGGCACTATAGGTTATTTAGGTAAACGCACGGCAGGGACTAGTATGCACCAGGTTAGGCATATGGTTTTTTACCGGAGCGGGAGAGGCACAGGAAATTTGTTTGTTCAAAAAATAAACCACGTTTGGTTGACTTTTAATACTTGTTTGGACCTGATGTTTTTCCCACCCGCGTACACCAAAACCCACGGTGCATCAGTGGCCTTTTGATTTTGTTTGATTTGAACTTGGACTCAAGATTTTTGTTACTTCGTTGGCAAACGGCCACTACATCAAGTAAAAAACCCGCCTTGGAACTTTTCAATACTGGACTTATTGGATCGATTGGTGGTGGATTTATGGACAAAAGACATTAAGCATATCTTCGCTCAGCCGAGGGAGCAACCAGACCACACAAGACGTTCAACCTTCTCAAAAGAAGCCGGTAAGTCAGCGATAAAACTGTTTAGAGCCGTAATGGAAAACGGCCAAACGAGTGGAGTTTGACAGTATTTCACAAGGAATTGATTGAATGTCACACGTCTACCTTTACGCATGGCCACGTGCATTCATTCATGCATAAAAAATCCGGCAGAGTGTGTTTGTTTTAATGAAGAGGATCTGATGATCAATAATCATCGTGTGTTTTGCAAACCTGCTCTCTTGTTCATCAATGAACTGTGTGATTTGTTTGCAAACAAAAAAGGAAAGTAAATAAAAGAAACGGAAATGTCCGACGTTGGTGCAAACGATACTGAAAAGCCAAAAAGAACTGTTAAAATGTCTGCTAAAGGTATAGAATATAATGTGATGACTCTCCAGGAAAAAAGGAGTGAAAAATGCAAACATGCCAAAAAGTGTATGAAACACATGAATGAGTTAATGACATCAAAGGAAAATGTTGATTCAATAAAGTGCGAGCTTTCTGTGTTCGTAAGGTGTTGCGAAGACGCACATGATGTCCATAAATCTTTTATGAGTCTACCTTTGCCCAAAGATGAAGTTGAAAGACAAAGCAAATATTTCACGGACAAATTGACAGAATAGGGCTCGGGCGTATGACGTCATTACTTTGCGTGGCGGCCATGTTGATGGCCTCATTTGCTGCTACTCGGACTACTGCGCACTGTTTATAGACGTGCTCCCTCTCAGTCGTGTGTCTTAATTTGGCGTTATTATTGGAAACCATGGTAAACCGTTGCTGCATTGTGGGGTGTAACACTAGATCACATAATCGCCATGGGAAAAATTTCGAAAATGGATTAACTTTCCACCTCTTTCCTGCTTGGAGACGCAACTACGGAGACCAAGTATCCGAGGTAACAGAGTCGTCGGCTCGCTTGGATCGCGCTTGTAAGACAAACTGTTACCTGGGGATATGGTGTTGGCTGATCGCGGCTTTGACATAAAGGACAGCGTGGGACTTGTGTGCCGAGGTAAAGATCCCTGCTTTCACAAAAGAACGCTGTCAGCTGGATGCAAGAGATGTGGGGAGCACAAGAAAAAATGCCCACCTCCGAATTCACGTGGAAAGGGTGATTGTAACCATCCGCAACAAGTACACTATTTTGTCAGATAAAGTACCGATTCACATGGTGTTGCCAAGCAAGGACGAAGACATGACATTCCTCTATAAGATTGTGTATGTATGTTGTGCTCTGACAAACATGAGCCCTAGCGTTGAAATAAAATAAATGTGCATTAAATACAGCCATAAGTGTCTGTTGCATCCATATCCACAATCTTCAAAATAAATATACTTAAATCAATATAATGTGCAAAAGCAAGAAGTGTCACACAATCGCAATAACCGTATAATGTGCAAAAGCAAGAAGTGTCACACAATCAGATATTTTTTAGTGTTTATTTGCAAGTAGTGCAACCCGAGAACACAGAACGGTGCAGAATGCTTCAAGGTAAAA
Organism: Gobio gobio; assembly: GCF_949357685.1. Lineage (NCBI taxonomy): Eukaryota > Metazoa > Chordata > Actinopteri > Cypriniformes > Gobionidae > Gobio > Gobio gobio. The sequence goes on along the minus strand of NC_137104.1, from coordinate 55,050,717 downwards.
GTTTAACGTTACATAGGCTTCATGGTCTGCAGCTCCTGAACCCATCCATTTGTGAACTGCAAATTTAATATGAATCCAAACCGTTAATAGTTCCAATTTTGTCCATATACCGGTCCCTGGCTTCCCTATTTAACGTATCCCGGTAAATTCCACATCCTTTTCGGGATTTTAACATAGTTTTTCTTTCTCCCAACTCTGCTTCTCCTCGTTCGATTTGCTGTATGTTTACATTCGCGAGGCCATCAACATGGCCGCCACGTCCCAGAATGCAACGCAGCGCCCGAGCCCTATATCGTGATTTCACTGAGAAGGTAAAAGGATGGCTCTCTGACGCGCATGATTCACGTGCTGAGCAAAATAAAGATACTCCTGATGATCAATGTAATGCTGATGAAATAAATCCTGAAGATAGTGTCTCCAACGTTTCAAGTGTAAAAGCGAGCTTTGAAAAGGCACACTCTCAGCTATCACGGACTTCTTCGACGTCATCCGCGCGCATCAAAGCGGAGGCCGACAAGGCAGCGCTCGAGGAGCGCATCGCTGCGCAGAAAAGGAAACATCAAATAGAAGCGCAACAGGAAAAACTAAGGAGAGAAATGGAGCAACTTGAGCTTGAAACGGAATTGGCAGCAACAAATGCAAAGCTTCATGTTTTGGAAACCAGGTCACAGTGTGGCTCAAAATGTTTAGACGGCATGAATTCTTATTATAAAAGGAATAAGCCACGAGGAGTGAGTGATTTAAATGCTGACGCCAACACTTTTGTCCCAGATATCATGAATGGCAGTGATTATGCTCTTGGTGTGTCTGCTTCTGGACTCCAACCACCAGTTGTTAAGCCTAAACAAAGACAAAGTAAACAAATGGGTGAAATGACATTAAATGCTGGTGCTCCAGTTCACGTGATGCAAACTGTAAACGGAGTGCACATGGAACATGCTCAACATCAGACCCAAGCTTTGACTGACAACTATCAAAATGATGTTTTAAACATTATGCAAAAACAAAATGACATCGCTGCTTTGCTTGTCCAACAAAATCTGTGTGCTGTCCTCCCATCTAGGAACATCGCTGTGTTTGATGGAGACCCTCTCCAATACAGATCTTTTATTAGAGCTTTCGAAAATGGGGTGGAGGCTAAAACAGATAAATGGAGTGATCGTTTACATTTTCTTGAACAGTACACCAGGGGGCAGCCAAAGGACCTGGTGCACAGTTGTCAGCATTTACCATCAGAGCAGGGATTCCACAGAGCCAAAAGTCTTCTTGCAGAGCACTTTGGAAATGAACACAAAATTGCTGCTGCATATATGGAAAAGATACTTAACTGGACACCTGTTAAAAGTGAGGATATTAAAGGGTTGCAATCATTTTCTTTGTTTCTGCGTGGATGTGCAAATTTAACAGAACACCTGATGCACATGAAAGAGCTGGATTTACCATCAAACATGAGGAGTATCATCTTGAAACTTCCCTACAAATTAAGGGAAAGGTGGAGAAATGTTGCTTGTGACCTGCAAGAACGAAGAGGTGATAGAGCAACGTTCACTGATCTGGTGGGATTTATAGAAAGACAAGTCAAGATTGCTTCTGATCCAGTCTTTGGTAACATCCAAGACCTACAGCTCACCCACTCCAAAACATCCAATGCCAGTCACTTCAAACAAAGGAAAAGAGGGAGCAGTTTTGCCACCAATGTCACTGCAGTCAAAGAAGGAGGTATAACTCAACATACAGGAAACAATGCCAGACACTTTACTCTTAATTGCCTGTTTTGTACACAAGGTAATCATGCATTGGATCAATGTTCACAGGTCAAAATGAAAATACACAGGGATAAGATTAATTTCATTAAAGAAAAAGGAATCTGCTTTGGATGTCTGAAAGCGGGCCACATGAGTAAAGATTGTAGAAAACGTTTGGACTGCAATGTGTGTCACCAAAATCACCCAAGTGTCCTTCATATAGAGCGGCAGGATAAAGGAACATCCTCCAATCAACAGTCTGTGAGCCCAACAAATGCTTCACCTTCAGTGTCTCAGACTTGTGGCCATATTGGGGCTGGTCACAAAGATGCCTCAATTTTTTCTATTGTTGCAGTCAAAGTCAAGAGCCAGAGGAGCAACAAAACTGTGCAGACATATGCTTTCTTGGATCCTGGGAGTTCAGGAACGTTTTGTACACATAGTTTGGCAAGAAGATTGAATGTAAAGGGTAAAAGGACAAGTATTCTGTTAAGAACAATGGGTCAAAAGAAGATTGTAAATGCTCATGTGCTGTCTGGTCTTGAAGTGTCTGGGATAAATATGAATGATTTTATTGAGTTACCTGGCGTCTTAACGCAAAAGGATATGCCTGTTTCCACACTCAATATTCCACGACAAGAAGATTTGGAACAGTGGTCTTATCTCAAGGCTGTTAAGCTTCATGACATTGATGAAGGCATTGATTTGCTCATTGGAACGGATGCACCAAAAGTGATGGAGCCCTGGGAGTTAATCAACAGCCAGGATGAGGGACCTTATGCTGTCAGAACCAGAGTTGGTTGGGTCATTAATGGTCCACTTCGTGGTGGGAGCAACAGGAATAAAAGTGACTACTCTGCTGTAACATCAAACAGAATCTCTGTTGAACATCTTCAGGAAATGCTGGTTAAACAGTTTAACTACGACTTTAATGAGAGGTCATCGGATGAGCAGCTTGAAATGTCCAGAGAGGATGTAAAGTTTATGAACGTCATGGACAACACCACAAAGTTAATTGGAGACCATTATTGCATTGACTTACCTTTCAAGGAGGAAAGTCCCCTGCTGCCAAACAATCGTCGCGTTGCAGAACAGCGCCTCCAGAGCTTGAAAAGAAAGTTTGTCAAGAATGGTCAGTTCAAGGAACAATACATCACATTTGTAAATGACATGGTGAAGCAAGGATATGCTGAGCTTGTGCCTTCTGATCAATTAAAGCAGAGGGATGGAAATGTTTGGTATCTTCCTCATCATGGGGTTTATCACCCCAGAAAGGGTAAGCTGCGAGTTGTTTTTGACTGTGGAGCAGCATACAGAGGGACATCACTGAACTGTCAGCTGTTGCAGGGCCCTGATTTAACAAACTCTTTAATCGGGGTCCTTGTTCGATTCAGACAAGAGCCTGTTGCAGTGATGGCCGACATTCAAGCAATGTATCACCAAGTTCATGTTTCTGGAAAGCATATCAACTTTCTCCGCTTTCTCTGGTGGCCTGGTGGAGATACTTCACATTCTCCAGAGGAACATCGCATGAAAGTACATTTGTTTGGAGCTGTATCTTCACCAAGTTGTGCAAATTACGCATTGAGGAGAACTGCAGTTGATAATGCCCAACATTTCTCTCATGAAGTGGTAAATACAGTCAAAAGCAATTTTTATGTTGACGACTGCTTGAAATCAGTGGCCTCAGAGGAGGAAGCAGTGCAACTGGTTAAGGATCTGACTGCACTTTGTCACAAAGGAGGATTTAATCTTTCCAAATGGATCAGCAACAGCCGAACAGTGTTGCTGTCAATTGCTGAAGACTGTAGAGCAAAGGAAGTGATGGAGCTGGATTTGGACACGGACCAACTTCCAATGGAGCGAGCATTGGGACTACAGTGGTGCATTGAAACCGACAAATTCAAGTTCAGGACCTCATTACAGGAACAGCCACAGACCAGAAGAGGTATTTTGTCGGTGGTCAGCTCACTGTATGACCCCTTAGGGTTTTTAGCCCCATTTACTATTCCAGCCAAACTGGTGTTACAGGAGCTTTGTAGAAGAGGCTTGGGGTGGGATGAAGCCATTCCTCATTCCCTCTCTAAAAGGTGGTTTGAATGGTTGGAGGATCTCCAAAAGATGGCTGGGTTCAATGTGGATCGCTGTATTAAATCCAGAGATTTTAAAGACCCTGACACAGCACAGCTTCACCACTTTTCTGACGCCAGCCAAGTCGGATATGGAACAGTGTCATATTTGAGACTGAAAAAGAACGATGGAGTTCAGGTTGCATTTCTGTTGGGAAAGGCCAGAGTTGCTCCACTAAAACAGACAACGATTCCTCGACTGGAACTCACAGCGGCGGTTCTTGCAGTCCGAGTTGATAAAATGCTTCAAAAGGAGTTGCAACTGAAACTGGAGAAGTCAGTTTTCTGGACCGACAGCGCAACTGTTCTTAAATACATCTGTAACGAAACCAGGCGATTTCACACTTTTGTCGCAAACAGAGTTTCCTTCATCAGAGATGCAGCAAGTGTTCATCAGTGGAGATATGTTGGATCAAAGGAGAATCCCGCAGATGATGCATCAAGAGGAATGAGGGCAGAGACTTTCCTGAAAGGCAGGAGATGGATAAATGGTCCAGAGTTTCTTTTTGAGCCAGAGGAGGTTTGGCCTAAGTTGGATGCTGAGCTCGATGCGATTCCTGTAAATGACCCAGAGGTCAAAAGGGATTTGATAGCAAACTCTGTTGTTGTGGATTCTGTGTGTGCCACAGATCGCCTGCTTTGTTACTTTTCATCTTGGAAAAAACTAAAAAGGTCTGTTGCTTGGTTGCTGAGGGTTAAGAGAGCTCTTGTGTTATTGGGACATAAGAGGAAGGAGCTGTGTGCCTCTGCAGACTTCAACAAGGACGAGCTGGAGACTCAAGGACCTGCAGTGGAAAGGAAAGTTCAGAGCTTTAAAACCATGCTCAAAGGACAGAGTCTGATTCCTGAAGATTTTGTGAACGCAGAACATGCAATTATTCAGTATGTACAAGAACATAAGTTTAAAGCTGAAATTGCATTATTGAAGAGTGGCTGCAAAAGTGTTTCCAAGGGAAGTCCGCTGTACAGACTAGATCCTGTGATGGATGATGGAATCCTCAGAGTAGGTGGTCGGCTGGGTCGAGCAGCAATGCCAACAGAATCCAAACATCCTGTCATTCTGTCCAAAGATCTGCATGTATCCATACTGATTCTGCGCCATATTCATCAGCAACTGGGGCATGCAGGAAGAAATCACATACTGGCTAAGCTGCGTCAGAGGTATTGGATTATTAATGCAAATTCCGCTGCCAGGAAGGTGATATCTGAATGTGTGGTCTGCAGACGCAATAGAGGAAAGCTTCTTGAACAGAAGATGGCAGACTTGCCTGAGGAAAGGGTGTTGCCTGATAGAGCCCCTTTTACGGACATAGGAGTTGACTATTTTGGGCCTATCGACGTTAAAAGAGGCAGGAGTCTTCTTAAAAGGTATGGAGTGTTATTCACATGTTTCACCAGCCGTGCTGTGCATTTGGAGGTGGCACATACGCTGGATACAGATTCCTGTATAAATGCTGTCCGGAGGTTCATCTGTAGACGAGGCCCAGTTTCCTCCATCAGGTCTGACAATGGTACAAACTTTGTCGGAGCCAATAGGGAGTTGAAAGAAAGTCTGGCTGGGTTAAATCATGGAAACATTCAGAGAGCTTTTGTTGAGGATGGCATAAAGTGGAACTTCAACACAGCTGCAGCTTCCCATCACGGCGGTGTGGGAGCGCTTGATTCGTTCAGTGAAGAGTGTTCTCACTTCAGTTCTCAAACAACAAGTTCTGGACGATGAAGGACTCCATACTGTGTTCTGTGAGGCTGAGGCCATATTAAATGACAGACCAATTACAAAGGTCTCTGATGACCCAGATGACCTGGGGGCACTCACACCTAGTCACATTCTGACGTTAAAAGGCAAGCCAGTCATGCCACCAGGATTATTTGACCACAGTGACCTGTACATCAGGAAGAGGTGGAGGCAAGCACAATACATGGCAGAACTTTTTTGGAAAAGATGGATTGCTGAATACTTACCAATGATGCAAGAGAGACAAAAGTGGATAAGACCAAGGAGAAGTCTCACTCCTGGAGACATCGTCCTCATTGCAGATGCCACCGCCCCAAGAGGATCTTGGCTGATGGGGAAAATTTTGGACGTGAGAGCAGATGCAAGGGGCCTGGTGCGTTCTGTGCGCCTTCGGACAAGAACCAGCATTCTGGAGAGGCCAGTGACCAAGCTCTGCCTGCTGCTGGAAGCAGGGGTGTGACTCCATGGACTCTCTCTCTTTCTTGCTTTTTCTCTCCCTTTTTGTCTCTATCTATTTTTTGTTTTGTTCTAGGTTCACCACAAGGAAGACGGGAAACCGAAGCTGATGTATGATATGCTATATCTAGTTGTAGGTTAGGGTTGAGTGAATAGCTCCTTTGGGAGATCGACGTAATTGTGATTTAATGCACAATTAGGGGCTGGGGTGTTGGAGCTATTTAGTGTTGTGTTTAGATTTCATTATGATAAATTTATTCATTTTTTGATTTAATTATGATTTAATTTCTGTTAGTGTTTTGTTAGTTTATTATTTGTTTTGTTTGTTTCATGCACGCTAGGGGGCACTATAGGTTATTTAGGTAAACGCACGGCAGGGACTAGTATGCACCAGGTTAGGCATATGGTTTTTTACCGGAGCGGGAGAGGCACAGGAAATTTGTTTGTTCAAAAAATAAACCACGTTTGGTTGACTTTTAATACTTGTTTGGACCTGATGTTTTTCCCACCCGCGTACACCAAAACCCACGGTGCATCAGTGGCCTTTTGATTTTGTTTGATTTGAACTTGGACTCAAGATTTTTGTTACTTCGTTGGCAAACGGCCACTACACTTATTATGAAGTGTGAAAAGCAAGGGAAGTATTTGATAATACTCTTGTACAAGCTCTTGTTCTCTCCAGACTGGACTACTGTAATGCTCTTCTAGCAGGCCTTCCGGCATGCACTATCAAACCCTTGCAACTGATCCAGAATGCAGCGGCGAGGGTGATCTTTAACGAGCCGAAGAGAGCGCACGTCACGCCTCTCTTCATCAATCTGCACTGGCTGCCAATAGCCGCTCGCATCAAATTCAAGACACTGGTGCTCGCCTTCAAAGCAACCAATGGCTCTGCACCAATATACCTAAACTCGCTCGTTCAGACTTACACACCCTCCAGGAGCTTACGGTCTGCCAGTGAACGACGCCTTGTGGTGCCATACCAAAGAGGCATGAAATCACTCTCACGGACCTTTTCCTGGGCCGCCCCCACCTGGTGGAATGACATGCCCACCTCAATTCGAGCAGCCGAGTCTGTAGCCATTTTCAAAAAACGGCTAAAGACACGTCTTTTCCAGCAGCACCTGACCAATCAAGAATAGCACTTAACATTCTATTCATTTTCTGTCTGTCTAATTTATATATATATATATATATATATATATATATATATATATATATAAAAATTGTGCTGTGTGTTCTGTGCTAGATTAACTGAGACTTGTTACAGCACTTGCATACTGTAGCCTTTGACTGTTCTAGTTGCTTCTATTGCTCTCATTTGTAAGTCGCTTTGGATAAAAGCGTCTGCTAAATGACTAAATGTAAATGTATCCGTAAAAATGACTAATTCCTCTTGACACTGCTCTACATAGTTTTGAACTATTATCCACTGCGGCATTATTTTTGAGTTTTCTTTTAGTATTTGTTGTAAACTTACATTTACAGATGGTTTTATAAATTTCCAGGGTGGTATTGTTGATATTGCCACAGTGGGTCCTATTTGCAACTGATTGAGACCTACATTTTGAGCCTTAGCATCCCCCACCCATCCGAAACTGTACAAATTGCTTTTATTATGCTCTGCACATTCTTGCAAGACAATTTTTGTGGGGTGCTCCATACTATGTCCTTGTAAATTAGTCCAATATGCCAACATGATCTTGACCCTCCTAATATGTAGCGGCATCTCTCCTGCTTCCACCTGTAAAGCGGTTACTGGTGATGTTTTAAATGCCCTGGTACAAATCCGAAGTGCCTGTGCCTGCTCCACATCAAGCTTTTTAAGGTTCGATTCTGATGCTGACATATACGCTAATGAACCATAATCAGAGGCAGTTCTCATGAGAGCCTGATAGATGTTTGTTAGCCAATCTCTTCTCGCTCCCCAGTCTCGCCCTGATAGGCATCTCAACATGTTGTTGATCTTCTTACATTTATTTCTGACCATATCAATATGCTGACACCAAGTCAACCTCTCATCAAAGAGAACTCCTAGAAACCTCACCACCATAACCTGTTCCAAATCCTGTCCATACAATTTTAGTGGTACTACTTTGTGGCGCTTAGAAAAGCATATAACTTGAGTTTTTGGAATTGAGAGTTTAAATCCCCATTTAGAAGTCCATTGTTCAACTTTCTCTATTACATTTTGCATTTTCTTTCTAAGATATTCTACATTTCGACCCCTAACCCAGAGTGCTCCATCGTCTGCATAAAGTGACTTACCTACATTTCCACTTACATGATCAAAAATGTCAAAAATGTCATTTATCATAATATTAAACAGTATGGGGCTGCAAACACTACCTTGTGGGGTACCATTTTCCACTATATGCCAACTAGAATACTCTGCACCAACCTTAACTTTGTAAGACTGAAAATACTGACCTCACTTCCGCAAACTACTAAGATGGTTTAATGTGAATGTTTATCATTGACTGTTATATTTTTGGTGTCATTTGAAATGTCTCAAAGTGAGTGGTACAGGCATCTCATATCCAGATAGATAAAACAAAAGGTAATAAGGTTTTAAGAATTTATGGATAACTGATTTAGAAAGGAAAGTGGTTTTCTCAAGCAAATGTTTACCCACCCCCATGAAGGTGCGACCACTGCATGCACATTTCTTTTGTTAGCACATGTTTCCATGTGAAAGAGGTCTGACTATTGAATGAGATGCAGCAGAGAGTCCGGGGCCTTTCCTGTACTTGAGGTCGGCCCGTGAGGCTGAGAGAAAGAAATCTCTCAGCCTCACGTATTTCTTAAAGTTGGGTTTGCATCTTCTCTCTATTCCTGAGTATTTGATGTTTTGTATCTATTATCTTTGAATTGATTATGAAATTGGCATGATACATTTACCTGACATAATAAATTGTTACATTTGATTATTCTAACTGATTTTGACTTTGTTCACTTAATGGTTAAAAGGAATAGTCAAACATTCGCTCACTTTTAGTGAGGCACAGATATTATTAAAACCTTTCATTTATGGAGTCATGATGAAATAAACGAGTAAATATATGATTAATATTAGTGCTGTCAAACGATTAAAATATTTAATCGCGATTAATCGCATTAATGCCATAGTTAACTCACAATTAATCACAATTAATCGCACATTTTTATTTATTCTAAATGTCCCTTGATTTCTTTTTGTCCCATTATTTTTTCTTATTTTAATGCTCTTATCAACATAGAAAAGTGGATCGGCTTGCTTTGTTCAAATGTTTGTTTTATTGAAAACAACATTGGCATACTGTAGTGTTCATTTCACACCAACATTCTCACTTGAAGCAGTCATTCACACTTGGAGCAAATAATCGCTCACACAATGTAACACTGTCCATCAATAAAAGGGTGAAAAAAAATACTTTGTTGCACAAACAGCCCTTTTTAAGGGATCAAAACAGGGTGATACAAAATAAAATTGTAAAGTGCACATGCAAGGTAAACTAGGACTCCGTCTATAGTGCAGTTAAACCAGGGGTCGCCAACTAGCGGAATCCGGACCGCGAAGCCTTTTGACGTAATGAAACAGTTAACGTTGCAATGCTCACTGTCAGACCCAGACGCGCGGTCAAGCATGCAGTGAAGAAGAGACTGATGGTGCGTTCACACCGGACGGGAATGACGCGACATGCACGCCGCTTAATTCGCGCAGCAGAATGTCTATTTGCGTCTTTGCATTGACTTAAATCACTCGCGCAAAACGCTTCATTCGCGTCCGGTGTGAACGCACCATCAGAGCAGAAAGCAGCGCTCAAGACAAGCACTTTTAGTTGAAGACCCCTGAGTTAAACCATGGCTTAATACGTTTCTCATTTCGGCGTCTCACGCTTGCCATCCACGTCTACTCTTTTAATGGCCCAAACAAGTGTGGGCAGCCGCAGCGTGCCTGATGTTTTGTTTCCGGTCTAGCTACATCCGGAGTGGTGTTGTAGTTTTTCTAACGTTACTAGTTGTTGCAACAGCATGTGAAAAAACTACAAAGTTTGTTAGACCAAAAAGAACGTTAATCTCGCGATAAAAAAATGTACGCCGTTAAAATAGGTTTGCGTTAACTTCATTAATAACGCGTTTAACTGACAGCACTAATTAATATATTACAAATTTAACCAACCAATACTTTGCATGAGTGAGGGCAGAACACGTGTGACCTTCCCCGTGTATTGGCGAACCGGCAGATTGGACCAAATTTCACGGGCTTTACAACTTCTATTGTGCTTCTGTCCAGGAAATCTAATACCCAACCAAATAATTTACCTTTTATTCCTAATTTGACAAGTTTTATAAGAAGTCCATCCTTCCACAGCATATCATATGCTCTTTCGACGTCAAAAAACACAGCAATTACACTTTCCTTATTAGTTTTGTTTTTTCCTTACTTCTGCTTCTAAGCACAAAACAGAATCCATTGTTCCCCTTCCATATAGTAATCTAACCTATCTGTTACCATCCTTTCCATGACTTTCCCTAATTGTGATGTTAGCGCTATAGGTCTATAACTTGACGGGTCTAAAGCATTCTTACCAGGTTTGAGTATTGGGACTATCACTGCCTGTTTCCATTCAAGTGGGATTCTACCTTCATTCCATATCATATTGATCAGCCTTAATACTACCTCCAGTGATGCATCTCTCATATGTCCTAGCATGCTATAATATATAGCATCTTTCCCTGGTGTTGTTTGTCGTGCATTTAGGATAGCCCTTTTTAATTCAAACATAGTAAAAGGCAGGTCCATATCTCCTCCTGGTGCAAATCTACGGTCTTTTATTCCAGGGTTTTCCAACAAAGTCTGAATCCTACACTGGTTATCTATTGTGGATAAATTTCCAGAACTATGGATTTTCACAAAAGTTTCTACCAAAAGCTCTGCTTTTTCTGCATTACTAACTGCATTCTTATTATTGTTTCGTAACACTGGCATTTCGACCTTTCCTCTGATTGTTCCCCACATCTGAGTTTCACTTCCAATTTTACTGCAATACTGTCTCCAATACACACGTTTGACTGACCTAAACTACAGCTTGTGCCCTTTTGTAGCTAATTAAAGTTTCCATTGTGTGATGAGCTTTAAGCTGCCTAAATGCTTTATTTCTTCTTTTAACTGCTATTCTACAGCTCTCATCCCACCACAGCATCCTTTTTCCCTGTTTATTTCCTGTACTTTTTGGAATTGTTTCTTCTGCTGTTTGTATAATGGTTGCAACTACTACACTATTCATTTCCTCAACATCTGTTATATCTCTACTCAGTATTTCCACACACTTACTCTCACTAATTTCTTGAAATGTCTGCCAGTCAGCTTTATCTAATTTCCACCTTGGTATTTTCACTCTTCCTCATCCTGGTGTACCTCTATGCCAATCCTAGTTATTATTGGGTGGTGATCACTACCCACTGTTGACCTACCTTTTACCTCCCATGCACTAATTCCTGCAGTTTCAATTGATACTAGTGTTAGATCAATAGCACTTTCTGTATTATTTGTAGTATTATACCGTGTGCCCTTTCCATCATTAGCCCTTTAACTGCCCCCCCCCCCCCTTTTGAGAAAACACATGAAAATGCACTATCCAAACGTAAAGGGCTGTAATTCAAGAATGCTTTGGAATATAGACCCAAGTTTGGTCTCGTATTAAAGACGACACTCTGTAGATTATTGCTGAAGTGAAAGCAACTCAAAATATGAAAGTATGAACAAGTTATGGAAGTTTAAATTTACTTTAAATGAAAAATACTGTACTAAATATTTTTTATTTCATATAAAATATATATTTTACAAAAAAGAATTTACTCTAAAATTACTATAAAATCAAAGCCATATGTCTAACCAATTTGTGTTCCAAATTTGAAGTTGATATCACAAAAATTGACGTTCCCATGAGATGTTGTTTAGGTGCTGTACCAAAAATAGCCACCGGGTGTCATTCACATTCCATTTATTGTTTTTTTGATGCATTTTCCTGTAAATGTCTGTCCAAATATCACTTCCATCACAAAACAGTCCTCAAATATGGACCCTTAAGACTCAGACCTTTCCGACAATATGCGTTTTGTCAAGATTGGAAAAGATTTTGAATATAAAGTAGTTAAAATAATTGTTGTAATGTGAAACATGACGCCGCCCACTAGGGGGAGGAGCCCGCTAGAATAATTTAGAGTAACGTTTCCATGGTAACACAATGTCCGATTTCAAAACGGTTTTCACAGGATGAATTTTGAGTTTGTAAGCTTTCAAATGATACCTAATTTATGATAATTACTTAAATATATGATACGAAAAAAAGGCGATCAAAACAAAAGCACCAGGCGTCCCACCTGTGGAACGGTGACAGTTAAGAGGTTAATACACACCAACTCCTTGTCATCTATAAATTTCTCTACTTCTAATCCATTTATATCTGTGTTTTTACTTCCCCACAATGTACTGTGTGCATTAAAATCTCCACAAACCTTTATTTTTCCCTGCATTGATCCACAAACTAATTCCAACATATCAGTACTTAATTTATTGCAAGGGTTGTAGAAATGGACTATTTTTATACTGCTTTGCCCTGACCATACTTCAACTACAACAGATTCATGTTCTTTCCCCTTACTAATAACTTTATATCTTACCCCATTTTTAATAAAAGTTGCTACACCTCCACCTTTTCCTGTTTCTCTATCTCTCCTAATTGAAGTATATCCGTACAAAACAAAGTCCAATTGTGGTTTTAACCAGGTTTCTTGCACACATATTACATGAGGTTTATCTGCTAAATCTGAGACACAACTCTTGAATTCCTGTCCATTTGCTACAAGGCTTCTGGAGTTCCATTGCAATATGGTTAATATCATAAAGAGCCACCAACCCATGTCTGCGAGTTTGTACTTCCTGCCACTATCATTTCTTCCACTACCTCACAGCTAAGCCCTTTTATTCCTAGATATTTTTCAGCTGATTTAACTATTATTTTGATCTTTTCTGTCTTCCTGTCTGTCTGTGCTGAGCAGTTTATCACCTCAACCATAAACAATACAAATTCATTTTTGCCCATAATGCCTCAATTGTATCACACTTCCCACAGGAACCACTTTTGTTTTCTTTGAGATCTGGTTTATAGGCTTCCTTTTCCTTAGACACTTTCTTTACAGATTCTGTGCAAGTTATTCCTTGCAGCGATCTCACTCGTTGCACCTCCATTGCCCTCTTGCTTCACATCCACCTGAACTGTGCTCCCCTCCACAATTACAGCACTTTAGCTTTACTCCTTCTCCACATTTACTCCACATTTCCCATACTCATGCTCGCCTGAACCCCTACCGCATCTTTGTTTACCCTTACATACTGCTGCTACATGGCCATATCTTTGGCACTGAAAACATCTCAGTGATGGAGGGATGTATGGCCTGACCTCATAGCTCATGTAGCCTATATATAACTTACTTGGAAGTTTTACTTCGTCAAACTTAATCATCACACACAGGCTATTGCACTTTTCCCCATTTCTGGTTGTTCTAAGGCGTTTAACCTCCAGCACTTTTGCCCCTGCTACATTGTCTCTGATTTGGTCTTCTGACATTTACCGGTATTGATAACCCCTCGAATCAACGCCAGTTTCCAGTCAGGATGCACTTTATTCTCTTGCCATCTATTCTGTTCAGTTCTATAGCTTTCTCTTGTTGCGTTTTATTCCTACAAAAAAATCAGCAGCGCTCCACTTCTTAATATTTTTGCATTTTTAACCTCGCCTAATAATTTGTTTATCGACTTTGTTAACTGAATCGGATTCCACTCACCAAACGATGACCCCTCCTGAGATAGTTTCATGATCACTTTATATTCTTCCTCTTGTTGTTTATTTGCTATTGTCACACTTTGTTCACTATCTGTTTCATCTATATTAGATGCAGCTTTCTCCTTTTTTTTTTCCATTTTCTTGACCGTATTACATTCCAAACACTCCTATCTCTCCCGCCTTCTTCTTCAAATCCCATCTCACTTCCTGTCTCCTCACTTCCTTCCGCCATCTCCTGCCCAGTCACAGTCTAGCTGTTGACAACCTGCGGTCCGTTCTTCGTACCTCGCTTAACACATCTGAGATGATTTGACAGATCTCAGATCTTCTAATCGTGATAACTGAACTCTGGCTAATTTGGTTCTTCAAACGAATTTGCGGATTGGATTTAAATATCTGGATTAAATGATCTAAGATCACTGCGCGTTCTTGTGTTCCCTGAAGAGGGCAGATGCATCGATACTCGAAACCATGATCAGCAATGCAGCGATTGGCTGGAGTCAAGACAGCAACGTAATGACATCATATAATTAAAAAAAAACCCCACGAATATCTGGAGCTTTATAAGGAAACAGCCAAACGACCAAACCAACATAAAAGTTATAATAGATCAATGATAAATGTTGTTTTTATTTTTTACATGATTAGCAATTATTTATATTCGCGATTTTATACAGTATTTGTACACCCTTTACATTTTTATTTCAATGTTGTAATTTAATTTTTAATTCAATTTGAAGCAGATTTGTAACAGGGGCCCGTTCTTCGTACCTCGCTAACTCAGTTAGCTGGATTAGATTGTTGACGGCATGATCTTGGATTGTTTGGTTCTTCGACGCTCATCCTGGACTTGTTGTCATAGCAACAGGTCCGTAAGCTTAAACCTGCTCGAGCGGCTGATTTCATGTGAACAGGATTAGACGCATCTTGAGGTGATGTTAAAATCTGTCCCAGCCACTGCTACTTTATTCATTACTGAACCAGGGGCAATAATAATCATTTTAAATGATAATAATATACACATTTTAAATTGTATATGTATATGAGAATGTATATAATATTATAATGTTGTGTATAATACTATAGACACAGCCACTTGATTGAGCGATTTATCTGTGATGGAATAATTACTTTATAATTTTATTGGAGGTTTGCACACATGTTGTACAGTTACTCTGAGCCGTGCATTAATTTAAGTGATGACGGATATTATGGGATGGCTTGATGCAGCGCAAGAGATGCCGATAATTTGATCTTGAGAACCTTTAATACTGTCACGTTACAAATCTGCTTCAAATTGAATTAAAAATTGAATTACAACATTGAAATAAAAATGTAAAGGGTGCACAAATACTGTATAAAATCGTGAATATAAATAATTGGTAATCATGTAAAAAAAATAAAACATTTATCATTGATCTATTAAAACTTTTATGTTGGTTTGGTCGTTTGGCTGTTTGCTTATAAAGCTCCAGATATTCGTGGGGGGTTTTTGTGTAATTTGCAAAGTTTTTTGCCAGGTGTCTTTTTTAATTATATGATGTCATTACGTTGCTGTCTTGACGCCAGCCAATCGCTGCATTGCTGATCGTGGTTTCCAGTATCGATGCATCTGCCCTCTTCAGGGAACACAAGAACGCGCAGTGATTTTAGATCATTTAATCCAGATATTTAAATCCAATCCGCAAATTCGTTTGAAGAACCAAATTAGCCAGACATCAGTTATCACGATTAAAAGATCTGAGATCTGTCAAATCATCTCAGATGTGTTAAGCGAGGTACGAAGAACGGGCCCCTGCTCGCGAGCATCTTATTTCATGTAAACAGGATTATATTGCATCTTTTTAAGTTGATACTTCAAATCTGTCCCAGCCACTACTTTATTACAAGAGTTCTTACTGAACCAGGGGCAATACTAATTTTAAATAATAATAATAATAACAATATTATAATGTTGTGTATAATACTATAGACACAGACACTTGATTGAGCGATTTATTTGTGATGGAATAATTACTTTATAATTTTATTGGAGGTTTACACACGTTGTACAGTTACTCTGAGCGTGCATTAATCTGAGTGATGACGGATATTATGGGATGGAGCAGCAGGAGATGCAGATATAACTTGATCTTGACCCTTAAGAAACTTTCATTAATGCTGTCACGTAACAAATCTGCTTTAAATTGAATTAAAAATATCTTGAATATATATAATTGGGAATCAGTTTTTTGCTAGGTGTCTTTTTTAATTATATGATGTCATTACTTTGCTGTCTTGCTGATCGTGGTTTTGATGCATCTGCCCTCTTCAGGGAACACAAGAACGCGCAGTGATCTCAGATCATTTAATCCAGATATTTAAATCCAATCCGCAAATTCGTTTGAAGAACCAAATTAGCCAGAGATCAGTTGTCACGATTAAAAGATCTGGGATATGTCAGATCATCTCAGATTAAGTGAGGTATGAAGAACGGACCCCTGGTGTGAACTTTGGAGACACTCCCTATTAGTGCGCAAACCCTCTCGCCTGTTAACTCACACTTTCAGTTCACATTCTACACCTGTTCTACATTTACATCTCTCTAAACACTGAAGTTTATAAAGTTCTGAAACCTGATGAACACAAGACTCAAGCAGAACTTTCACCATGTAAGTTTTCATGTTTTTAAATATAATCCAGCCGGTGTGTTATAGTAGTTATTAGAGGACTATTGTTGTGTTTCTGGTTGATAGAAAGTCCTGCTAATGCTGAAGTGAGCCGACATGTTTATGACCAATGTGTGTTTTTTACTAGCGAGGTTATTAATATACGATTATTACATTTATATCATATAATATAGTCTAACATCATTTATAAAGCCTGTTCTTTGTTTATTGATTTTGACTGATCATTTTCAGTTTTACAGGGGAATAATTTATTAAACCAAATATGTTTCTTATCCTCCTGGGACCCAGAATTTTAGTTTTTTTTTTTAAATTTAGTATTTTTTTATGTCATTACATTGTTTAAGGCATAAGAAACAAATGGGAAAAAAAAACATTTTTGAAAAATGATATTGTATTCATATGTTATGATGTGTACTCTGTAGTTGACAGCAGGACTCATTTGTTTAAAAAATAAATGACATGAAATTGCATGTACAGGCAAAAACAATGGGATTTATTTTTAATTCACCAATCAATTTTTAGGTTTCAGGGTTTTTCTTTAAAACAAACTTTATTTAAAGATGATTCTGAACTATGTTATGAAAGATATAATGAAATGCATTCATATACCATTTTACTTATTAAATATTTGGGTAAAATGACAATACTTGGATTTTCCCATTCAATACAATGTATCTATTCACTGCATCTAATTTGCATATTAATATATGCATATATTGCATATTAATGTGTTCTTGGTGCAACATGTAATGAAAAAAGAAGTGTAATAATGGGAGTAAGAATTGGCAACATTTTCATAATAATATCTAATATTTCATAGGAATATTGATATGTAATTTCTTTCCCTGTTCACTTGTTATGTCTCCAGATAATCATGATTTAACTCCTGGCGTCACTACAGTGCTCATTTATTAAATCAATGTCCTGTTTTGTAACAGAAAGTCATATTTTAATTAGAAACCCCATAACATTTTCCTGAGATGTTGATTTATAACAAACAATTTGAAAATTAATCCGATTTAAATTATAATTAAAAAATATGATCATATTTCCATAAGAGTGCTAAACATTAATGTCAGCCGTTTTTAAAGAGCAAGAAGAAGTTGTTGTCCTGGTGAAACCTCCAAACGTTTGGTATCCCCGCAAAGCCCCGGATGTGCTCTTTACAGGACATCCAGACTGTGACATGTGACATGTATGATGTCAGAGAAATTCACTAAAATATAATGTCCACTACAGTGGACTAAAGTCTATTCCTGGTCCCAGGAGGTTATTGGACATTTTCCATATAAGGTCCACACAGCCTATGTTAAACATTCAGACAGAATGAAAGTCAATGTATATTATATTTTACCACTCAGCAAAGTGTTTTATTCCTGTATAAATGTGTGTGTGATGTGTGATATAATCCAGCTCTTGTGTTTTATTCCTGTGTAAATGTGTGTGTGATATAATCCAGCTCTTGTGTTTCTCCTCAGGCTGACTCTTCTGCTGATATTTGGCATCATCAATTATTGCGGTCAGTATCATTTGTGTTGATCAATTATAGCCATTATTGAGCCATTATATTCAGTTCCAGGTATAGTTAGGTTTTCTGTCGTGCCACTCAGGAAAGTGACTTTGGACATTTGTGGATTAATTATGTAAATGTCCATCACATTCCATCATCACACATCATGACATGCAGTTGATTTATTAATAAACACTGTTCAGGAATTCACTGACACACATCTGAGACAGATTTATACTAATGTCATCAACATGTCAAACATTAGTAATGTGACACTTTTACTATTGTTGGCTCCTTATTACTTTCATTTATACTTTTTTATTCCAGTTGACAAAAATAAGAATATTTTATAGTTACCTCGATTATAGAGAATAAACAGAAACGTGTATTTTTCAGTTTTGAGTTTACCCAAAAATGAACATTTGCTGTTAATCCAAGATGTAGGCACTTTCTTTCTTCATTAGAACAGTAACGATGATTTATTTTTGTATAGGCTAAATACCATAGAAACGTCTCAGGTTACAAATGTAACCATTGTTCCCTGAGAACAGGGAACTCGCGCTGCATCAGCTTGACGCTATGGGGAACGCCTCCAGCGTTACAGGTGCCTGAAATCACAATCAAAAAACGTCAATCCTATTGACCGGCGACAGCCTATGACGTCATCAAGGTGCGACCAGGAAGTATATAAGGGCGCCTTGCCAATATGACAGTATCTAATCGTCTGAAGGGACTGTTTCGGCAGGCAGGCCCTGCGGCAGGGCAAAGTGACGTAGCGTCTCGTTCCCTGTTCTCAGGGAACAATGGTTACATTTGTAACCTGAGACGTTCCCTTTTGAAAGGGAACTCGCGCTGCGTCAGCTTGACGCTACGGGGAACGATATACCCACGCCGCCATGCCGACGGGAGTGCGTGCCCACTGGCAGTGACAAACTGTCAAGACAAGCAATTTCTGCTGAAATGCCAGAACCACTCCCCTTCTGGTCACATTAGGCTGTCAGTGACAGCGCTCCCTACGGTCAAAGCCCAAGCTTATCGCCTGAGAAGGAAACCTTCACACACATGAGTTCCCTCCCGGGCCTTGCTCCAAGGCCTGGAACCAACCCATTCGACTTAGAACGGGTTCCTTTAAGGGAGCGTGGCAAGGGAACTATGAGGGAACCCTATGCCAGTCACTATTCGGGAGGTTCTCACCGAATGCCACCAGGGAGACCTGACCTGGTGACCCAGTCTGCTATGGGACACGTAATACGGTCAACCCTGTCTGTACAGTACAGAGCCTCTGGTACTCGCCTCCGAAGAGACATCCTGCTAGGGTGCTGCAAGAAAGGCAGTGTCATCGACTAGCCGGACCTCAGAGACGGGTTATCCCGGAGAGCAGCTCTCAGCGAAGTGCTTTATAACCCTTGCCAGCGAGGGGAGTCAAGCCGCTCAATCCTCGGATCGTGCTTAGGAGGCCCAAGGCCTTTCAGGCTGATCGTATCGGGGAGGCCCGCGGGACCTACAACCAATGAATCAGCGCCAGGCGGCCGTAAGCTCATAGCAGACCCTCGCTTTGAGAGGAGCTTATAAGCCTGCCCGGTAGGTAACCATGTCGTAGGCAAACTATGAAGGTCCCCTCCTGTGGGGACCGCATAGCAGCAGTGACGTCTCGTCGTGCTAGGGTAAGGACACCGCCTTCAGGTCTTGCAAACGGCCAGAGACCGGCGCCTGATAGTGGGTGACCACTAGCTGTCAGCGTAAAGCCAGTTGTGCGTTCCCGCCCAGGGAACTCGTTCCCCAGGGAGGCCGAGAGGGGCCTCCACCTGGCAACCTGTGCCGACTGCTCGCGTGTCCAACAGCGGAGCTCGCCCTCAGGAAGGCCAAACGGGCCTGATACCTGATCGCAGTTGTGCTAGCCCTCGAGGTAGCTGGGAAGACCAGGGACTCGCTTCATCAGGGAGGCCTAGCGGGCCTGATACCTGATCGCAGTCGTGCTAGCCCTCGAGGTAGCTGGGAAGACCAGGGACTCGTTTCATCAGGGAGGCCTAGCGGGCCTGATACCTGATCGCAGTCGTGCTAGCCCTTGAGGTAGCTGGGAAGACCAGGGACTCGCTTCATCAGGAAGGCCAAGCGGGCCTGATACCTGATCGCAGTCATGCTAGCCCTCGAGGTAGCTGGGAAGACCAGGGACTCGCTTCATCAGGGAGGCCTAGCGGGCCTACCAACTGCAAAAGGTCGGACATTCCTCCATCACAGCCCTCCGCTCAGTGACTGGACTCATCCAGAAACCGCGAGACAGGAGCGTGCCCTCAAAGGAGGCCACGTGGGGCCTACTACTCCACAGCGAATCCCACAGGGAAGCCCCGTGCAGCTTGCCTGATAGCAGCCCATGCTACGATCCGTTACCGAAACTGGGGACCGGGGAACGATTTCAGGGAGGCGCAATGCCTCTGCCTGATAGCAGAACATGCTGTCCATAGCGCTTCACTCTGCTAATCATCTCAGCGACTGGGAACCGGGAGCTCGCCTTCAGGGAGGCCAGTGCCTTACCACCTGATAGCAGAACGTGCTACTCATAGCACTTCATGCTCATTGCCACAGCGACTGCTCACCCACAGTGACTGGGAACCAGGAGCTCGCCCTCAAGGAGGCAACAGTGCCCACCACCTGATAGCCGACCGTGCTACTCATAGCACTCATGCTCACTGCCACAGCGACTGGGAACCGGGAGTTATAATCCAGGGAGGCCCAGTGCCTACCACCTGATAGCAGAACGTGCTACTCGTAGCACTTCATGCTCACCCGCAGCGACTGGGAACCGGGAGCTCGCCTTCAGGGAGGCCCAGTGCCTACCACCTGATAGCAGAACGTGCTACTCATAGCACTTCATGCTCACCGCTACAGCGGCTGGGAACCGGGAGCTCGCCCTCAGGGAGGCCCAGTGCCTACCACCTGATAGCAGAACGTGCTACTCGTAGCACTTCATGCTCACGCCACAGCGGCTGGGGAGCCGGAACTCGCTGAGGGAGGCCGGTTGAGGCCTACTACCTACTAGCACTCATGCTAGTCATCCAGTGACTGGAGCCCAGGAACGCCCTCCACAGAGGAGGTCAAGTGAGCCTGCTTACCCCACAGCAGGCCCTAGGGTGGCCCGGTAGCAGCTAGTAGCAGCTAGTAGCAGCTAGTAGCAGCTCGTACCAGCGTCGAGGGGCTAATGCCAGTAGCTCCCCCTCAGGGGAGTCCGGCAGCGCCTGCTGACCACAGCAGGCTCTCAGGGAGGCCGAAGGGGCCCGACCCCTGAGCAAAGGTAACCCAAACCAGGAGCCTACCCCTCAGGGAGGCCTGGCAGGACCCTGCCGTGACTTCAAGAAGGCTGGCTGCTGCGCCTGGGCTGACGGCGGCTGTCTGCTGCTGACGAAGGCCTGGAAAAAACAGTTAGCGCCTGGGGACTTATCCCCAAGGAGACTAGTTGACGAGGTTACTGCTGATGTCGACACCAGTGGAGAAGATCCTCCAAGGCCCACTCGTGGCGCCTTCAACAAACAAACCAGGCGAGCCGGCAGAATCTTACATTTTCTGCTCATCAAAGGTCCACCGGCCTGATGTAAAGCGCCCGGGGAAAAAAACAGAGGAAGGGAAAAAGGCAGCGTTCATCTCCGCATCCTCGGTGGGTGGAGTCTGCTGCCTGCGCTGGTTCCGGTTACCAGCCCCGGCTTCCTTCCTCTTCCTGTTGCGGGTGTCCCGCCTCCCCTGCGCCCTAGTCCTCCGTGGTGGGGGCGCTCAAGAGGCGAGGCTGGCTCGCTGTTCCCGTCTCCAGCCCTCAGACTGGGACGGGCCGGGGACACCCGACTGCCTGGGCGCGGTCCCGGACCTCAGCGGGATACATGTTCTGTGCGCCTTCGCCTCTCCGAACTTTCCAACCACTGCCACTACGGAGGTGCCGAAAAGTTCAGACAGCGAAACCGGCACATCCAGGAGAAAAGGACTTCTCTTCCTCCGAGATGTCCAAACGGTTTAACCACCGTCGCCGCCATCGGCGCTATTTGTACGGTGGCCCGGAGAGCGAAAACCGCGGTCTGGCACAACTCGATTACCGCCTCAGGGGGTCCCTCCCTGTGATCGAGGTCCCTCAACAGGTCCGCCTGGTAAGCCTGCAACACCGCTGTGGTGTGCGAAGCCGCTGCAGCGTGACCCACTGACATGTACGCCCTGCCATTCAAGCGTTAGACCGGCAGGGTGGGAGCCCTCAGTGTCGCCGGCCGCCCAGAGGCATCACATAACATAACATAAACATAACATCTCGTCCAAGGGCGGCACTGACACATACCCAGCCTAGGCAGTCCCTCGACATCAGCGAAATTTAGCTCGCCGATGTCGACAGATGCGGGGCTGAGTATGGTTTCTTCCATCCCCTCGAGATCTGCTGATGGAGATCTGGAAGGAATGGAAGACTCCCAGGAGTTGGGAGGTCATGGGCGGAGAGAAACCGATCGTCCAAACTGTTTGGACGCTCAGCCTTTCTCCTCACGCGCCGCCAAGGCAGCTGCGGTCTACCTGCAGCGCGTTCCATGACTTCCAGCAACTCCCCGTACATGGGACAGGATGGATTGAGAAGCTTCAGCATCTTTAACTGACTCACCCATCCTCTGCTCGAGTGGAAGAGCAGCAGACGAGGAGGAGGAACATAAATCCAGCTCCTTCTCCGAGGTCCGCCTCTCGCGATCTGGATCATCCTCGAGAACCACATCTGTCTCCAAGCGACGAGCCAGATCCATCTGGGAACCACATGATGTTTAGACACCGCTCAGCCTCAGCTCGAGCGTGGCCGTTCCCAGATGCTGAAACCTCTCCCCTCGGGAAGAGGTCCAGCCGAGAGCGGAGCGTTCCCAGAGGAAAACGCTCGCAATACTTTCCACAAAAGGTTCGCAAACCTCTCGTGCATGCTCTTCTCCCAGACAGTAAATGCAAAGTGTGTGTGTATCCAAAGCGCAAGCTACCTGGTACACGTTAAAAACACACCTGCAGAAGTGACGTTGCTTCTCAGCACACTTCATTGTTATCCTTCTTGTAGACGTTTCACGTGAAGACAGGCAAAACAGTCCCTGAAGACGAGAAGATACTGTCATGTTGGCAAGGCGCCCTTATATACTTCCTGGTTGCACCTTGATGACGTCATAGGCTGTCGCCGGTCAATAGGATTGACGTTTTTTGATTGTGATTTCAGGCACCTGTCACGCTGGAGGCGTTCCCCGTAGCGTCGAAGCTGACGCAGCGCGAGTTCCCTTTCGAAAGGGAACCATACTTTTCATGTGTAGCCTGTGGTTATCATGATCTAAATGTATGATACTATGGAAAACCAATGGTTAATTCTAATTTAATCTAATAATACTACTAGATTAATAATATTTATAATAACTAATATAATAATTTAAATAAATAAAAAAAGTCAGAAATATTAATGCACACCAACTAATTGTTAAATCAGGTGAAATACAGTAAAGCTCTGGCAGGTACAGTACAGGCATTTCTGATGCTGATATTACAGAAACTCCTCCATCAGCTCACAGTTATTGAAGCGCTTGAGTGTGTGATGAGCAGAACAATCCAGTTCACTGAAATAACTACTGGAATAGTTTATGATGACCTGTTACAGAGAACAGACAGAAGCACCACATGCATTTCAGTTTTGAAGCTTTGTGTTTAATGAACATTTACTGTGTGTATTTGCAGGAGCCGCCTCTAGATCTGTGTCAGGAATAAAGGGAGGCGACGTCACGCTAACATGTGACTTTGAGGACAAGAAGATTACTCCATTTAATTTAAGCAGTCGGTCAGAAATCATCCCTGTCTGTGAGACTGAAGATTGTAGTTGCCGATTTTTTAAAGAAGGATCATGTGGCGTCATCATCAAGGATCTGAGACTGAGGGATGCTGGGAAATACATTCTGAGAGTCAATTACACAAATTATCAGACAGAAGTGAAGCGACTAATCTTAGAGTACCAACTTCATATTCAGGGTAAAGCTGATTTTTTAAATGATCACATTTGGTCCCTCAATCCTAAATTAGATTAGATTAGATTCAACTTTATTGTCATTACACAAGTACAAGTACAAGGCAACAAAATGCAGTTTAGGTCTAACCAGAAGTGCAATAGCAGCAAGTGCAGGATATAGAATGGTTGCATAAGTGCAGGACATGGATATGTACTGAATATAAATAAATATATATAAATAGAGAGATGATTATTATTATAAACAGAACTGAATTTACAGGTGAATATGTACTATGAATATAATATACAGATGGCTATTACTATAAACAGAATTTACAGGTGAATATGTACTATGAATATAATATACAGATGGCTATTACTTTAAACAGAATTTTACAGATAGAGGTATACAATAATATGTTAGGCAAGATGAGGAATAGCAGTGGATTAAGGTAGTCCAATAAATTATGGACAGAGCTATCCGAAAAAAAGTGTAAAAGTGCAGTGATAAGTGGTTGCATATTACAGTTAGAAGTACAGTGCAAAATGCAAATGTAAACATTTGGTACTATAAATACAGTCGGCAGTGCAAATGAGCATAATCCAGTTACGATATGGCAGTGCAGAATGCATAAGTAAACAGTTGTTACTGTAATAAACAGTCGGTAGTGCAAATAACAAGTGAAGGCAGATGTGAGGTAGGAGAGTTAGCAGTTTATGAGGGAAGTGGATCAACGGGGTTTTGAGTTCAGTAAAGAGACAGCTCTGGGGAAAAAACTGTTCTTAAGTCTAATGGTCCTGGTCCGGAGGATCCTGAAACGCCTGCCGGAGGGCAGGAGAGAAATCAGTCTGTGGGCTGGGTGAGAGGAGTCCTTGAGGATGCTGCAAGCTCGATGCAGGCAGCGTTTCCTGTGGATGTGCTCGATGGCAGGTAGTGGAGTCCCTGTGGTGCGCTGGGCAGTTTTCACCACCCGCTGCAGTGCCTTGCGCTCCGCAACAGAGCAGCTCCCATACCATACTGACACACAGTTGGTCAGGATGCTTTCTATTGCGCAGCGGTAGAAGTTCACCAGGATAGCCGAGGAGAGCTGATTCTCCCTCAGTGTCCTCAGGAAGAAGAGGCGCTGGTGAGCCTTCTTGACCAGGCTGGAGGTGTTGGTCGTCCACGACATGTCCGCCGAGATGTGGATCCCCAGGAACTTGAAACTGGAGACACGCTCAACAGCCATTCCATTGATGTGGATGGTGTCATGTGTGCCTCTTGACTCTTTCCTGAAATCCACGATGAGCTCCTTCGTTTTGGTGGTGTTGAGGAGCAGGTTATTTTCATGTGGCCAGGTGCTGGATCTCCTCCCTGTAGGCAGTCTCATCGTTGTTGCTGATTAGACCAATCACCGTAGTGTCGTCCGCAAACTTGACGATGGAATTAGATCCATACACAGGCTTGCAGCCGGCGGTGAAGAGGGAGTAGAGAAACGGGCTTAGCACACAGCCCTGTGGTACACCAGTGTTGAGTGTGATGGACGTGGAGCAGGTGGGTCCTGATCGAACATTCTGTGGTCTGTCAGTTAGGAAGTCCAAAATCCAGTTACACATTGAAGTGTTGATGCCCAGGTCTCCAAGTTTGGCTATTAACTTGGTTGGGATGACAGTGTTGAATGCTGAGCTGAAGTCAACAAACAGCATGCGTGCATAAGTGTTCTTTTGGTCCAGATGGGTGAGCACAGAGTGCAGTGCCATGGAAACTGCATCCTCTGTGCTCCTATTGCTGCGATAGGCAAACTGGTGTGAGTCCAATGTGGATGGTAGAGAGTCTTTTAGGTGTTCCAGGACCAGCCGCTCTAAGCACTTCATAATGATGGGTGTGAGTGCTACAGGGCGGTACTCATTAGGGCACCTCGGGCTAGAGCTTTTCGGCACTGGCACAATGGAAGTGCACTTAAAGCATGTTGGTACAGCTGCTTGGGCAAGAGACAGGTTGAAAATGTCTGTAAAAACCCCAGCGAGCTGCTCCGCACATGCCCTGAGAACATGTCCAGGGATGTTGTCTGGTCCAGCAGCCTTGTGCACGCTGATCCGGCTCAGTGACTTGCAGACATCTGTGGAGGAGAGTGTGATTGGTGGGTGGTCAGCTGAGGGTTTGAGCTTGGTGGCAGTTTCTCTGTTGTCTCTTTCAAAGCGAGCATAGAAGTAATTTAGCTTGTTCAGGAAGTTGACATCAGTGGCTGCGGGGGTGGAGTGGGTGGGTTTGTAGTCACTGATGGCCTGAATGCCCTGCCACATGTGTCGAGGGTCAGAGTTGGAAAAGTGTCCCTCTATCTTTTGCTTGTAGCAGTGCTTGGCCTTTTTGATGCCCCTCTTCAGGTTTGCTCTGGATGTGCTGTAGGCTTGTGCATCACCTGATCTGAAGGCAGTATTGCGTGACTTCAACAGGAGTCGCACTTCCCTGTTCATCCAAGGCTTCTGATTTGGGTATGTGGTGATTTGTTTCTGGGTTGTAACACTGTCAATGGTGGTATTGATATGATCCAATACAGAGGAGGTGTAGGAGTCAATGTCCGTGTGAGCGCCACTGGTGGCTTGAGAAGCAAACATACTCCAGTCTGTGTGTAGAAACCTTTCCTGGAGTGTGGAATCTGCCCCCGCAGGCCACACCTTGATGTTCTTCACTGATGGCTTCACACGGTTGATGAGGGGGTGCATATTTGGGTGTTAGAAACAAAGAGAGGTGGTCTGACTGTCCCAGGTGGGGGAGGGGTGTCGCAACGTAAGCTCCAGCCATGTTTGTGTAAACATTGTCTAAGGTTTTGTTTCCTCTGGTGTGGCAGGAAACATGCTGGTGAAACTTGGGTAGCACTGACTTTAAGTTTGAGTGATTAAAGTCACCTGCAACAATAAACGCAGCTTCCGGTGATCAGTATTCCGCTGTTTAACCAGGTTTCCGTGAAGATTAGGACGTTACAGTTCAAAAGTTTCTTACTGTGTGTAATGCTGAGTCGAATCTCCTCCATTTTGTTCACTAGCGATCGTACATTGGCAAGGAAAATGCTGGGTAAAGAGAGCAGATGAGGAGTAAGCATTAGCTTAGCTCTTAGTCCTCCACGCTTCCCCCGCCTTTGTTTACGATCACGCCGCCGCCTGCGAGCACTTCTGCCCGGCCGGGTGGAGTGCATAACCTCAGGCGTCCTAGCGATCTCAGGAAAGAGTTGAAGATTGTCCATAAAACTGTGTGTGTGGTCTTGACTGATGGACACATTATAATAATACTGAGTGTGTGTGTGTGGTCTTGACTGATGGACACATTATAATAATGCTGAGTGTGTGTGTGTTTCTCCTCAGATGAGATCTCTGTGAACACAGGTGAGGAGCTGAAGCTGGATGTTCTGTTGACCAATGCTGATAAAGTGGAGACAAACTCCAGTGGAGAGTGGACAGAGGTGTGGACGAGAGGTCACGGGGTCAGCAGTGATCGACTGACCGACAGTGATGGGAATCTGACCATTAATGCGTTCACATCCAATGACACTGGAACATACAGAGTTCTGGACTCTGAAGGAGAAATCCTGATCACACTCACACTCACAGGTCAGAGAACATCAATATAGAGCTGCACAATGAATCATATTTAATCATGATTTCTGCTTCTCTCTATTAATCATCAGTGATATTGGGCCACAGGTTATTAGTTGAAAACGGTTTTGTTTTAAAGGTCCCGTTCTTCGTGTTTTTTTGAAGCTTTGATTGTGTTTACAGTGAGCAATATAACATGTGTTCATGTTTCGCGTGTAAAAAAACACAGTATTTTTCACACAATTTACTTATCTGTATACCGCTGTTTCCACTGTCCTAAAAACGGATGGTGAGTTCCTTGTTCTATGAAGTCCCTCCTTCAGAAATACGTCACGAGTTCTGATTGTGCCAGCAGTTCCTGTGTTGTGATTCGACCGCAGCTTAGCGCAAGTTGGAAAGGTCACGCCTCTTAACGGAGAGATGTTTGCGCTCAATGATCTCTACAGCGTCCCTGGGAAAGCCAAACAAAGGTGATTTGACTCCTGGATGAAAATAACAGCGTCTCGACGACATGGCGATAAACACACTCAACGCAACAGTTCCTTTTCTCCACGCGACCGTCCGCTTCTCCACGTGGGAGAGCAACAAGACCGCGCCCCCTTTTTCGCGTATTCTTTGTGGGCGGAGGTTAGTCTGTTCTACTGTTCTATACTGACGTAATTATAGAAGGAAGTACCAGGATGTAGTTCAAGCCAGCCGTTCGCTGTAGGCTTTGAAAGGGAACTTCTGTTAAATAAAATATCTCGCTTGGCATTGAACTTTGAGCTTTATAATTTTACAGGTATTATTTATTCTCTAACAGCAACATTACACACTAACTAAAGTTTGAACAATGGGATCATGTGGAATGGGACCTTTAAATGAACATTTATGTATTATAACAGTGGTATCAATCCTCCACAAGCTTTGATTGTCATATTCTGCTCTCAGTCTGTTCTCCGTTTCCTGCGATCAAATCTTCTCAGTGATGAACGCTATAACAGCCAATCATGGATCGTGACTGTAGTGTTTGTGATTGTGGTCACTGAATAAACACATTTACGGAATTATTGGAATTAATATTAGGAATATCACAGTTTTAGCTTTTGAGAGAAGCTTCTAGAGGTCGGACGATATATCAGGCCGATATTTGTCATTTTTTTTAATATATCGGCATCGGCTGATATCCGTGTTCAGTAGCGCCGATTTAAAGTCAGGCATGTCCGCGGGCAGCCCTGTGTTATTGGTGCGGTCCGGAACTGGCATAATGCTACAGCTGGTAGAAGGTTGGCTTACTTGCAGTTAACTTTATTAAGGACTGTAGTCGAAAACTATCAGCAGCTTGCTTGCTAACATATTAGCGCCAAAGTTATAAGTTCTGTTTATTTGTCCTGTATCGGAGTCGGAGAATTTCACTCGTGGGTCTTCCTCTGAGTCCGCACTTTCATGACGTAATGCCGCTTTGCCTGTCGGGAAGAAGTCCTCTGTGTAACCGACACCAGCACGGGTTCGGCTGAAGTGCGCATCGAGGGCGCATATCGACCTCAAAGGGGGCGCTCGCGAGAACCTTCTGAGACCTAAAATGACAAATGGGACAGCCTGCGGTCTCGTGGACTTAACGGTGCACATGAAGTGACAAAGGCAAACAGAAACTGAATATACATTCATGACCAGTAATCGTGATTTATAATCTTTGAGCAAAATAATCCTGATTATTAGCGTAACCACTATTACACTGTACAGCCCTAGTCATGTGATGTGTGTAAATATTAATGGGTCACTTCAGTGATTTAGCATTAAGCTTTGTATCAGTAGAAATATATATTTGAATTATGGTACTTTCCCTCTTCATATCCCCCTGAGACGAGAGAATTATGCATTTTATTTCTGGAAAAAATCCTCTGATGACGCAAATATTGTAATTTTGCGTCATCAGAGGATTTTTTGTCCAGAGGCTAGAGACTACAGCCAGTAGATGGAGCTGTCCCGCATGTTATCAACCCATCTCAGGAGAGAGATCTCACGCACAGAATGTGAATGCGCTCGGCTCGGCCATTCATAACGGAGCAGTGCGGAGCAAAGTTCGGCTCACACTTTATTGAAAAGACACATTCAGTTTTTAATTGTAGTGTTTATTCTCTAACTGAACGAAATTATTGTATTATTATGAAGATAAAAACAACGCTGGGGGCGGGAGTGGCCTCGTAGGGCAGCGAAGCAAGTGCATTCTGGGAGTTGTTGTCTTTCATCCACATGAGACAAAAATAAATTTTCTGTCTTTTCTCTGTCTAAAATGCACCAAATTAAAAAATAATTTCACATTTCTACTACATAAATGACCTAGTTTAAATACACATTCATCTTCCCAGCGCTGAAGTGCCCCTTTAAAGCATTTAAAGGGATAGTTCACCCAAAAATGAAACTTCTGTCATCATTTTCTCACCCTCAAGTTCCAAACCTGTATGAGTTTCTTTGTTCTGCTGAGCACAAAAGAAGATGTTTAGAAGAATGTTTGTAACCAAGCAGAGAGAGCAACCATTGACTACCGTAGTAGGGAAAAAAATTAGGGATGCACCAAATCCAGATTTTTGGGGTTTGGCCGAATACCGAATTCACTGGTTAAGATTCGGCCGAATCAGAAACCGAATACCGAATCCTGCTCCCATCCTCAGTCCATTATCACAGTAAACACATTAATGAAGTAAACAACGTCCACAGCAGTGTAGGGATGTTGACCGTTTAACCGTTCACCGAAAGTAAGAACTTTGACCGATTAATACTATCAGTTAACCACGCTTTAAATGTTTTTAACGCTTATTTGTTTGTTTGTTTTTTGCTGCATGGTTAATAAAAATATGCTGTATAGCGTTATTTGTTCACTCACGGAGCGCGTCGACGTGCAACACAAACCAGATATATCTCACAGAATGAAGCAGTGGAGAAGCTTCTACTGTGAGGGACCATTTGGACAGAAGAATACAGCAGCAGCTCAAGCTCTGACTGGTGGACAGCAAATGAACGGGGCTTCCCGAGGCTGGCCGCTCTAGCGAGGCGTTCTCTCTGTGTTCCCGGGACACCAGTGCATCTGAAGCCTTGTTTAAGGCTTTTCGTAGTGTGGTTTTGGTCACGTTAACTAAGATAAACATTGTCGTGTATGTTCTTCTCGCTGCTGTTTCCTGATGGTTTATAGAACAATTACCCCGAGTCGCCCTCTATCGCCTCAAAGAACAGCCCAACGGAGAGCGCAGGAGGTGCGCGCTGTCGGTCAGAAGAGGCTCGCGCTGCGGAGACAGAAGGATTGAGAGAGTGTTTTCTGCCAACAGACTGCTGTCCAGACTAACCCACATCACTTAGACGTGTTACTTAAAAAACAAACAAACAAAAACATACAAGGTGTGGATTGAGGTAGCCTAGGCCTGCTATTTTTATTTGACCAAAAAAAACTATTCAGGTTCTTCAAAGCTTCAAACGGATTCAGTGTATTTTAGTGTTGTCATCTTAATTTGGTAATTATTTATGTGAAAAATATATAGTGTAGGCCTATTTATTTTATTCTTTTTATTTATATTTTATCTGATCTATATGCAGCTGTTTGCACGGTAAAATAAGGTCAAGTCAAGTCAACTTTATTTATATAGCGCTTTTAACAATGTAGATTGTTTCAAAGCAGCTTTACAGTGTTAAACAGGAAAATAATGCAGCATAATTTTATTAAGCTGTATAGCCATTTGATGTCATCAGTTCATTTCAATTTCCATACGGTGACAGTGTGGGCTTTAGATCAATAATTAGATCAGTAATTTAGTTTAAATGGTTAATTTAGTTTATTAATTAGATTTATTTCGATGTTTAGTTGAAAAATATAGTGTCCCCAACTGAGCACGCCAAGCCAGAGGCAACAGTGGCAAGGAAACCAAAACCCCATCAGGAGCAGAATGGAGAAAAATAAACCTTGGAGAAACCAGGCTCAGTCGGGGGGGCAGTTCTCCTCTGGCCAATTAACAAACAGCGTATTATTATTATTATTATTATTATTATTATTATTATTATTATTATTATTATTCTGGCCGCTTTACAGGTCAAAGGTCATAATAGATCGGAATATTCGAAGGACCGGAGGCAACACGCTGGAGACGGGTTTATTGAGGATGACATATCGATTTAAGTATTATTTCCCCAAGGCTAGTTGACGAAGTTACTGCTGACGTCGACACCAGTGGAGAAGATCCTCCAAGACCCACTCGTGGGCCATGGCGTCGAGACTTCCTGTCCTGAAGTCCTGCTGCCCAGACCGCCCGAGCTGGTTAACGACAACCAGCTGGCTCTTACGCCCGCACCTGGGGCTGGCTCCATCCCGGAGGCAGCTAGGGAACAATTCTTTTGCTTTGTCCTAGGGCCTCCATGACGGCGCAGTCTCTCGGGCAGTGCCTACAGACATGAACCTAATCACATTGCTAACAGCAGTGTACCCAGCAGAAGTGCTAAACAAAAGACCCTCTAAAGCGAGGGGAGTACAACTTACGTCGCCTGCTTCGGGCGGCTGTCTTACTCTCAATGCAGCGGCCAACCGTAAATGCGAGGGCGTCAGCCATTAGCAATGCTCGGGCCTCAGGGGAGCATTCGATCAGAACCGCAACAGAAGGTTTATCCGATGTTCAGCTCAACCCGAGCCCTAAAGAAGGTGGAGCAGAGACATAGAGCAAGGGTGAAATAACACATAAATATGCAACCCACCGGCCGTGCCGTCCTCCAGGAAGAGGCCGGGGGCTGCCAGCAGATGGCGGCCACCAAGCTCTGAAAGGCGGAAACAGCAGATAAAGTCTAATCGGAAACTGGCGAAAGACGCTTAATTCCGCCCCACGACCACTGGCAAAGTCGCCGTCTCCTGCAACACCTCGACTGCATTACTCGTAACCCCAGAACGCAGAGAAGGGGGCGGGCCTTGGCCGGACGATTCTGTAATAAGAGGAGGCAAAAACAAGGATGCACACACAAAGCCATGTTCTTATATCAAAAGACAGGCCAGGGGCGAACGACCTTCCTTAAAAGGGAACACCCCCATCCTTCACGGAGCCTAGGCCAAGTGGTGCGACTTAAGTACGCAATAGATCCACTCAGGGCTCGGGAAAGAAATATTATCACCTCTAATATTACACAATGAGGCCCCGAAAAAAACCCCTTCCCCAAAGCCCCGCAGAGCTGGGCGTGGATCTCACTACAGCTCATGCATGAACGCATACTCTGTCTTCAGCTACTTCACACTTTAACGCTAGGAAAAACACAGCTCGCCCCCGACACTACAAGCCCTCGGGCAAGAGCGCAATTCAGTTACCCACCTCAGTGGGGAAAAATTAACATGGAGAGGCAGCAACTCTACTAGCAAAAGTGAGGCATTCACACACAACCACATAATGTTGCAAAGAAGATCGTTCTTAGTTTACTCACGGGGAGCTGCAGGCCCTGCGAAATCCAGCGACGTTCCAAATCTCCCCAGATAACCTCTTAGGAGGTTATTCCCCGTAGCCATTAGCAATGGCTTTAGCAACGTTAGCAACGTTCCCCGTAGCGTCGAGCTGACGCAGCGCGAGTTCCCTTTCGAAAGGGAACCAATGGTTTATTCTAATTTAATCTAATAATAATACTAGATTAATAATATTTATAATAACTAATATAATAATTTAAATAAATCAAAAAAGTCCGAAATATTAATGCACACCAACTAATTGTTAAATCAGGTGAAATACAGTAAAGCTCTGGCAGGTACAGTACAGGCATTTCTGATGCTGATATTACAGAAACTCCTCCATCAGCTCACAGTTATTGAAGCGCTTGAGTGTGTGATGAGCAGAACAATCCAGTTCACTGAAATAACTACTGGAATAGTTTATGATGACCTGTTACAGAGAACAGACAGAAGCACCACATGCATTTCAGTATTGATGCTTTGTGTTTAATGAACATTTACTGTGTGTATTTGCAGGAGCCGCCCCTAGATCTGTGTCAGGAATAAAGGGAGGCGACGTCACGCTAACATGTGACTTTGAGGACAAGAAGATTACTCCATTTCATTTAAGCAGTCACTCAGAAATCATCCCTGTCTGTGAGACTGAAGATTGTACCGGTCGAGTGTTTAAAGAAGGATCATGTGGCGTCATCATCAAGGATCTGAGACTGAGGGATGCTGGCAAATACATTCTGAGAGTCCAGTACACACATGATCAGACAGAAGTGAAGCGACTAATCTTAGAGTACCAACTTCATATTCAGGGTAAAGCTGATTTTTTAAATGATCACATTTGGTCCCTCAATCCTAAATCTGTGTGTGTGGTCTTGACTGATGGACACATTATAATAATGCTGAGTGTGTGTGTGTTTCTCCTCAGATGAGATCTCTGTGAACACAGGTGAGGAGCTGAAGCTGGATGTTCTGTTGATCAATGCTGATAAAGTGGAGACAAACTCCAGTGGAGAGTGGACAGAGGTGTGGACGAGAGGTCACGGGGTCAGCAGTGATCGACTGACCGACAGTGATGGGAATCTGACCATTAATGCGTTCACATCCACTGACACTGGAACATACAGAGTTCTGGATTATAGAGGAGAAATCCTGATCACACTCACACTCACAGGTCAGAGAACATCAATATAGAGCTGCACAATGAATCATATTTAATCATGATTTCTGCTTCTCTCTATTAATCATCAGTGATAATGGGCCACAGGTTATTAGTTGAAAACGGTTTTGCTTTGATTGTCATATTCTGCTCTCAGTCTGTTCTCCGTTTCCTGTGATCAAAGCTTCTCAGTGATGAACGCTATAACAGCCAATCATGGATCGTGACTGTAGTGTTTGTGATTGTGGTCACTGAATAAACACATTTACGGAATTATTGGAATTAATATTAGGAATATCACAGTTTTAGCTTTTGAGAGAAGCTTCTAGAGGTCGGACGATATATCAGGCCGATATTCGTCTTTTTTTATATATTGGCATCGGCTGATATCCGTGTTCAGTAGAGCCGATTTAAAGTCAGGCATGTCCGCGGGCAGCCCTGTGTTATTGGTGCGGTCCGGAACTGGCATAATGCTACAGCTGGTAGAAGGTTGGCTTACTTGCAGTTAACTTTATTAAGGACTGTAGTCTAAAACTATCAGCAGCTTGCTTGCTAACATATTAGCCCCAAAGTTATAATTTCTGTTTATTTGTCCTGTATCAGAGTCTGAGAATTTCACTCGTGGGTCTTCCTCTGAGTCCGCACTTTCATGACGTAATGCCGCTTTGCCTGTCGGGAAGAAGTCCTCTGTGTAACCGACACCAGCACGGGTTCGGCTGAAGTGCGCATCGAGGGCGCATATCGACCTCAAAGGGGGCGCTCGCGAGAACCTTCTGAGACCTAAAATGACAAATGGGACAGCCTGCGGTCTCGTGGCTTAACGGTGCACATGAAGTGACAAAGGCAAACAGAAACTGAATATACATTCATGACCAGTAATCGTGATTTATAATCTTTGAGCAAAATAATCCTGATTATTAGCGTAACCACTATTACACTGTACAGCCCTAGTCATGTGATGTGTGTAAATATTAATGGGTCACTTCAGTGATTTAGCATTAAGCTTTGTATCAGTAGAAATCCGGTAGTATATTTGAATTATGGTACTTCCCCTCCTCATATCCCCCTGAGACGAGAGAATTATGCATTTTATTTCTGGAAAAAATCCTCTGATGACGCAAATATTGTAATTTTGCGTCATCGGAGGATTTTTTGTCCAGAGGCTAGAGACTACAGCCAGTAGATGGAGCTGTCCCGCATGTTATCAACCCGCCCACAGGAGAGAGATCTCACGCACAGAATGTTCATGCGCTCGTCCATTCATAACGGAGCAGTGCGGAGCAAAGTGAGTGTTTCAACTTTTCAATAAATTCCTATGAAAGTTTAGCTTCCATATGCGTTCAGAAAACGCGCCAGACTGGACACACACTGAGAATGACAGCCCGCTTACCTCAGCTCAGCTCAGCTCTTACTTCCCTCTCGTGCTGAATGAGATCTGACTCCTGCTGCGTTTGTCCTGTGACTTTCGAGACAAAAATACATTTTCTGTCTTTTCTCAGTCTAGAAGGCACCAAATTAAAAAATAATTTCACATTTCTACTACATAAATGACCTAGTTTAAATACACATTCATCTTCCCAGCGCAGAAGTGCCCCTTTAAAGCATTTAAAGGGATAGTTCACCCAAAAATGAAACTTCTGTCATCATTTTCTCACCCTCAAGTTCCAAACCTGTATGAGTTTCTTTGTTCTGCTGAACACAAAAGAAGATATTTAGAAGAATGTTTGTAACCAAGCAGAGAGAGCAACCATTGACTACCGTAGTAGGGAAAAAAATTAGGGATGCACCGAATCCAGATTTTTGGGGTTTGGCCGAATACCGAATCCACTGGTTAAGATTCGGCCGAATCAGAAACCGAATACCGAATCCTGCTCCCATCCTCAGTCCATTATCACAGTAAACACATTAATGAAGTAAACAACGTCCACAGCAGTGTAGGGATGTTGACCGTTTAACCGTTCACCGAAAGTAAGAACTTTGACCGATTAATACTATCAGTTAACCACGCTTTAAATGTGTTTAACGCTTATTTGTTTGTTTGTTTTTTGCTGCATGGTTAATAAAAATATGCTGTATAGCGTTATTTGTTCACTCACGGAGCGCAATGAAGCAGTGGAGAAGCTTCTACTGTGAGGGACCATTTGGACAGAAGAATACAGCAGCAGCTCAAGCTCTGACTGGTGGACAGCAAATTAACGGGGCTTGGCCGCTCTAGCGAGGCGTTCTCTCTGTGTTCCCGGGACACCAGTGCATCTGAAGCCTTGTTTAAGGCTTTTCGTAGTGTGGTTTTGGTCACGTTAACTAAGATAAACATTGTCGTGTATGTTCTTCTCGCTGCTGTTTCCTGATGGTTTATAGAACAATTACCCCGAGTCGCCCTCTATCGCCTCAAAGAACAGCCCAACGGAGAGCGCAGGAGGCGCGCGCTGTCGGTCAGAAGAGGCTCGCGCTGTGGAGACAGAAGGATTGAGAGAGTGTTTTCTGCCAACAGACTGCTGTCCAGACTAACCCAGTTCTCCTCTGGCCAATTAACAAACAGCGTATTATTATTATTATTATTATTATTCTGGCCGCTTTACAGGTCAAAGGTCATAATAGATCGGAATATTCGAAGGACCGGAGGCAACACGCTGGAGACGGGTTTATTGAGGATGACATATCGATTTAAGTATTATTTCCCCAAGGCTAGTTGACGAAGTTACTGCTGACGTCGACACCAGTGGAGAAGATCCTCCAAGACCCACTCGTGGGCCATGGCGTCGAGACTTCCTGTCCTGAAGTCCTGCTGCCCAGACCGCCCGAGCTGGTTAACGACAACCAGCTGGCTCTTACGCCCGCACCTGGGGCTGGCTCCATCCCGGAGGCAGCTAGGGAACAATTCTTTTGCTTTGTCCTAGGGCCTCCATGACGGCGCAGTCTCTCGGGCAGTGCCTACAGACATGAACCTAATCACATTGCTAACAGCAGTGTACCCAGCAGAAGTGCTAAACAAAAGACCCTCTAAAGCGAGGGGAGTACAACTTACGTCGCCTGCTTCGGGCGGCTGTCTTACTCTCAATGCAGCGGCCAACCGTAAATGCGAGGGCGTCAGCCATTAGCAATGCTCGGGCCTCAGGGGAGCATTCGATCAGAACCACAACAGAAGGTTTATCCGATGTTCAGCTCAACCCGAGCCCTAAAGAAGGTGGAGCAGAGACATAGAGCAAGGGTGAAATAACACATAAATATGCAACCCACCGGGCGTGCCGTCCTCCAGGAAGAGGCCGGGGGCTGCCAGCAGATGGCGGCCACCAAGCTCTGAAAGGCGGAAACAGCAGATAAAGTCTAATCGGAAACTGGCGAAAGACGCTTAATTCCGCCCCACGACCACTGGCAAAGTCGCCGTCTCCTGCAACACCTCGACTGCATTACTCGTAACCCCAGAACGCAGAGAAGGGGGCGGGCCTTGGCCGGACGATTCTGTAATAAGAGGAGGCAAAAACAAGGATGCACACACAAAGCCATGTTCTTATATCAAAAGACAGGCCAGGGGCGAACGACCTTCCTTAAAAGGGAACACCCCCATCCTTCACGGAGCCTAGGCCAAGTGGTGCGACACAAGTACGCAATAGATCCACTCAGGGCTCGGGAAAGAAATATTATCACCTCTAATATTACACAATGAGGCCCCGAAAAAAACCCCTTCCCCAAAGCCCCGCAGAGCTGGGCGTGGATCTCACTACAGCTCATGCATGAACGCATACTCTGTCTTCAGCTACTTCACACTTTAACGCTAGGAAAAACACAGCTCGCCCCCGACACTACAAGCCCTCGGGCAAGAGCGCAATTCAGTTACCCACCTCAGTGGGGAAAAATTAACATGGAGAGGCAGCAACTCTACTAGCAAAAGTGAGGCATTCACACACAACCACATAATGTTGCAAAGAAGATCGTTCTTAGTTTACTCACAGGGAGCTGCAGGCCCTGCGAAATCCAGCGACGTTCCAAATCTCCCCAGATAACCTCTCAGGAGGTTATTCCCCGTAGCCATTAGCAATGGCTTTAGCAACGTTAGCAACGTTCCCCGTAGCGTCGAGCTGACGCAGCGCGAGTTCCCTTTCGAAAGGGAACCAATGGTTAATTCTAATTTAATCTAATAATAATACTAGATTAATAATATTTATAATAACTAATATAATAATTTAAATAAATCAAAAAAGTCCGAAATATTAATGCACACCAACTAATTGTTAAATCAGGTGAAATACAGTAAAGCTCTGGCAGGTACAGTACAGGCATTTCTGATGCTGATATTATAGAAACTCCTCCATCAGCTCACAGTTATTGAAGCGCTTGAGTGTGTGATGAGCAGAACAATCCAGTTCACTGAAATAACTACTGGAATAGTTTATGATGACCTGTTACAGAGAACAGACAGAAGCACCACATGCATTTCAGTATTGATGCTTTGTGTTTAATGAACATTTACTGTGTGTATTTGCAGGAGCCGCCCCTAGATCTGTGTCAGGAATAAAGGGAGGCGAGGTCACGCTAACATGTGACTTTGAGGACAAGAAGATTACTCCATTTCATTTAAGCAGTCACTCAGAAATCATCCCTGTCTGTGAGACTGAAGATTGTACCGGTCGAGTGTTTAAAGAAGGATCATGTGGCGTCATCATCAAGGATCTGAGACTGAGGGATGCTGGCAAATACATTCTGAGAGTCCAGTACACACATGATCAGACAGAAGTGAAGCGACTAATCTTAGAGTACCAACTTCATATTCAGGGTAAAGCTGATTTTTTAAATGATCACATTTGGTCCCTCAATCCTAAATCTGTGTGTGTGGTCTTGACTGATGGACACATTATAATAATGCTGAGTGTGTGTGTGTTTCTCCTCAGATGAGATCTCTGTGAACACAGGTGAGGAGCTGAAGCTGGATGTTCTGTTGACCAATGCTGATAAAGTGGAGACAAACTCCAGTGGAGAGTGGACAGAGGTGTGGACGAGAGGTCACGGGGTCAGCAGTGATCGACTGACCGACAGTGATGGGAATCTGACCATTAATGCGTTCACATCCACTGACACTGGAACATACAGAGTTCTGGATTATAGAGGAGAAATCCTGATCACACTCACACTCACAGGTCAGAGAACATCAATATAGAGCTGCACAATGAATCATATTTAATCATGATTTCTGCTTCTCTCTATTAATCATCAGTGATAATGGGCCACAGGTTATTAGTTGAAAACGGTTTTGCTTTGATTGTTATATTCTGCTCTCAGTCTGTTCTCCGTTTCCTGTGATCAAACCTTCTCAGTGATGAACGCTATAACAGCCAATCATGGATCGTGACTGTAGTGTTTGTGATTGTGGTCACTGAATAAACACATTTACGGAATTATTGGAATTAATATTAGGAATATCACAGTTTTAGCTTTTGAGAGAAGCTTCTAGAGGTCGGACGATATATCAGGCCGATATTCGTCTTTTTTTATATATTGGCATCGGCTGATATCCGTGTTCAGTAGAGCCGATTTAAAGTCAGGCATGTCCGCGGGCAGCCCTGTGTTATTGGTGCGGTCCGGAACTGGCATAATGCTACAGCTGGTAGAAGGTTGGCTTACTTGCAGTTAACTTTATTAAGGACTGTAGTCTAAAACTATCAGCAGCTTGCTTGCTAACATATTAGCCCCAAAGTTATAATTTCTGTTTATTTGTCCTGTATCAGAGTCTGAGAATTTCACTCGTGGGTCTTCCTCTGAGTCCGCACTTTCATGACGTAATGCCGCTTTGCCTGTCGGGAAGAAGTCCTCTGTGTAACCGACACCAGCACGGGCTCGGCTGAAGTGCGCATCGAGGGCGCATATCGACCTCAAAGGGGGCGCTCGCGAGAACCTTCTGAGACCTAAAATGACAAATGGGACAGCCTGCGGTCTCGTGGCTTAACGGTGCACATGAAGTGACAAAGGCAAACAGAAACTGAATATACATTCATGACCAGTAATCGTGATTTATAATCTTTGAGCAAAATAATCCTGATTATTAGCGTAACCACTATTACACTGTACAGCCCTAGTCATGTGATGTGTGTAAATATTAATGGGTCACTTCAGTGATTTAGCATTAAGCTTTGTATCAGTAGAAATCCGGTAGTATATTTGAATTATGGTACTTCCCCTCCTCATATCCCCCTGAGACGAGAGAATTATGCATTTTATTTCTGGAAAAAATCCTCTGATGACGCAAATATTGTAATTTTGCGTCATCGGAGGATTTTTTGTCCAGAGGCTAGAGACTACAGCCAGTAGATGGAGCTGTCCCGCATGTTATCAACCCGCCCACAGGAGAGAGATCTCACGCACAGAATGTTCATGCGCTCGTCCATTCATAACGGAGCAGTGCGGAGCAAAGTGAGTGTTTCAACTTTTCAATAAATTCCTATGAAAGTTTAGCTTCCATATGCGTTCAGAAAACGCGCCAGACTGGACACACACTGAGAATGACAGCCCGCTTACCTCAGCTCAGCTCAGCTCTTACTTCCCTCTCGTGCTGAATGAGATCTGACTCCTGCTGCGTTTGTCCTGTGACTTTCGAGACAAAAATACATTTTCTGTCTTTTCTCAGTCTAGAAGGCACCAAATTAAAAAATAATTTCACATTTCTACTACATAAATGACCTAGTTTAAATACACATTCATCTTCCCAGCGCAGAAGTGCCCCTTTAAAGCATTTAAAGGGATAGTTCACCCAAAAATGAAACTTCTGTCATCATTTACTCACCCTCAAGTTCCAAACCTGTATGAGTTTCTTTGTTCTGCTGAACACAGAAGAAGATATTTAGAAGAATGTTTGTAACCAAGCAGAGAGAGCAACCATTGACTACCATAGCAGGGAAAAAAATTAGGGATGCACCAAATCCAGATTTGTGGGGTTCGGCCGAATACCGAATCCTACTCCCATCCTCAGTCCATTAGCACAGTGTAGGATTACAAATTTAGGAAGGTACATAACTTTAGCATTTAAGGTAAAAATGATGATATCAGATTAGTTAGTCTGCTATGCAAATCTTCCAGGCCAGTTCCTGTTTTTTCTCTTCATTGTAAGTAAGATGAGCACCATTTGTCTTTAATGGCTCTTGGAGCCTCTGAGTAATTGGATTAGCATCTGTCCATTTGAGTGACACTGTTGTGCTTATTGAATCAAGACTGATGACAGGAATGTTTGGGTTGTGTCTCTATTTCCTATACAACATTTGTATTGTATTGTTCAGAGTGTCACCTCCCCTGCTGTGTAGTCCCTCCCCCTGAAATGTAGATAAATTACAGTGTTTGGTACTGTTAAGTAAGACTTGATGACCTCAGCGGAAAGACAGCACGTTTTCTCATTAAAGAATCCTGCTGAAGAAAAAAACCTATCCAAGTCTCCTGGTCTCTTCTTCAAACGAGGAAAAGGAAATTCACAACAACACATTAATGAAGTAAACAACGTCCACAGCAGTGTAGGGATGTTGACCGTTTAAC
Organism: Gobio gobio; assembly: GCF_949357685.1. Taxonomy (NCBI): domain Eukaryota; kingdom Metazoa; phylum Chordata; class Actinopteri; order Cypriniformes; family Gobionidae; genus Gobio; species Gobio gobio. Next base: position 55,008,992 of record NC_137104.1, on the reverse strand, counting down.
CGTTCACCGAAAGTAAGAACTTTGACCGATTAATACTATCAGTTAACCATGCTTTAAATGTTTTTAACGCTTATTTGTTTGTTTGTTTTTTGCTGCATGGTTAATAAAAATATGCTGTATAGCGTTATTTGTTCACTCACGGAGCGCAATGAAGCAGTGGAGAAGCTTCTACTGTGAGGGACCATTTGGACAGAAGAATACAGCAGCAGCTCAAGCTCTGACTGGTGGACAGCAAATTAACGGGGCTTGGCCGCTCTAGCGAGGCGTTCTCTCTGTGTTCCCGGGACACCAGTGCATCTGAAGCCTTGTTTAAGGCTTTTCGTAGTGTGGTTTTGGTCACGTTAACTAAGATAAACATTGTCGTGTATGTTCTTCTCGCTGCTGTTTCCTGATGGTTAATAGAACAATTCCCCCGAGTCGCCCTCTATCGCCTCAAAGAACAGCCCAACGGAGAGCGCAGGAGGCGCGCGCTGTCGGTCAGAAGAGGCTCGCGCTGCGGAGACAGAAGGATTGAGAGAGTGTTTTCTGCCAACAGACTGCTGTCCAGACTAACCCACATCACTTAGACGTGTTACTTAAAAAACAAACAAACAAACAAAAACATACAAGGTGTGGATTGAGGTAGCCTAGGCCTGCTATTTTTATTTGACCAAAAAAAACTATTCCGGTTCTTCAAAGCTTCAAACGGATTCAGAGTATTTTAGTGTTGTCATCTTAATTTGGTAATTATTTAAGTGAAAAATATATAGTGTAGGCCTATTTATTTTATTATTTTTATTTATATTTTATCTGATCTATATGCAGCTGTTTGCACAGTAAAATAAAATACATTTTGGCTGCTGTCTGTAGATTCCTTCATGCACAACTCGTATTCTCTCGGATGTTTCATACGCAAATGTTTTAACAGCGGCTGTTGTTTAGGGTCCCTGTCATCACGAGACAAATCGACATTGCAAATTGAACATGTAGCTCGACTTGAATCGCCTTCTTTTGACTTAAAGTAGCATAAGCCTACTGCCACGTTTTCTGTTGATGAATTTCATTTTCACTTTCAACGGCGTCATTACGTTCGACCAGTGGATCGCGCATAGTGCAAACCTAGGGTTCGGTTCGGTGGAAAAAAATTCTGAGGTTTGGCGGAAACCGAACCCCGGGTTCGGGGGAACCTGACTGCCCTGCCGGAACGTTTGCTGCTGGCTACACGATGGACGCGTGGGAGAAGTGGCATGTTGTGTGTCTAGCGGCTCTTTCCGTAGAGGACATTGAAGATATCTACCTATTTGGAATCATGGTAACAGGGTTTCTGCTGATTGGATCAGGCATTGCCCTGGTATATCAAGGAATTCAGGAAGCGGTGACAGCTGTTCAAAGCTCCACAAGGCTGCCCGTCATGATTGAAGCAGTGGGCAGAGCGGTCATCTCTCAAACTGGGACTATTAACCGCAATATGGATAACATCATGAAGATGCAACGCAATATGGATATCATCATGGAGAAGCTCACCGCTTTGCAAAAAGATCGTTTCAGAGACCAGAGCGAACTAAGAGAGTAGTCATAAATTGTGGCTACTCGCTCCCAGACCAAACAATTCCAATCTTATCTGCTTTCGGCTTCCTCTACCAGCACGGCCTTGGCCAAGGCCGCTGTTGGGACAACAACTCCCCCGGAAGAGCACTGCAGGAAGACGCTCTTGCATTCATCCCCCAATCACCTGCTGACTCGGACTGGGATCTGATCAAGGTTGTCTACATAGCAACTTGCGGACTGGAGCACCGAGATTATGGTGCCAGGTGACTCTCCAGGCCTACACAAACATGCATATGAACTCTACAGACACACACACATTTATGCACACACCCATCTCTCACCTTCACCGCTTTGTACCCCCAGTCTGACAAGTGGGTCTGTGACCAGCGCCTGAAATGGCTGCAGGACCGGCCGCCTGGCTGTGCTGGGATACCTCAACCCCCCACTCCTCTCCCCTGTTGCAAGTCGTGTTTCATGTTGTAATGTGTATGCGCTCATGTTGCTGAGATGTTTTTTTACTGTTCCAACACTGTGCTCCCGGAAGGAGCATAGTCTGGGGGTTGTTTTTTTTTCTTTCTCATCTCCTCACCCCTCCTTACCTCTCCTCATGTTATGCTGTATTTTTTTCTGTCCAACTCAAGAAGGCGCCGCAGAATGGCGACTCGGTGTGACTCGCACAACACCAAAACAAATTCCGTGTATGTGTAAAAATGTACTTGGCAATAAAGCTCCTTGAGGGTGAGTAAATGATGACAGAAGTTTCATTTTTGGGTGAACTATCCCTTTAAATGGTGAGGATACATCATGATCTGAACATCAGATGATGCTAAACTGAATGACTGACCTTACAATGTCATCTACAGAATCAAAGGAGGAACTGAAGTACATCAATGATGACGAAACTGAAGACACTGGACTAAGTAAGTAAAACGGGGCATTGAGAGCTTTACACAATCTTTATACAATGAGTTGAAACATGAACAAAACATTAAAATATATATTTGCTCACTCCTTCCTTCCACCTGTAGAGATCTGGATTTGGCTTGCAGTGTTTTTAGTGGCTCTGATGGTTCTGATTATATTTGCTGTCAAGAAACGCCAACGCAAACGTCGACACAGGAACACTGAACGGGCTCCAGTATCAAAATAAGATTCAAAAGGCTTTGAAATGCAGGCTGTTAACCAAACTAATAACTTAAATTTACTGTACTAATAAAAACAATATTAGCTAACACACACAGTAACGTAACTGCAGTGAACAACTGATCCAGGAGAATGAAGTTGTTTAACCTCTTAAACTAGTGCAATGTGAGATGGTGGTCCAGTGGCTGTACGTTAACTCTTTTTGCACACAGCACTGGTGCTACAGAGGCTGAAAGTTTCGTAGCACAGCCCACAAAATTGTAGCACATGTATAAAACGCCTGTTACCATGTCTGAAAGATGCAAAAAAAGTGCTATACAATACAAATATTTAAGAATTAAAAAAATAAAATAAATAATAATAATTATATAATTAAAAATTGAAGCGATTTTCATAATTTCACAAAGACAAATCTGGATTTTGGTTTAATTTCAGTCAATCGTGCAGCCCTAGATTAACCTCACACGAGCACAAAACACATTCCCTCTTCACTCAAACGAGCTCTGTCTCACATGCTAAACTGTATCGCACGCGTGCTGTTAAATAAAATAAACACGACGTTTATAGTTCTCACAACTTTATTCAGTGCATGGTAAAGTTACTACGCGCGCTACTGGGGTAAATACAGTATATTCATCGCACAGACCGATTTTTTTGTAGCACGTGTTGCATATATGTCGCACTGTACAGCCCTGGTCCAGTGGGTTAAACCATGGACCTGATACACAGAAGGTTGCTGGTTCAATCCCAGCGCTCACCACCAGTGTGTCCTTGAGCAAGGCACTTTACTCCATGTTGCTCCAGGGGGATTGTCCCTGTAATAATAATGCATAATGTCTGCCAAATGCATAAATATAAAAAAAAACTCTACAAACCCTGTCCAGAATGACATCATCAAGTACATACTTTAAATGTTAAATGTCTGTGGAGGAGCTCTGACCTCATGTGTGGTCATTTGAAAGCTCAGAGTCTCTACTTTCTGCAGATATTGTTAGAATAATGATGAAATTTCTTCTTCTATTCACAATATATAAGTAGGAGTAATGCCAAGTATAAAGAGCCCTTATTCCTAATATGTAACCAAGAATGAGGGCAAGTATAGTGAGGCCTATGTTAACCACACAAGTATGTTATGTTTTGTTTTATTATGTTAAAGCTGTATCAGAAGTTCTAATACAACTCTTATAAGGAAGTTGTTTATGTAACCTTTGTTTTAGACTTTATAAGAGTCTTATAAGAAAAGTGGTGGAGGTCTTATAAGAGAACCTTTATTGTTAGGCTATATTAGAGCCGCAAATAGAATAGACGTAGTAAAGTGAAATGAGAAGTTGTTTATATGGCAGAAAAACTTTTATAAGAAGTGTTTTATTTTTCACAACTTTTATGTACAAGCTGTTTATAAGGCCGAAAAACTTAAAGGAAGCTTTTCTTATACAACTTTCATGAATGACTTTGTAAACATGAAGAAACACAAGAACATGTTATTATACAAATGTTTTGTTTTTGGTTTGTAGTAAAAATATAAGAAGACATTGTTTGGTAAAAAAGTATTTGATGGAACTATTGAGATGAGCACACTAGGCCATATGTATGAAAGTCATTTATTGATGTAAAAGATGGGCAAGTGAAATGTAACCTGTATTAGCATGCAAGCATGGAACACAGTATTAAACAAAGAAGTAGGTTTTACCCCGGGATGATGCCTTGCAGACGAGACGAAGGAGGAGATTAAGAATCCAAGCCAGAAGAAGAAGAATGAACGAGTACAGAGCATTTTATACTAACATGTTGAAGGAGTTCAGGGAGTTGACAATGATGCAGGATCTGGGAGTGGATGAACTGTGCATATGTGATTGAATATGTAATGAAGAGGTGTGATAATGAAATGGTATATAAGGTCTTGATCTCTGTGTGAACATCAGAAGCTGAGAGCGACAGCTGCTTCTCCAGTGCTTGATGATCGAGCCTGACATCTGCTGCTGACTTTTGTGTACTGACGTTTTGAAACTTAAAACTTTTCTTTTGTAACCTTTATTGATTGTATGTAAAAACTTTTGTTAATGGAAAAATAAATCTACTTATAATTGATTTATAAAAGAAACGGTTTGGCACGTCTCTGCTTTCTAAACGAGTTGATCTGAACCAGACACGGAGGGGTCTGTTCTTCTAGAGAGTGAGTATAAACTTATATATTTATGATCTAGTTTAGGATTCGACCTGCTTTACCTAGCCTGAGATTATAAACCAAAACTGGGTAGAAGTTGTGTGGGATCTAGATAGATTGTACACCGAATAACAATATGCATAAATGTTTTGTTTGTTTTACAGAAAGTAACTTATTTACTCTAAATTACTTTGGTACCTTTTCTGCCTGGATTTGTCCGACCCAAATGGAAAAGCTTCCCACACACACACACACACACACACACACACACACACACACACACACACACACACACACACACACACACACACACACACACACACACACACACACACACACACACACACACACACACACACACACACACACACACACACACACACACACACAGTGTCTCTAAACACACAATACTGGAGTCATTTTACAGGAAACCCTCTGAAGTTACATAAACCACTGCTAAAAGTGATAAACGTGTGAGTTTATGTTGTCTGAGCTGTAATCCCCCCCCCCCCCCCCCCCAAAAAAAGAGATTTTTTAGGTTATAAATTCATTGTTGAAAGTGTGTATCTCAGGCCCTGTGTGTTCTAGCACCCTGCAGACAGTTTGGGCTGTTTCCGGCATATGTCAGCAAACACTGGAAAAAATTATTCAATGACACTGGGATATTGCATTTATAAGGATATATAAATAAATAAATCAATGGTCTGGTGATAGCCAGACAAAGAGCACAGGGCCTGAGATATACAAAAAAAATTATTTATAACCAAAAAAAAAAAAAATCAAAAAGCGTCTCTTTTTTGGGGGTTATTAAAGCTCAGACAACATATCCTCACATGTTTATGACTTTTAGCAGTGGTCTATGAAACTTCAGAGGGTTTCCTGTAAAATGACTGACAGTATTGTGTGTGTGTGTGTGTGTGTGTGTGTCTGTGTGTGTGTATGGGAAGCTTTATACATTTGGGTCGGCCATTGCACTTCGCCTCACTCACACTTTTAGGGAAAATTCCCGACTTTAGTTAAATAACCATTTCCACGCTTGGGACAGTTGGATTGTAAGGCGCGCCGCAATTTTTAAAAAATTTTTTATGTTGCTAGGAAACCCCAGAATCATCTGTTCTGTCTAATCAAGGTAACGTCACCACAACGGAAGGCCCGCCTCTCCATTCATTTGATTGGACAATAGAAAAATCACGATGCCGTCGGGCGCTTTTCTGCTCAGAGTTGGGGTTTTTTCAACTTCATGCGTTCAGAATGTACAGAGACTCCAGAAAGAAAAACATTCTTTATTAAATCACTCTTTATTAAATCAGATCAGATGCTGTGGCTTCCCCTGTAACATCAATACAGCTCTTTATTATTCTCAGATTTCAGTTTGTAACCATATCAGTGTGAATGCCGTCTCAACTATCACTGCGGTAGAGTGTGTGTGTGTGTGTGTGTGTGTGTGTGTGTGTGTGTGTCCTGGGCTGAGTGTATTGGGTCTGGAGGTAGCTTTAGTTTGTGCTACAGGTGTTAATATTTATCAGAAGGCTGGACGTAGCAAAGCCCAGTGTAGATCTGAGCCACAACTGGTGCAAGCGGCCGTCAGATCCAGTATTTCTGCTTTAGTTCCAGTGTCCGTTAAAGATGTGGACGGGTACTGAAGGTCAAGCTCAATTCAGGGTCAGGAGCTATTGAGTACATCAACCATTGTTTCTACAAATGTTTTGGAAAGATTCATTGTATAAACTTTGAGTTTGTATATTAGTATTATTAACTAATATGTATATTTTGGATAATATTGTTTAATGTTTATTTTTAACATTGCATGTTATCTTCATCTAAAGTGCCTTTACTTATTTATGCATTTGGCAGACGCTTTTATCCAAAGCGACTTACATTTATTACAGGGACAATCCCCTGGAGCAACATGGAGTAAAGTGCTCAAGGACACACTGGTGGTGAGCGCTGGGATAGAACCAGCAACATTCTGTGTACCAGCTCCATGGTTTAACCCACTGGACCACCGTCTCACATCTCACATTACTCCTTTGAGATTCCTTTGTCATTGTTGTATTTGTGGATTTGCATTATTCCGTTCAGTTTATTATAAAGCACATAAATGAATGTTTATTGTATAATATATATGATGAGATATAAAGAGAGAGGGTTTAAATGGCTTGTCTACTGTATTTCCTAAATGAAAGCGCCTCTGTGAAGCTGATAATAACACGATCAGGACTGAAATCATCAGAGATCTGTTCAAAATAAACTTCAGCTGCTTTAAACATCATATCCAGACATGTTTGATGGACTCTCATGTCTTATTATCAGTCCTTCTTCTTCCCTCACTGTGGCGTTTGTGTTTATTCATCAGTGAGTCCAGAAACAGCAGCAGAGATCAGAGTTAGAGAGCAAAGCCTTCATTATTATTCACCACTTTATTATACAGCACTTCTCTGAGACTGCATGAATTATATTAGTTATGGAACGCTTTTAACTTAATGTTGTCAAAAAACAAAGTAGCTAAATTATGTACGATAAGTGTTATGCTTAAATTAAATTGGTTTAACTTTTAAAAGGTTACAGATGTCAAAGCACATGTAATGTAGCACAAGCTCTTGCCACACATCTTACACAGCGAGATTTAAGGAATTATGGGATGTTGATTTTAGAATATTTTTTACATTTTGAAATCTATTTCACTTCCTGGTCACGTGACCAGGTTTAGCCACACCCACTGTATTATATTCACAAACATCTCTCGCACATCTGACGTGTGTGTGTGTTTGTGAGAATATGCTGACCCACAGATATTTACTCGATATGTTCACACACACACTTCTCATGTGTTTTTGCAGTATTTATTAGTCATGGACAACTTTCAGTAAAGACAAACATCCACTACACATTCATGAATTAACCTTTTGCTAAACATTTGATTATGTGAAATCATGTCACGTTTATGGTTTAGGCATTTTTGCAAAAAATGAAGTGCAATGTGAAGTCATTAGATCACATGACCTTTAAATATATAATAGAGCTGGGAAGAAAACACTTAAATAAAGCCCTAAAATAATGCATGTAGAATATGCTTGCAGATGTCAGGTGATACAATATCATTTAATTTAATTCAAAAGATCTGTTTGGATTTTTTTTTTATAAGAGACATATTCCCAAAAACAGATGCATGTAAGATGTGTGACAGATGTTTCTGAATATAATACTGCTGGGTCATTTAATTGGGTTATTTTTTAATATTTTTACCCAGTGCTGGGTAGTTTTTCTGTAACTCCCTCACATAACGACCCAGTGCTGGGTCAATGTAACCCAATGTTGGGTAGTTAAAACTGGATTTTGCCAACAGTCATTTTGTGTTCTGAGAGAAAATGTCCTGTGGGGGAACTTCCTGAATGAAATCAAGGCTTGTATTACTATCAAATTAGTACTGTACAAAGAGGAGAATGTCTCTAGTCCCACATTTGACCTTTTTTGTTTACATGTATGTCGCAGCTAACGTCTGCTGGGAACGCTAGCCGAGCGACGCGCCAGCGCCATCAGGAAGTTTCACCTCCAGCCAAACGAATGCACGACCAGGGGCTGAAACACGACATCGCTGTCATCATGTGTTAAAGTGGCTGTGCCCTCCACTGACTATAGACGGTTTCATCGGACGCAAGCGTATCGGTCTGGCAAGGGGATAGTATGGCGCACTACTCAGTAGAAACACATTTTTGATGTACTATTCTTGGATAACATGATAAAAATATTAACGATCAAGACACCAGCGCAACAACAGTGTGTGCGACTCACCAAAATTATTTATTTTATGAATTATTTATTTTATTTATTTAATGCATAAGTTAAATTATTTATTTATGCTTCATAAAAATCCAGTCATACGAGAGCAGCGTCTAATGTAGTTTAGACTGTATGTCTAATGTAATTATCGTCATTAACATGCGATCACTGTGACCATCAGCCAATCAGGACACGGCGAGTTTACATTTGTTCACATCAAGTGGTCGCCATCTGGATAACTGATTGGATTTGTTATGATTGGATTTGTGATGTGTAGCGTCTGGAGTCGCTCTTGACTTGAGATCAAAGTGGTGGGTCATTCGAGAAACACCAGAGATGCAGATCTTTTGCACAGCTCTGCCTATGAATTAGTATTAGCATATAAATGAGTGTAGTGGTGCCATTGAGGCTGGCCAAATGGCCGCACTATCACCCTTACGAACTTTTTGATGATATTCTAATTATATGACCAGCACCTGTATATTCATCTGGAATGTCAAATTCCTCCTTCAGACCTTAGACCTCCTGTCAATCATACATTAAACAAGAAGAGTGGGATACATGTGCCAACAACAAATGACTTAAAATCTGTTCTAAAGTCTTTTATTCCCCTTTAAAACAAGAAATGACAGATTGATGCATAAAATCAGTTACTAACTCAGTTACTATTTGTCATGCTGCGTTCACACCAAACGCGAATAGAGCGTCAAAATCGCATCTAGTTGGATGCTTGAACATTTTGAATCCATTCGCGCGTCTACAGCGAATTGGGCGCGTGTATAAATCAAGCCTTTGAAGCGAAATAGACGGGTGTTCAAGGTGCTCCAGGAGAAATATGTTATAAAACAAATATATATTAAACATTAATAGCCACACAAATGTGTTCCAGGCAACGCCTACATAATCTTCACTGCATGTATATTTAAATATCCTTAAAAAAAATTAAGTTATGAAACTTCACTTTGCCCTCAGTCAAAACGATTTGACAGACAACAAATTATAGATTAATGAGAGCAAAGATCGGCCGTTAGATTCACACAAGATGAAACACTACAGGTCATCAGAGCCAGCGGCAAACGGCAGAAGGACTAGCCGAGGAAAGGCTGCTCTCGCGGGGTTAATGAGCGCCCGGTGATCGCCTGGATCTCACAACTCCAAAAACGCAAGACAATTTTTTTAAAAATAGGAGCTCTCTTTATAAATAAACACAGATTTGAGCTTAAAACAACTACATTCTCACCTGAAAAGGTCTTAAAACCTCATTTTGTGACACAATAGTAGTTTTTTAAAATTATGCGGGTTTCTCATCATCACTTTACCACGTGACAGCAGCGACCACTCGCGTGTAACGCACGTATCGCGCAAGACGCTCACTTCACGTGAACTGAATGCGCAAATGAGGCGGATTCGCGTCCATCCATCCGCAGGACCTCCAGACGCGCGTCAACACGCCTTTCCATTGACTTAACATTGAAATCACTCGCTCCTGACGCTCTATTCACGTTTGGTGTGAACGCAGCATAAGAAGTAACTAGCTACTATAACTAATTACTTTTTTAAAGTAACGTGCCCAACACTGCTCACATGTTACTTTTTTATTTTTTACTTGAGTAAGATGTAGAAGTGCTGGTTCTGTGTACCAGTGAGTAACGCCCCACATCGAGCACTGGTAATCATTACAAAGAGTAAAGATCAAGTGCATCAATTCGAAAAATTTGTTTTCCCGGCCCCACGGCATAAACGGATATGATGGGCGATGTGGGCGTTCCCAGTAATGCAGAACAAATCCTATTGCTAAATATAACTCCACCCATTAGATCTACAGAGGTGGAGCTGGACGTCATAGAGTGCTGCAGGTATGACATCACTTTGTAGGCCAAAACGCAGAAGGGAGTTTTAGCATTTGAGCTCTTCAAGGTCTGTGGTCAACACAAGCTCGAGACACTTTCACGTTTCACAACATCAGTATTGCCCCACTCATAATTTTTTGTGTTCATCTGTGAAAATTAGCTACAAAATGTGTAAGTATCATAAACTTACAGAAAAGCGGCAACTATAACACAATAGTTTGGAAAGTATTTTTACACAAAGTGTTAATAAAGTGTAAATCATATTGTTAAATGTGTAAATCTGTTACTCGTGTTAAGTAAAGTTTTTTCTAATACAATGTTTGTTTTGTTTATTCAATTTATGGTTCAAGGTTAAATTATATTATTTATGGTGTACATGTTAGGGTCTGTAAACATTTTGTTACCTGATACCTTTATACCTGAGGTTCTGTCGTTTGTGGCCACTAGGTGGCAATAACTCATAACTGTTCAATAGTTCCTGTCACAGGGTAAGCCTGTGACTATGCATGGACTATACACACACATACACATGCACATTACGCATACACACCGGCGTCAGGTAGGTCTGTTAGCCGACATATATTTATGTATGCATGGACCTTTAATGTCACTGTTGTAAACTGGTATGATGTCCTGTATGTAGGGTTACCTGAGTTATGAGAACTAGTAACCATAACACGAGTGCATATGATAACATGATAGAATTGTCTTTTCTCATTTACAGAAATAAATCGCCACCACAAGTAGTTGATTTACATAGTTTATTGAATACAGTGTAAGAGATACAGATTATGCTTACCACATTTTGAAGAGTCATTTGCCAAATCTGTTCTGTTAAGCAGTCTGTCTAGTTATAGGTCTTTGTGTCCACCATCTTGTGCATGTGGGTGATGTCACCGGAGAGTCCATTTGCATAGCTGTAAGGGAGAAGGGTTTCTCAAGTTATTTATTTCCTTTGAATATGTATGTTATGTATACTTGCAGATATGATGTCTTGCATGTATGTTTATTTGTATTTATTGTTTTTGTTGTTTTCATTATGTATTCCTGTGATGTATGTGAAACGTGTTACCTTTCATGTGGTACGTTCCAGAGTAGGAGGAGTCAGGCCTATAAAATGGCTTCAGAAAGTTAGTTGGATAGGGCAGAGATAGGAGGTGTGGAGAGGTCTAGACAGACCATGGATAGTCTGAGTCTACAACTGGAGACTCTGAGAGACTGTGAGAGAGTCTCTGAGAAAGTGCTGCTTATGTAGTGCAGTTGCACATACAGGTCAGGTTATGTTTTGTTTATAAAAATTGTTTTGACCTTATGTTTTGTTCCGTTCATATTCTGTTGCATCTGAGTTTTTGATTTTTGTTTTGTTTTTGTTTTCTTCCCACAAATTTGGAGTGACTGTCACTGTCAAGCATAATAAAAGCACTGTTAACCACAGCAACTGTTTCCTCTGTCCATGGGAGCCTCCAACCGCTCAAGGCGTTCGTAACAGTTCCAATGTAAATAGAAAACTGCAAGCTATTCATCTACATTTTTTTAGACAAACGCACTGTACTTAAGATTACACAGCTGAATGTGTACAGTCTAAAGTAGCATGCACCTGTTTGAGCACTATTAGTGGTTTTATTTGAGATTCTGCTTCTCAAGTCACTGAAAAAACAGAAGTTACAGGAATTCAGCAGCAAATTGTTAGCTAAATATAATGGTTTCATCAAGACTTTTCACCTTTGAAATGCAGCATACTGGCACAATAAAACTGTTTATTAAAGAAAGTGAAACATATCCCCATGACTTGAAAATACTGCAAATATAAAGAGGCGTGTCACATTTCAGCCTGCATGTGAAATGATATGATGGGACATGCAATGACCTGTTGCGATACAGGAAAGACATGTAACAACTACTGGAAATACAACAGGGCATAGCTGTCAACATTGAACATTGAAAATAAGGGAGATTTCCCGGAATCCATCCACAAAATAAGGGCTTTTTTTTTAAGCACGATTCTTACCCACAAACTTAAAAAAAAGAGTCTAAAGAGTTTATAACTACACAATGTATTTTGATTTTGGCCGTCAGCGTCCTGATCCATCATTGCACATCACACTCATCTACTATACTCTCCTTGAAGTTCACTTCCCGCTACTTTTTCCCTCTTCCTCCCGCCCGCCGCTGCAACTGTCTTCTTCTTCTTCTTCTTCTTCGATAGTAGCCTAAGCCAGTGTTTCCCAACCTTTTTTCAGTCATTTTATCATACGTTACGCTAGGGGTATAACGGTACAGATTGCTCACGGTTCGGTTTGTATCACGGTTTTAGGTTCACCGTTTCGGTACGGTTCAGTATTTGCTATGTTCAGGGAAAAAAAGGACTAGGCTACTGTCAAATAAAAAAAATGAAAATAATAAGAAAAAATAATTTAAATACAAGCAGCAGCACAAATAAATACTATTGAGCAAAGATACTAATAAAATAAACTATGCTTTTCAGGTTTTTCAGGTACGTCTAACATTAGTTTTCAGGTACAGAAATTTATCAAATGTAAAATAACATTGCATATTTGACTGTATAAATTAAAGATTAATCCTATTAAACTTACAAAAGCTATTCAATCAAGAGCAGTGAGTGATGTCCTTGTCTTTTGTTGTTTGACTTTAAATAGTCAGCAGTAAAGGCTACTGCCCCTTTAAGACCTAAAGCGCGGATATGCGTCGTCTTTTCTCGACTGTATAAAGTTTACTTAAGGCATATACAGACTATGTCTGCTAGAATACTCATAAAGATGGACATGTTGACATACTTTTTGCGTATGTTTGTCCGTTCAAGAGCAAGACTTGAAAGAGAACTCAATATTTGCGCGCTGTGAGACGTGTGTGCGCTTTCGGATGAGTGAACAGACACATTTTCTCACAGCTTTCTTCTGGCGGCACTAATCCCGGGTGATGACGGCAAAAATGACTGGTCATATTCGAACATACGGCATGCAATGAACAAAGTTTACAAAGAGAGAATTATTTGAAAATTTTGAAAAAAAAAAAAAAATATTTAAAGGACTTTTACACGGCACCCCTGCTCTCGTCAGACGGCACCCCGGTTGGGAAACACTGGCCTGAGCTACTGTCTGTGTACTGCCACCTGCTGGACTGGAGGTCTAGCAACCCAAGAGCAAGCCACTTCACAGACACAGATAGTTGCGTGTTCTGAGTTAACACAATCAGAACGTAAAAATACGGGATATTTTACGGGAAAATACTAAAACGGGAAGACAGCGGGAAAAGAGCTAAAATACGTGAGAAACCCGGAAAAAACGGGAGGGTTGACAGTTATGCAACAGGGCTTGGGGCGGGGTCTTCAGGAGGAGCAGTTCTGAGGAGATCAATAACCATTGGCTGTTTAAACAGGAGGAAGGGGAGGGCTTTAAGCAGTCTAAAGCATATCAAGTGCATGCATCATTATACTCTCCTTCTTAAACAGGACATAAACAACAAAGCCAAAAAATAAATGGAATGAAAAATGTTATGTTAAAGGGATAGTTCACCCAAATATGAAAATTAGCCCATAATTTACTCACCCCCATGTCATTATTTAGAATTAAAAGTCATTTTTCTACACACAGTGAGAGTCATAGTGAGTACAAAAACAAGCTAAAGCTCACTTTAAACCCATTGGTTAAAATTATGTTTTAGCTACCCAACATTTACCTTAAAGGGATAGTTCAACCAAAAATGAAAATGATCCCATAATTTACTCACCCTCAAGTCATCCTAGGTGTGTAGGACATTCTTCTTTCAGACGAATAAAATCGGAGTTATATTACAAAAGCCCAGGCTAATCCAAGCACTAGAATTTGATTCATAGTTGCTCTGTTTTTGAAGTCCATAAAAATCGACGCGTTTGTGTATTAAAAATATCCATATTTAAAACTTTATCAAGTAAACTTTCGACCGACCGCCATCCGTTGAAAAGTGTTGAATGTTGAAAGTGAAACTCAAGATGCGTTCGTGACGTCATGACGACCTGGTTGTGTTAGTATTTTGGTCGGCAGAGGCACTTTCAAAATGTTTTCCATAAATTGAACAGGGAAGGCGGTCGAAAGTTTACTTGATAAAGTTTTAAATATGGATATTTTTCTTACACAAACGCATCGATTCGCTTCAGAAGGCCTTTATTAACACCCCAGAGCCGCGTGGAGCAGTTATATGATGGACAGATGCACTTTTTATGGACTTCAAAAACAGAGCAACTATGAATCAAATTCTAGTGCTTGGATTAGCCTGGACTTTTGTAATATAAATATAAATTGTGGGCTAATTTGCATTTTTGGTTGAACTATCCCTTAAATGTAAATGTTGGGTACACTGTAAAAAGAATACTGTGAAAAATACAGTAATTTGCTGGCAGCAATTAGCTAGTAAGTTGCTGTATTTCATTTCACAGTATTCTTACTGTAAATGTAATCGCAGTAACTTTAAAATTACTGTACATTTTTTTACAGTAATAATCACAGTACTGTATTTCATAACTACTACTGTAATGGGGATTACTGCATTCATTTTGTGTATTGTAAAATAAAGAATGTCACAAATGCCATTTATTTTCTCACTTTTAATTTCAAAAATTCATAAAATAAAAATAGTATAGCATAATTTTTTTCAATGTTACAATTTTTCTGTGAACATTTCATTTCATCACTTTTCTGAACATACAAAAAACACTTTTCTGAACAAACAAAACAATCAATATTTATTAAAATGTTTGGATAAAATTACAAATGTCTAAAAATTTAATGATTTAAAAACAGCAGGATTTCAAACCTATATATTTTCTGAACATATACATTTTTTTCAATAAGTTAACATTTCTCTGTGAACAATTCATTTCATTTCAACACTTTTCTGAGCAAACAAAACAATCAATATGTATTCAAATGTTTGGGTAAAATTACAAATCTATAAAAATTAAATGATTTAAAGGGATAGTTCACCCAAAAATTTAAATTGTGTCATCATTTACTCACCCTCAACCTGTATGAATTTCTTTCTTCTGCTGAACACAAAGAAACATATTTTGAAGAATATCGGTAACCAGGCAGTTGATGAACCCCACTGACTTCCATAGAAGGAAAAAAAATACTATGGAAGTCAATGGGACCCATCAACTGCCTGGTTACCGACATTCTTCAAAATATCTTTCTTTGTGTTCAGCAGAAGAAAGAAATTCATACAGGTTGAGGGTGAGTAAATGATGACACAATTTTCATTTTTGGGTGAACTATCCCTTTAAAAACAGCAGGATTTCAAACCTGAATATTGTTTTTCTCCAAGAAGTTTTTTTTTTTTTTTCATAACTATTATTCTTTTAAAACTTGACCTGGACTTCCTGGGCTGGAGTCTTCTACCCTGTAGAGGAAGAAATTCATTATTAATGTAAAAGTTTAAAAGCAAGACAGATGGGTTGATGACATATACATAAAAGTTTTAAATAAATATTAGTATTTTTTATATTTGTTGGTGGTTTGTGGAGTAGCATCCCCCGGGGCAGATATTTTTTTATAGCTTGAATAAAGATGTAAAATGTACATTTATTTTCGTTAACACAAACTGTAACATCTGTAAAAATAACAACCTATTTTTAAAAGATAAAATGTAAATATTCTTATGGAGTTGCAACTCGACTCTTATTAGACAGTATTGCTTTCTGTCATTTGCCATTACTTTAATATTTAATAACTGTCTACATGAACAATATTATAAAATTGTACATGAATATCCCACATTTCTGCCACAATACCATGTATACAGTTAGTGATACAACAGTGAAATTTATGGAAAATGTTTGTGAGTTGTGAATGGAAAAATATTCTAACTGGCTGGTGTTGTCACACAATGTTCCTCCTGTTTTTCATGTCAGTGTTGTTGAATCACCTTGTGTTGACGCTGTAAAACTGCATGATTTGAAAATGATGCTTGGCAGGCCTAAAGAGATAGTTCACTTTAAAATGAAAATGCTATCATCATATACTCAACCTGGAGTATATATACTCAACATACTCAACAGTTAACTGGAGCCAGTGACTTCCATAGTAGGAAAAAAAAAAATACTATTGAAGTCACTGGCTCCAGTTAACTGTTTAGTTACCGACATTCTTCAAAATATCCTCTTTTGTGTTCAGCAGAAGAAAGAAATTCATACAGGTTCGAAACAACTTGAGAGTAAATTTTAAAGTGAACTATCCCTTTAATAGACAAGTTGCGGGCCACCTCTGACTTTCAACCACCAACTACCCACCCAAACTGGCTTCCAGTTATTCCAAGGTATTCAAGGAAACAATTAAAAGTCTCACCTGGTATTAGTTGTTCTGCCAGTCATACTCAATGAAGTCCCTGATGAATGATGCCACGTGTGGATTGAGGCACTCGGTTTTTTTTTGGACCACCTTCCCAGTTCGTCTGCTAATCTGGACCTTTGAATTAATCAAATAAAAGACATTATAAATGTAATTTCGCCAGATAAGACAAATATTAATACAATATATGCTCCCAAAAGTCGGGAATTGCACTTCAAATTAGCCTATTAACAATCTAACGTTATAGTTCCTGCAGCTTGATGGCAATGAAGTTCAGAAAAATCATGAAATTATTAAAAATATGTTAAGTAACACGTAGCTTAACAGATAGCTGCTACCTCTAAATGCGTTTTCTCGGCCCGCTTAACTTCAATGTCTGATTCCGATCAGGCGGCAACAGCAAGCAAGAGAAAAAAACGAGAGATTATTAAACGGCTACCGGGCCAATAAATACAAAAAATTACACCATTTTAAATTAATGTGTCATTTCACAATGCTAATGTTAGACTTTAATCAAATTAAAGACGTTAAAAATGTAATGTTGCCGGATAAGACACATCTACAGTACAGCCCATGCCATGCTCCCACAAGTTTGAATAACATTTCACCAATCTCGTTCTGGGGGTTTACGTTCAGAAAAATCATGATGAATCACTATGAAAAATATTTTAAGTCTTAGGCCGTACCTCAGCTGCGTTTTCTTTCAGCTGGAGACCATCGAGAGTCGGCAGGCTTGGCTCACTGTGTCATGCGCAAGTGGTGACAGAAAAAAAAAAAGTGATCATATGTGACGTATCTGCACCAAAAAAAATCACATACACAATTCCAATAAATTTTTTATTTAACAATGCTATCCTTCTATAAACTAATGACGTTATCAAATGTTGCCAGACTAGAAAATAGATCGAAATCATGCAGAAATATATATTTGTATATATTAAATATATTAAATGCACACACAACATGAGACGAGTTTACTAGGAAGTGTGCTGCTCATTACTCTTTTCTCTCTCAGTGCACTCTTAAAGTTGAACAAACAGGTGACTTTACAAGAGTAAACTTTGGAAATAAATTATGTTACCTTTCTGAAGTAAAAATTCAGATGAAAGTCAGAAATCTCGTAGCTTTCCTTGGCTGAAAAAAAATCTTCTAGAAATTGCTGTGTTGTGATTCACAGGGAAAAAAAATTACTGTAGAATTTACCCGCAGTTGAAAAAAGACCATGATGCTTTGCAGATCTACAGCAACATGCTGTATACAGGTTCTACAGTAAGTATTTGCTCATTTTACAGTAATAATGCTGTGAAACTACAGAAATGTGTTACAGTGTACCTAAAACATAATTTTAACCAATGGGTTTAAAGTGAGCTTTAGCTTGTTTTTGTACTCACTATGACTCTCACTGTGTGTAGAAAAATGACTTTTAATTCTAAATTATGACCATTTTTTATGTAAAAAAAAAAATTCTCAGGAAACATTACAAAATTATTTAAAAATGCATTTCATGAGCCCTTTAAGCAGTGAGTTTTAAAGAGAAAAAAGCATTACAATTATTGGTTCTCTTCCCACATTTCCCTTCCAGCTGTTTGGTTTTGGATTATTACACTGTAAGCCTATACAGGTTGATTGAACTTAAAAAAATTATGGAAACTCGTTGCCCTAAAAAAGTTAACTTTGTCTTGTTGAAAAAACAAAACATTTCCACTTTAATCTACCTAAGATGTCAACAGCATTTAATTAAAAACTTTTAGTTAATTGAACTAACAGTTTTTAATTCAGGGGTATTTAAATTTTAGGTCACCATGATGGAGATACGTGTTCGTTTTAGTTTGGCTCTTGGCCCTTGACTCATTAACTTTAGTTTTTCGCTGACTGCTTTAAAGGGATAGTTCACCCAAAAATGAAAATTCTGTCATCATTTACTCACTCTCAAATTGTTCCAAACCTGTATGAGTTTCTTTGTTCTGCTGAACACAAAAGAAGATAGAGTGAAGAATGTTTGTAGCCAAGCAGAGAGAGCAACTATTGACTACTATAGTAGGGAAAAAAATACTATGATAGTCAATGGTTGCTCTCTCTGCTTTGTAACAAACATCTCTCAAAATATCTTATTTTATGTTCAGCAGAACAAAGAAATTCATACAGATTTGGAACAACTTGAGGGTGAGTAAATGATGACAGAATTTTCATTTTTTGGTGAACTATCCCTTTAACTGTGTGTTTATAATGCACATTTGTTATGGCAAAGAAAGCCAAAGAGAAAATGTAATCAGGGGATGATGGCGTTTAGTGACGTAATTGACCTAAATCACTGATCTCACTCAAAGTCTAATGTTGTGATTATACAGGTTATGTGTTTTTAATTTTACATTCATAATAGAAGCCATGCGATTCTACAGCATGAGATCCAGGACTGTTGTAGTAATGAAATAATATGCAGGATTTTGAAATCCTCTAGTGCTCTAAAGGTCTATCAAAAATCAGCATATGAATCTCTCAATGGTGACAAAAAACAGCAAAAGTAAAAGCAAATTGTAAGAATAAAAGAGAATTAGTCACAATTCATATGCCTAATTTATTCATGCTGCAATGCATGTTGGGACCCATGGGGGAGTTTTGTTTGGTGGTACCCAGCATGCACTGCAAGCATGAAGCTTTTCATTGTCACCTTTGTTGAGATTAACATGCTGATTCATGATGTCTGCATGTGTATAAGTAATGCAGAAGATTTAAACCTTTTGAGCACTACATGATTTTAAAATATTGAATATTATTCAATTACCATAACAGTGCTGGATCTCATGCTGTAGAACAACATAACATAAATACAAAATTAATAATACATTACCTATATAACAGAACATTTGAGTCTGAATGAGATTAGTGATTCAGCCACTACATGATGATGGCATCATCATCCTCATCAATAAGCTAAAGTCACCCGACATATTTTCTCTTTGGCTTGTCTTGGCATAACTAAAATGTTTTATAAACACACAATTAAAGCCATAGGAAAAATAAAAAACGAGCCAAGGGTCAAGAGTCCAACTAAAACAAACACTTATCTCCATCAGGGTGAAACAGAAACAAAGTCAATTTGATTAGTAACGTGTGAAGCTGGTAATGCTGTTTGTGGAGTTGTTTAATCCTCCTCTGCTGAGATCTTCAGAGATGTAATGTCTTCTTTTATCTTCAGTTTATATGCTGTGTCTGAAATCAGGAGTTCTTGTGTTTCTCTTTCCTTCAGTGATTCTGCTCATTATCATCAGGTGTTCATCATTAATGCCCAATAATCACTTAATTATCTCATTAATATCAGCACTGCTTCAATGGTACTTTAACTCAGTAGTGTGCACACACATGAACACTAGGCAGTTTTAATTTAACCCTCTGGAGTTTTTTTGAGTACAGTCACAATAAAAACAAATTTGTTGTGCTTTTTGCAAAATAAAGAAATCAAACATGATCTGCAGCCTCTCTGTCAAAGACGTTCATTCAGATAGTCTTCAGAAAATGAGCTTAGTGAATACTTGTCTCACAATCATGAGACATATGTCTAAAGAAACTCTGAAATGTCAGGTTTTAAACACTGTAAACCAAATCAAAAACAAATTTTTTCTAAATTTTCAAAGATTCAAATACTGAGGCTCCGGAGGCGACGCCCACACATCAACTCAAACAAACACATCAAGTACTGCATTCCTACTTCAACTACATCATTTTGAGACGCGTTTAATAATCCTGGAATAATTCTCCATGAAAAGCTGTTCATTTCTGGAAGCAACGATCCCCCGCTGTGTGTAAGTAGGCTAAGTTTACTCTGTTAGCATCTGTGAATATTAAACGCAAAAACCTGCGCAAGGACGCACTGAAGCTTTCTTTGTTTAAATCAGCTCAAAATTACTGTCAGATGTAAGTAATTACTTTGACAAACTATACATCATTTAAACGATCTAAGACTCAAGCTTCCATTTTTGACCTCTGTTTTATTCTCAAAGTCATATAGTGACCGTAATTTGTTAATTTGTGTCTGGAGTTATGAATATGAAAACCGCGTTGGTACCTTAGATTGTAATATGAGCCTCAGCTGATCTCATTCATAAAAAACTCCTCTATTCTCGTCATGAAGACTCATGACAAAACAACATCCCTCACTGTGCGTTCACACCACCGCCGGCGAGAGCGTCAAACTTCGCTCTGGCCGCCCTGCCATCGACGCTGTAGAAGATTCGTGGACGCGTTGCCGCTCTGACGTAGATCAAATGCTTGGTCTTTTTTGAAACAGCATTTAAAGGGGCTGCAAAGCAAACAATCATGTTGATCGGCGTTTGTGCTGACTGACCACAAGTAGGGTATAACCGTATAATATAACCTCATGAAATAGTTAAATGTGAAAGTTTAAAAAAAAAGCAGATCGATGGAAAGAACTTAACAATTATAGTTACATGTTTGCTAACGAAATAAACCAATTAAAGGCCATTTGTGTGGTGTATAAATAATGTTGCGCATCTTCTTATCAAACCCGCCGCACCAGCAGTGATCAACCTCTCCTCTATTTTGCTTGGGAACTAATGTGGTCGGAACCGAAGTTTACAGCGCTGCGTTCTCTAGAATCATCTCAAGCGGAGCACTTCTACATTCCCATTGGTTGCCGCCGGTTGCCGCCGAAGCGCGTCATAGCTCATTACCATAAAGTTGACCTGATTCCAACTCTCCTCGACGCCCAAATCGTCCAAGACGCGCCGCGCCGCTCTCGCCGGAGCTCGCCGCCGGGGCTCCCATTGAGAATGAATGACTTCCGGCCACTTATACGCTCTCGCCGGCGGCGGTGTGAACGCACAGTCAGGGCTTTTAGTTCAAAAGTGTGCAGATGAGGAGACATATTGATAGATTCTCATATGTCTGTGTCAAATTTCTATACAGAGAAGTGTTATTTATACAATCACAGATGTAATCATTATGAACGACTCTGATGTGTTGTGTTTTCAGTTCATACTGGCAGCCGGAGGGCGCTCCGTGCACATGTAGTCCATATACTGTAGACGAAGAAGATACCATGTGACATTCTCCCTGACATAAACAGCTTCCAGAAATCGCTATAACATGCAGATAGACACGTTTGAAGATAATAAACACACAATCGCGACAATATATGGCTTATCTGTGTTATTTATACCATGTTGGGTGTTTTCATAATAGATTAAATTTATAATGCAATGCTATTTGAGCTTTTATAATTATGCAGAATATTGTAAAATGATATATATTCTTATTTTTTGATCCAATGCCAAATTAGATCACATAAGGTTATTTAAAACATTTGACTTGTGATATAAAGTAAGTTTGGAGTAAAAACATGGTTTTAATCTCATTGATTGTTGTGTTTTAATAAATTGGTGTAATAAATCATAAATTATGGTTTAATAAATCATAAATTGTTGTGGCAGATAATATACATTGCTAAGCAAAAACTCACTTCATTTTGATTTTCCCCCCAGAATTTTTTACTTATCTAGTAAATTAATCTTGATTTAAGAATATTAAATATTTGGACTGGAAACAAGAAAAAATACCAAATAAGAAGAGCATTTTTTGCAGTGAAGTAAAATCTTTTGATAATTTAAAATGTAATAGGCCTTTGTTGACTACATTCCAAAAAAAATAATGTACAAAAAATGTTTTCCTTTGCTCTGTTGCTCTCTGTCACATAGGCCTACCTGAAGCTCATTCATTATGCAGCTCATTATGCGAACTATTATGTTCTTTTGTCATCTCAGGTGTTATCTCATCATTATTCATTAGCTATCACGCCTCCTCGCATATTGGCTTTGTGAAGAGAAACTGTCTTACAAATTGTAAATTAATATATTGTTTTATGTGAATGAGTAGGCTCAATGATTCTCACATCAGTTTAAAGAAAAAGCTCTATGCAAAAACACACAGGAGTCAAAAGTCTTGTGAACACATATCTATTGTGTGTTTTGAGGCCTTAATTTTAAAACAATTTTTTTTTTTTTCAAAAACCGTGCATAAACATTTTTCTCTCAAAAATACAAGCATGTACATACATGTTGCTCACAAATTATGGTAGCGCAGTTTGTGCTGAATACAGTGTTTATAAGCAGCTGAAAAAAAACACAAATGTCAGAGCATGTCAAAACTTCTAAAGAGCCCCAAAAGAGCTCAGACTCCAGAGGGTTAAAGGCTCAAACATTTAGTTTCAGTCTACATTTAATTGACACTGGAGTTTTAGGATGCCAAACAATTATTACAATAATATAATAATGATTTATATAATTATTCACTCTAAAAAATGCTGGGTTAAAAAACAACAACCCAAGTTGGGTTGAAAATGGACAAACCCAGCAATTGTGTTGTTTTAGCCCAGCGTTTGGGTTAAATGTTTTACCTGGGTAGTTTTAATTAACTCAACGATTGTTTACAAATTACTGTATAGCTTGCTTAAAATGAACCCAAAGTATGTTGGAAATGAACATTTATTAATATGTTTAATAAATTAACATTACTAATACGTTTAATGAATAATAATTATAGCAATAAACATTTATTAATTATGCTTATTCACCTTTTGATTATTATTGTTGCCTCTAGTTATTATGTGTCTGATTTTTAATTGTTCAACCTATTTTGGGTTCATTTTAAGCCAGCCATATAGTAATTTTACACAATAGTTGGGTTAAACAAAAACACTTGCCAACAAGGCACGCTATTTGCACATAGACAAGGGCACTTTCTCTTTCACTTTCACGATCCCTCCCCCAGCTTTCTGCACAGGTATTGTTGTCAATGGTATGATCCATTGCAGGGGCGGCCAAAATTGCAATCAGACGCATAGCTCACTTACGTTCGATGAAACTCACCTGTTGGCTTACTTTCAGTGTTTGTCTGTAATCTCGTTATACTTTCAGTGATGTTTGACGTTTTGACGACAGAACAAGACCAAGACTCTTGCAGAACTTTCACAATGTAAGTGTTCATGTTTTTAAATATAAATCCAGCCTGTGTGATGTGCTGTTATTATACCAATAGTTATGTTTCTGTTTGTTGAAAACTAGTCTAAACCCTCTGTATGAGTCAACGTTTAAGTTTGTGCTGAGTGTCTCCATTACTGTGATTATGATAATGATGAAGATTATGACTGTGGTTTTTATTATTGGGGTTATTATTCTAATAATTGGATTTTTCCACAATACTTACTTTGATGAGAGGATTGATTCGTAGCAGGAAATATAATTACAAACACTTTCTGTTTGTGTCCATTGGGCCTTTGAGTTGGACGGCTCATTTTGAGTCCAAGGATTTCACTGTAATCATTTATTAAACCAAAGATTCAGAGTTTGTTATTAGTTATAGGCCTAGTTATAGGTTTCTGTTTGTGGCTAACTAAACCTGCTCCTGATGTGGAAATAAGTCGACATGTTTATGACGAATATGTATAAAGTACTCAAAAGCCATAGGCCTACTTGAGTAAAAGCATAGATATCTTGCCAGAAAATGACTTTGGTAAAAGTTTGTGATATTTGACACATAAGTATTAAAAGCATTTTTTTTTTCATTTTAAACGTACTTAAGTATTGAAAGTAAAAGTATATAAAAAATATAAATATAAAATATAAAAAAATTGTTCAGCAAGCAATAAGATTGTGTTTGTTTTCTTCCATATTGTTTTCTTCGAATAAAAAAATGGCAAACTGTTTATTGTAAGTTTTAAATATAAAAATATTAATACATGAATTATACCTTGATCATTCATGTTAATTCATAGTACAGTAACTAATGTAATAGACGACTTTAAAATGTTCAAATGTTTTAATCAACCTTAGTTAATGTTAAGCGTAGACTCTTATTGTAAAATGTTTCCATTTCAGATAAAACAGTCATGCTTAAAGATGGCCATCTTCACACAGTCATAGCATTGAAATTAGATACAGTATATGCATATTATATGTATATTTCACACTTTATTTGCTTCTACTTTAGAACACTTGATGGTTATCTAAACAAAATATGTAACAGTAATGATAAAAAAAACTGAAATCGACGGTTTGATTTCTCATGTCACTATAGCCTCAAATAGCCTATGCAACTTCGCTGCATAACGACTGCATAAAAGCGTCCAGAGAGATATAAAATAATGCAAATGGGCTAGATGGTAAGAAACGTGACATTAAACATTTGTGTCGGACTTGCGTGTGTTTTTGTCACATTGTTTTAACCGCTTGAGGTACTAATGTTAGCATCTTCTCAGCCACGGTGGCATTAAAGGGATAGTTCACTCAAAAAGGAAACTTCTGTCATAATTTACTCACCCTCAAGTTATTCCAAACTCGTATGAGTTTCTTTGTTCAGCTGAACACAAAAGAAGATATTTGGAGAATGTTTCTTTTGAAGCAGAATGAAGCAGAGAGAGAGCAACCATTGACTACCATAGTATTTATTCCCCTACCAGTTGCGGGTTTTTTTCAGTGGGGGGGGGGCAGTATCAAGATGCATGTTGACTAAATTCAAGCATTAAAGAGAAAACAGTGTCTTCATTTTTATCTTTTTACACATTCATTTCCCACAAATAATTGAATGCAGAAAGGAAAAACAAAAGAAAACAGCCACAACAGACTAGCATGTTGACTACTTGAACATACATTTTGCTCTCCTTTCTTTTTGGCCAGCAAATTTGTCAATGACTCTCTGATTAAAGTCAGTCATCTCAGTAGTGTCATGACGTCTGCATTGTCCAGTCAGATATTTGAGGTCTCTTACCCCCGTTGTTGTCCACAAAACTTCAGTACCAACACTTTGAAATAAAAGACAGGGAAAGCAATAAAGGGCATTGCTAACAACACATCCAGCCAGCCCTAACGTTTCTCATAACAAGCGCAGGTGAAGCTCTGAGTGCAGCTGCGTCCTGTCACTGGCGGCTGCTGGATTTGTAAATCGTGTTGGTCCGCGATCCTTTATCCTTTTTTTTTTCTTCCAACAAACGCCTTGTGAAAGAATTTGGTTTAACTGCTGCCATCTCTACGAAAGTGATCATCCTAGCAAGGTTTTGGCGGAGTCGGAGTGACGGTGTCGCCCGCCACCTTTCGCTTTAGTGGCCAAGAGCGTAAAGTTGAATGACAGGTGACGAGAACCAATCAGATTGGATAAAATAACACGCATCCAATTCTGATTCGCCAGGACACAGCGACCTGCGGGAGGAGGATCTTTAAGAACCAATTAGAGACCAGCTTCAGGTCACATGCTGCCCGTAGATTTTTGGACTCAGATAGACGTCCATTTGTCCGGCGTCCCTCACGCATGAAATCGCATGAAACATATTGAAGAACATATAAAATAGTACACCCATCTAAGCCAGTTTTTATTAAATGCTGAGGCTCTTACAGCTGGCACATCGTATGAGTAAACTATTTTATTTTTATTTAATTTTTATATAATTTTTGTATACATGTATATTTCTGGAATTTTGATGGGGGCGGCGCCCCAGCGCCCTCTATTGACCAGCCGCCATGCACTGTCCCTACTATAGTAGTCAATGGTTGCTCTCTCTGCTTGGTTACAAACATCTTACACATTTATTTGGGAGTAAGTAATGAAAATGCTTTGGGGAAATGTATCGGAGTACAAGTATACATTTCCCCCCGGTTTCACAGACAAGGTTTAAGGCTAGTCCCAGACTAAAATGCTTTTTTGAGCTATTTTAACAAAGCAACTTGCACTGAAATATCTTAAAATATAAATTTTATAATTATATTATAATATCAAATGTCAGTGCCATTGCTTTGTCTCAATATGCACACCATGTTTTTGTAAGGTACATTTATACTTAAATGCCCTAACTGAACTAAGGCCTAATCCTGGCTTAATCTAAACCCTGTCTGTGAAACCGGGCCTTTATGTAGGAAATGTAGTGGAGTAAAAGTTGACAGAAATATAAATACTCAAGTAGGCTACTATAACAAAGTATTATTACTTTGTTACATTACACCACTGCGAATATAGTTTTTTTACTAGCGAGTTTATTAATATATATTACATTTATATCATATAATATAGTCTAACATCATTTATAAAGCCTGTTATTGAGTTGTTATTGTTTATTGAGTTTGACTGATCATTTGCAGTATTACACGGAATCATTTATTAAACCAAATATGTTTATTATTGGACATTTTATCATGTAAGATCATGTGTTAACTACAGACAGAACGAAAGACAATGTTTAGTAATATTTCTCCACTCAGGAAAGTGTTTAATCCCTGTATAAATGTGTGTGTGTCTGTGATATGAACCAGCTCTTGTGTTTTCTCCTCAGGTTCAGATGGCTGACTCTGAAGCTGCTTCTTCTGTGTTGCTTTATCAATTACAGCGGTCAGTGTCATTTTAATCATGATTTCTGCTTCTCTCTATTAACTAAGCATAATCATCAGTGATATTGGGTCACAGGTTATTTGTTGAAAACGGTTTTGTTTTAAATCAACATTTATGTTTTATAACATTGGTAACAATCCTCCAAAAGCTTTCATTGTCATATTCAGCTCTCAGTGTAATAAGGTCTTTTTTCTGTTTCCTCTGATCAAATCTTCTCAGTGATGAACGCTGAATATCACAGTTTTAGCTTTTGAGAGAAGCTTCTTATTGTTTTAGTTTTTATAATGTAGAGAATGTGTTAATGTAAAAGATATATATATATATAATGAATCAGGAAACTAGATGAGGTTAATAAACCGTATATGAGCTGACAATCTGTTGATTTGTGCAAAGATGAAAATTCACAACGCCGATGATCACAGATCATTTGGAGTGAATGATCTCCAAATCTATAAAATACACAGAGGCAAACGAGAGAACTAAATGAACAACAGGTGAACTTCATTAGTGATGAACTGACTATCAAGAGGAAACTGACTCAACTTACCCAAATATACATTCATGATTATTAGTGTAACCACTGTTATACTGTACAGCCCTACACTCAAAAAAATTATTCTTTAAACTTACTTAATTTAATTATGGACAGTGGTTCCACACAAGCAAATTGCTTTTTATTTTTTTAATCTATGTAAACTCCTTGTGTTGGGACAACACGACTGAATGGGGAAGAATCTATGTGAAATAGTAATGTTGAACTAAATCAGTGGAATTGCTTCCCTATAAATAAAATCGGTTAAGTTAAATGAACATGCACACTCAAAAAAATAACTCATTGGACAAACTCAATTTACCTGAGGGGAGGATTTCCATCCAATAAATATGTGTAACCCCAACTCATAAAAAACTAATTCATACAATGAAATGTAATTGAGTTGGTTCAACTCAATTTTATCTAATAGTTTAATTGATATTTATATACGTATAACATTACTTCTTTTTTTTGTCTAACTTAAATTTAAAAAAATTATTGGAAAACCAATTATAAGCAATTTAATTCATCATCATATACAATGTATATATTGAATATATAAGAAAAGAGGTTTGACATTAGCATAGATCACTGGCGCCACTCTTCAGCATAACGGTAACCACAAAATTAGAAAAACATTACAGAAACCTCTCTAAATGTCCAACATAACTGAACATTAAACACTAACATTACTAACAACATCATTCCCTTTACAGAAAAACATATAAAATAACACTTTAATCGCTAAATTTACTCTCCTAATGGAGTCCCTTGCAAAGCATGCTGGGAACTGCCCAGTTAGTTATGTCAACACAAATATTTAATGTAGTTTTAACACAACTGAATTAAGTAAACTTCAGTTTTAAATATATTAGGTTGATTGAACACAATTAAATTAAGTTGTGACAAAATTAGATATGTTTAAGTAAAGTGAACAGAATTTAAATGTGTCACATCTATGAAGGGCGATATCTATTTGAGTGTAGTCATGTGATGTGTGTAAATATTAAAGCATTTAAACAGGTGAGGATACATCATGATCTGAACATCAGACGATGCTAAACTGAATGACTGACCTTACAATGTCATCTACAGAATCAAAGGAGGAACTGAAGGACATCAATGATGACGAAACTGATGACGCTAAACCAAGTAAGTAAAACGGGCATTGAGAGCTTTAAACAATCTTTACACAATGAGTTTAAAAACGAACAAAACGTGTAAAAAATAAAAAAAAATAAATAAAAAAAAATTCACTTTCCTTCCACCTGTAGAGATCTGGATTTGGCTTGCAGTGTCTTCAGTGTCTTCAGTGGTTCTGCTGGCTGTGGCTCTGATTATATGTGCTGTCAAGAAACGCAAACGTCAACTCAGGATCAGAGAATGCCCTCCAAAATCAAAACCAAAATCAAAATCAAAATCAAAATCAAAATCAAAATCAATCTATTATAAAGTAACAGTATCTTGTTATTAACAATATAACCAAAACGAATAATTTAAAGTAAGTTACTGTACTAATGAAACAATATTAGCTCACACACACAGTAACGGAACTGCAGTGAAAAACTGGTCCAGGAGAATAAACTAGTTTGCACTTAATAAAGCATAACTAGATTTCTGAATGAGCACTTCACCTCGCTCACAGTTTTAGGGAAAATTCACGACTTTAATCAAATCAATTTCCAACCTTGGGACGTTTGGACTGTAAGAATGTACAGAGACTCCAGTTGTAAAAACACTCTTTATTAAATCACTCTTTATCAAATCAGATGGTGCGGTGGCTTCACCTGTAATATCATGAACAATACAGCTCTTTATTATTATCAGATTTCATTTTGTAACCATATCAGTGTGAATGGCGTCTCAACTATCACTTAACTAATATGTATATTTTGGATAATATGAATGTTTAATGTTTATTTTTTATATTGCATGTTGTCTTCATCTAATGTGCCTTTACTCATTTTCCTTTGTCATTGTTGTATTTGGGATTTGTATTATTCAATTCAGTGCTGTTACTCTTTATGAATCTACTTTGAGAGATGATGTACTGTGAAACAAACAAATAAATTACACTTTTGTAAGAAACATTTGGTATTGTTTTTGTGGTATGTACTTTTGTATGAATATTTAAATTTTTTTTTTTACTATGTCCAGAAATGAATGTTTATTGTATGATATATATGATGAGATATAAAGAGAGAGAGTGTTTAAATGGTTTGTCTACTGTATTTACTAAATGAAAGCGCCTCTGTGAAGCTGATAATAACACAATCAGGACTGAAATCATCAGACATCTGTTCAAAATAAACTTCAGCTGCTTTAAACATCATATCCAGACATGTTTGATGGACTCTCATGTCTTATTATCAGTCCTTCTTCTTCCCTCACTGTGGCGTTTGTGTTCATTCATCAGTGAGTCCAGAAACACCAGCAGAGATCAGAGTTAGGAGCGTCACAAGAGAGAAAAGCCTTCATTATTATTCAACACTTTATTATACAGCACTTCTCTGAGACTGCATGAATTATATTAGTTGTGAAACGTTTTTAACTTAATGTTGTCAAAAAACAAAGTAGCTAAATTATGTACGATTTATAAGCGTGTTGTAACTGTTTCATAAATGTTATGCTTAAATTAAATTGGTTTAACTTTTAAAAGGTTACAGATGTCAAAGCACATGTAAAGCAACCCGAGCTCTTGCCACACATCTTACACAGCGAGATTTAAGGAATTATGGCTGTTGATTTTAGCCTATTTTTTACATTTTGAAATCTATTTCACTTCCTGGTCACGTGACCAGATTCTGTATTATATTCACAAACATCTCTCGCACATCTGATCTGTAAAATCCAACAGTTGTTCTTACTAAGACTTTTTTAGTACACTTTACTTAATGTCCAATAATTTGTTGAACTTACTTAAAACAATTAAGTAATCTGAACTATTTGCATGCTATGCCTTCGTTACTTAGAAAACTCAAGTAAACATTACTTAACTGGTTTGAGTACCTTTTTGGCAAAGCAAAAAAACAAGCAGGCAGACGGGCGGGCGGGCAAAGTGTTTTTGAGGTGGGGCAATTTTTTTATAGACTTATCACTCGTTTCCTCCACTTCCTCTCACCATAATTGTGATTAGTGTTCCCTTTGGTTGGACACTTGGAACTTCATTCATATTATAGTAATTAACTTCCTATTAATGCAGGAATGCAACAAGAAATCATAGTTTGAAGTAATATAGAAGTAATATATTTATATATATATATAAATAAAAAATTAAAAATATTTGTCCATTAATGGTATATAACATAACTATATTTAACATTAAATAATGATCTTTTAACATTATTTTTGCTAATATTTATGGCATAACCTTTTAATTGAGTTGATATAATCCCTCTACATTTGTCACAATATCATTAGACTATGCTTGAGTGCGTCACACACAAACTTCAACATTCAGCATGCAAAACACAACAATGGTAACAAGGAATTTTTTTATTTTTTTTATTTTTTTTTATTAATACGACCTTCACTAGGCCTATTTTACTTGCTGTCATTATTGGGGTTATACCGACAAAAGACAAATAGTAAAATAAAGCCAAAAATAGTAAAACAAAGCAATTAATTTATTCATGCCACAATGCACTCTGGGAGTACACTTCCTCAGATCCCAGATAGAATTAAGTTGACAAAACTTAAACGGTTTAAGTAAGAACAACTGAATGTGATTAAAGGGGGGGTGAAATGCTGTTTCATGCATACTGATCTTTTTGCACTGTTAAAGACTTGGATTCCCATGCTAAACATGGACACAGTTTCAAAAGCTAAGGTGGACGTTTGATGGGAGTATTTCTTTGCCAAAATTAGTACTTCCTGTTAGTCATAAGTTTCGGAAAGTTTTTTTCGATCATGGGTCCGCTTGACGTCAACAGGGCGGAATTTCCTTGTATGGGCCGTACGGACAATTCTACCGGAAGAGCGCGCGCACGCGAGAGAGAGCGAGAGAGAGCGCGTGAAAGCAATAGGCTACGCCCATCAAAGCGCTGGCTCGTAGCCAAATAACCCCGCGTTAAGGCAAAAGTGGATGGAATTTGCTTTTCCGGATTTTCAAATCGCCTAATACTGAAGGATGGAGCGGTCCCAACGATAAAGGTCCCAACGTTGGAACCGCAGGCACTGAGTAAGACTGCTTCAAATGTCTGTTTTTGCCTATGCCCATCAAGTAGCCCAAACATGACCACGTATTGATCAATGGAGCATGCGATGGATAGTGTGTGTACATTTGTTTAGCTGGCCACTATATGTGTATGTTTGTGTATTGTAAAAGCACTCCAAACAACAATACACAAAGAATGGGGAAATATGTTGAACTAAATAAGCGCGCTTCTTCATTCAAATGCGCTACTATTCCATGTCTTTCTATGTAAACACTAGCCTGACGCGCAAAACCAGTCCGCTTACTACAAATCATGTCTACACAAACCACGCGTAAACACACACACACACACACACACACACACACACACACACACACACACACACACACACACACACACACACACACACACACACACACACACACACACACACACACACGATATAATTAAAGTATAAATGTATAAATAACACAAGCCGCTAAGCATATTATATAGTTAGTGTAACTTATAACAGTTACCACATAGAGATGTCCTGCTCTAGTCGTTTTTGCTGCTGCTCCTGTTCAACTTCAGCCTCTGGGTCTGATTCCGGTTCATAGATGTATGGCTGTATCCGATTAAAAGCCATTTTTTATGTTGAATAAAGTTTTTTCCCGCTTTTAGGGATGACGCAGCTTTCAGACGCACTCAACACAGTAACAGCGGCACACGCTCGACATTCTTTAGCTCCGCCCACACGATACGCCCCCAGCCGCACGGCTTTTTTCGGAAAGACTCGGAACAGCGCATCTTCCTTTTATAATTATAATTAAAATAAAGACTTTTCGGAGATATGCAGGATGCAATGCTACTCTATAGGTACTCAAGATTGACATGAGACTGACTGAAACTGAGTGTTCCCCCCCCCCCCTTTAAGTAATGCTTACTTAATTGAATTAAGGCAACAAGTTTGCACAATTAAATTAAGTAAACTGAACTAATTAGTTTTTACAGTGTGTTTGTTTGTGAGAATATGCTGACCCACAGATATTTACTCGATATGTTCACACACACTTCTCGTGTGTTTTTGCAGTATTTATTAGTCATGGACAACTTTCAATAAAGGCAAACGTCCACTACACATTCATGAATCTATTTTCGCTTAGTTAACCTTTTGCTAAACATTTGATTATGTGAAATCATGTCACGTTTATGGTTTAGGCATTTTTGCAAATACGTGCAATATGAAGTCATTAGATCACATGACCTTTAAAATATATAATAGAGCTGGGAAGAATACACTTAAATAAAGCCCTAAAGTAATGCATGTGTTATAGAATATGCTTGCAGATGTCAGGTGATACAATATCATTTAATTTAATTCAAAAGATATGTTTGGAATTTTTTTTTTTATAAAAGACATATTCCCAAAAACAGCTGGGTAGTTTTTCTGTAACTCCATCACATAATGACCCAGTGCTGGGTCAATGTAACCCAATGTTGGGTAGTTAAAACTGGATTTGCCAACGGTCATTTTGTGTTCTGAGAGAAAATGTCCTGAGGGGAAACTTCCTGAATGAAATCAAGGCTTGTATTACTATCAAATTAGTACTGTACAAAGAGGAGAATGTCTCTAGTCCCACATTTGACCTTTTTTGTTTACATGTATGTCGCAGCTAACGTCTGCTGGGAACGCTAGCCGAGCGACGCGCCGGCGCCATCAGGAAGTTTCACCTCCAGCCAAACGAAAGCACGACCAGGGGCTGAAACACGACATCGCTGTCGTCATGTGTAAACGTGGCCGTGCCCTCCACTGACTATTCATAGTTTTCACGTGATGTCACACGCTTATAGGAACGCCCACCTGAAGGGCAAAACAAGACCTTCCTCCATTGGCCGCCAGTCATTTTTACCAGTGTTACGCAGAGGTGGGTAGTAACGAATTACATTTACTTCGTTACATTTACTTGAGTAAATTTTTTGGGAAACTTGTACTTTTAGAGTAGATTTAAAGATGGGTACTTTTACTCTTACTCAAGTAAATTTCTTGTGAAAAAACTGTACTTTTACTTAGTTACATTCGGTGGCGTTCCTCCGTTACTGTCAAATGGTAATAATTATATTATATATTTTAAAATAAGTAAATATGACTTTCGCAAGTCTCGCGAAACGTTGGAGAGGCTGCTTCGCGAGAGGTGGCTATACGCATCTCCTGCTTATAATTAGCGCGCGTTTAGTCGGAAGATGATGGCCGAAGCAGAGGAAGATGTGGGTGAGCTACGGGAGGCACATCACCCGTGGCCTCAAGTTCAGTCTATGATTTCACTCCAAGATGTCAAAAAGAATAGTTTCATAATGCGATGCATGTTGTGTGCACCAAAACGAACTGACATCTCTCAGCATACAAGAATTCCACCCTGAAAAGAACATGTAGCGGTAAGTGTCACAATGATGCCTATGTTTGAACACTATTAACGGTCATTTGGTAACTATGGGAAATTTCCCTTATTATAATACTATTTCACACACTGTCCGAGTGTTTTCCTCATATGCGCTCGTGTAAGAAATGACAAATCGTTTGAATCCTCCAAACAACACACGTCCACAAACAAACGTTCACATCTTCACATTTACATATCCTTTTCTTCACAAAACGAAACAAATTGAATAGCCTAATGTGACGTCTTGCATTTATACACAAATCCGGACAGACACCTGTAGAAAATACATACAAATAAAAACGGTATTGTATTTTATTCCTACCTAAAGAATAGCCTATATACTTATAAAAATATAAGAACAAAGTATGTTTTGAAGAAGAGCTCTAGTTAGCCCAGCACACCATTAATTTACACTGTTTAACCATTAATCACACACACACACACACACACACACACACACACACACACACACACACACACACACACACACACACACACACACACACACACACACACACACACACACACACACACACACACACACACACATATATATATATATATATATATATATATATATATATATATATATATATATATATATATATATATATATATATATGGTTCATTAGCTTACATTAGTTAACATGAACTAATAATGAACTGCACTCATTTATCTTTATGTTAATTTAAACATTTACTAATGCAATATTCAAATATTGTTAACATTAGTCAATGCACTGTGAACTAACATGAACAAACCATGAACAGCTGGATTTTTATGAACTAACGTTGACAAAGATTAACTAATGCTGAACAGAGGTGTTGTTCATGGTTAGTTCATGTTAACTAATACATTAACTAATGTTAACTAATACAACCTTATTGTAAAGTGTTACAGAGAGGTGTGTGAAAGCTTCAGGGTTTTCGCTTCTTATCAATCAGATCGAAAGTAACTAGTAACTAACTACTTGAGTAGTTTTCTCATCGAATACTTTTTTACTCTTACTCAAGTAAATATTACGATTGTTACTTTTACTTTTACTTGAGTAAATATTTCCGTAAGTACTTGTACTTTTACTTGAGTACAGATTTTGGCTACTCTACCCACCTCTGTTACGTTCCCCTAACCGTCTAGGGATCGGGAGGGGAGATAACAAAGGAAAAAGCATTAACTTAGGGAGAGGAAAAGAGGAAAACAAAAGCGAAGGCGAGAACACACTTCAATCCTCTGTCCCAGAGTGAAGATGACACCAGATGATCAAAGGTTGAAGCAAGGATTTTATTTACAATAAAATAAAAAGTATACCATAGAATATTGGGGAGCAATGGCTCAGGGGAGAGCAAGGCCTAAAATAACAAACAAAACAGTTCTCTAACTAGTTTAGGGGAGGGTTCTAACTAACCTAAAAAAAAGAACAAACAAATAAACAACATAAACTTCCCTCCACTCCCTGACTGTGCAAAAACAGGGACAAAAAGCAGTGTTAAAAGAAAAGAGGCACTCACCCCCTACAGCATCCCTTACAATAGTAATTTAAAAAAAAGAAGGAACAAAAAGAAAACTTCTTACTTAAGATTAAGGCATGACAGGTTCACTGAACACTTGCTAAACTCAGTTAGCCACTGCTAACACACACACACACACACACACACACACACACACACACACACACACACACACAAACACACAACTATGGTACGGTAATGGTATGGTAATGATTGTTCGAAATTAGCGCATTGCTTTCCCACTGTCTTTCCTGCGTGCGCAGTGACACGTGCCCAGGTACAAAAATTCAAACACATGCTTGACCTCTCTGAAACATTTTTAGACAATTCAATTGATTGTGACCCATCGCCAGGAAAAGCTGTCGTAAATGAAAAAGATAACGTAAATGCAGTACCGGAACCAAATCCTGTTTTAGGGGTAGGCAGAGAGCAATTGGCGGCTGCTCAGAAAACAGACCCCTCATTAGCCAGTTGCATTGAGACTATTGGGGTTCTAAAGAGAAAATCTAATGATAAGGTAGTGTATTTTTGGGACAGTCAAGTTTTAATGCGGAGGTGGAGGCCAAAAACATGTTCTGCCCTTAACGAGGTTTACCAGATTGTTCTACCTCAACCGTACCGTGAGCATGTTTTGAAAATTGCCCATGAGCATGTGCTCGCCGGCCATTTGGGCGTCACAAAGACGTTTCGACGGGTGTCCCGCTACTTTTTCTGGCCTGGGTTGAAGTCTGCTGTGTCTAAATTTTGCCGCTCGTGCGCTGCTTGCCAGTTAGCCGGTAAACCAAATCAAAAGCTTCCCGTTGCTCCTTTACAGCCCATACCCGTTATGCGAGAACCCTTTGAACGATTGTTGATTGACTGTGTAGGTCCATTACCCAAGTCAAAATCAGGACATGAGTACATTTTAACCATTATGTGTACAGCCACACGCTTCCTGAAGCTATCCCCTTGTGCTCTATCAAGGTTCCTGTCATTGTCCGAGAGCTTATAAAGTTTTGTACCACCTTTGGGTTTCCTAGAGTCTTGCAAACTGAAGACTGTTCACTCAGACATTAGCTCAGCTTGGAGTTAAGCATGTACTCTCAAGCCCATATCACCCACAATCGCAAGGCGCTGTGGAAAGATTCCATCAAACACTCAAAACAATGTTGCGTACCTACTGTCTCTCAAGTGGGAAAGACTGGGCTGAAGCGTTGCCATATTTAATATTTGCCATTAGAGAAGCAGAGCAGGAGTCCCTTGGTTTTACTCCTGCAGATCTCGTATTCGGACACACTGTGCGTGGGCCTCTCAAAGTTCTAAGTGAGCAATTACTAGCAAGAGATGCTGTCCCAATAACAATCCTTGATTATGTTAGTTCAGTTCGGGAGCGGTTGCATCAAGCACGTCGTCTTGCTCGGGAGCATTTGACGGTAACTCAGTCAAAGATGAAAAAAGCTATGATAAGAGAAGTGTCCCTCGTAGTTTCCAGGCAAATGATGAAATTCTTGTTCTTCTCCCTGAACCTGGTTCAGCATTACAAGCTAAATTCGCAGGCCCATATCAAGTGAAAGAGAAGCTCAGTGACACAGACTATGTGATCAGTACTCCTGACAAACGACGTAAGACTAGAGTATGTCATATTAATATGTTGAAGAGATTTGTGAGCAACTCAAAGCCTGTCCCTCAACCTAACCCTGTGACTGTTCTGCCTGTGATGGTGACAGCAGAAAAGTCAGATGTAGAAGAGACCCTTCAGGCTAGTGTGCAAACTGGTGGAAGGTTGCAAAACTCTGCTGTGCTGAAAGATTTGCTCTCATTTCTTGCTCATTTGAACTCTGATCAGAGTAAACAAGTTGTTCAGCTAATGCATCGTTACCCATCCCTGTTCTCTGATGTACCAGGCAGAACTTTGGTTCTAGAACATGACATTGATGTTGAGCAAGCTAAGCCTATTAAACAACATCCTTACCGGGTTTACCCAACCATGCGTAACTTAATGAAACTTGAAGTTGAGTATATGCTGCAACATGATCTGGCCCAAAATAGTCAAAGCCCTTGGAGTTCCCCCTGTCTGCTAGTACCAAAGGCAGATGGCACTTTCCGTTTCTGCACGGATTTCCGCAAAGTAAATGCGGTAACGAAAGCAGACTCCTTTCCACTTCCCCGTATGGAGGATTGTGTGGACCGGGTGGGATCAGGTTTGTCACCAAGCTGGACTTGCTGAAAGGCTACTGGCAAGTGCCACTGACTGCCCGTGCTTCGGAAACCTCTGTGTTTGCTACACCAGACTACTTCCTAGAGTATTCTGCTTACCCCCAAGGCATCCAAGATGTAGGTGCCTTTGTTTCTTCAGTAGAACACAAATGAAGATTATTAACCATTGCCGTCTGTCAGTCGTATAATGCATGTGAATGGGGTCTAATTCTATTAGAGTAAAAAAAAATATGCACAGACAACTTCAAATTAAACCCAGCGGCTCGTGGCGACACATTTATGTCTTAAGACACGAAACAGTATTTATGCTATTATTTCACCTATTATCAGACGAATGTCATCAGCTCTCCAGACCGCCATAACTTCCTGCGAATAAGGTCAAAATATCGACGGTCATAGATATATACATAGATGCCTCATTAGTGCCTGCACGGATCGGTTGAATGAGGAATCTACATATATATTTCTATGATCGCGCCGGTATTTTGACAGTACATGAATGGCGATGAGCATGGCTGATTTTGTGAGAGACTAAGAGGGTTACTTCTTAGACAGTCAAGATCCAGAACCATACCTCTATGAAGCAGAGTTTTCAGAAGAGGAACTACGCCTGCGTGCTTTTAGGAAAGAAGTTGAATAAGCCCTATTTCTAAAAACAGTGGAGTGTTCCTTTAATTTAATCCATATTGGTGCAAAGTTAAGCGTTTTAAAAACGCCCCGCTGTTTTCAGTGACTGAAACACTGCAGCAGGTGCTGTATATGGATCATAAGTGCCCAAAACCTGCTTGTTCACATATTTTTGTTTTAAGATGGAAATTTGACAGGCTTATGCTGCAGTTCTATGGAATTCTATGGCGGTTTTGCCCTCCAAGGCTCCGCATTTGATGGGTTGACACTTAAATGTCTGACAGGTGACATGGCACAAGGTAAAGCTGTTTTTTATGTAACTTTTCAAAAATGAATATATAAGCTTGTCATTTACTGATAGCAGTTTTCTTCCCACAGATTCCCATCGGCTGCTGTTGCTGATCCTGTCACGTCCTAAAACATTTAGGCTACTAAATGAGTATTTTATGACTGTAAAAGACTGACTTGCCATTATTATATATACACTCACCTAAAGGATTATTAGGAACACATACTAATACTGTGTTTGACCCGCTTTCGCCTTCAGAACTGCCTTAATTCTACGTGGCATTGATTCAACAAGGTGCTGAAAGCATTCTTTAGAAATGTTGGCCCATACTGATAGGATAGCATCTTGCAGTTGATGGAGATTTGTGGGATGCACATCCAGGGCACGAAGCTCCCGTTCCACCACATCCCAAAGATGCTCTATTGGATTGAGATCTGGTGACTGTGGGGGCCCTTTTAGTACAGTGAACTCATTGTCATGTTCAAGAAACCAATTTGAAATGATTGGAGCTTTGTGACATGGTGCATTATCCTGCTGGAAGTAGCCATCAGAGGATGGGGACATGGTGGTCATAAAGGGATGGACATGGTCAGAAACAATGCTCAGGTAGGGCGTGGCATTTAAACCATGCCCAATTGGCACTAAGGGGCCTAAAGCCCCGGGTATACTTCACTCACCGCGCCCGGACGCGTCACTCGCGCAGCCCTGTCCGCGCGTCTTTCAAAGTATACTACACAACGGAAGCGAGCGGATGATCGCGTTCGACACATGCGCGGTAAAAAAATGTCTATGCTCCACCAGACATCGGAGGGCAGCACTGAGTCCTGTCATCAACGGGACATTCGCTGGGCATGATCTGTAGTGCATCCACCATTGCAACATAGTTTGGAAGAAACACTGAAGAATCAAAAATTCTCTCTTTTTTTTCAAGCGTGTTGTTTTTAAACCGGTCTTTGCACACTCTTCTTCGACGGCTGAACACTGTGCTCAATACTGTGCGTATTGCCACCTAGTGGACTCTTCTATACTGTTGACGCATCGCTGTTGCACGCGGACCGTCCGCGCGGTCTCAAAATTTGGGCTGCGCGCGGACGGGGTGTGCGGCTGGCCGCGAGCCCTCCGCATGACGAAAATTACGTCATGCGGGCGGTGCACGAACGCGGACGGCCGAAGTATACCGGGCCTTAAAGTGTGCCAAGAAAACATCCCCCACACCATTACACCACCACGACCAGCCTGCACAGTGGTAACAAGGCATGATGGATCCATGTTCTCATTCTGTTTACGCCAAATTCTGACTCTACCATCTGAATGTCTCAACAAAAATCCAGACTCATCAGACCAGGCAACATTTTTCCAGTCTTCAACTGTCCAATTTTGGTGAGCTCGTGCAAATTGTAGCCTCTTTTTCCTATTTGTAGTGGTGATGAGTGGTACCCGGTGGGGTCTTCTGCTGTTGTAGCCCATCCGCCTCAAGGTTGTGTGTGTTGTGGCTTCACAAATGCTTTCCTGCATACCTCGGTTGTAACGAGTGGTTATTTCAGTCAAAGTTGCTCTTTTATCAGCTTGAATCAGTCGGCCCATTCTCCTCTGACCTCTAGCATCGACAAGGCATTTTCGCCCACAGGACTGCCGCAGACTGGATGTTTTTCCCTTTTCACACCATTCTTTGTAAACCCTAGAAATGGTTGTGCGTGAAAATCCCAGTAACTGAGCAGATTGTGAAATACTCAGACCGGCCCGTCTGGCACCAACAACCATGCCACGCTCAAAATTGCTTAAATCTCCTTTCTTTCCATTTCTGACATTCAGTTTGGAGTTCAGGAGATTGTCTTGACCAGGACCACACCCCTAAATGCATTGAAGCAACTGCCAAGTGATTGGTTGATTAGATAATTGCATTAATGAGAAATTGAACAGGTGTTCCTAATAATCCTTTAGGTGAGTGTAGTTAATTGTGAAAATCATTTACACATATTCACTCAAATATCTGTATCTCATTTCTTAAAGGGTAACTTCACGTACATGTACAGCTTTCGAGCGTCACAGGTTTTGAATCCCTCAGAACAATCTGTTACAATACACATGTATTGGAGATTAGCTAATCTAATGCACAAGCGCAGGTTGTGAGCACGTTGTTTGTGTTTGGAGCTCCGTCGAATTGATTCATAATCCTTGATTTTCTTCTTAACACTCGCTTACAAACGAATACTTTCTATTATTTACAGCGTGTGAACATATCTCCGATAAGATTCTCTATATAAAACAATCGGATTGCTTTGATATCGCTACTTATATCCGAACTTCCGCTACTAGACGTAGCCCGCTAGCATTGCACGCGTGGTAACTTGTTTACACCCGGTAACCACTGAAACCTACAATTCGCCATCGTAGCACATCTGCTACAATGGCGAATAACTCGGATGTGTGTCTAATGTTACCTTAGAGTGCAGGTGAGGACACCTTCGAGCTGCATTCGGTGCAGTTGGAGTTGGAGTCGTTGGAGAAGCAGATTCGCGGCCTACTAGACAGACAAGCCGTGCTGAGAGAGCGACGAACAGCGCTTGAAACATCGCGCGCCGATGCTCTCAAGTCAGTGGATAGTAACCTTTTGACTCCGACCTCGTCTACTCTGCTTGTTTCTCTGCACAGGACCCAAACACCCAGGACGCGATCATCATCCCTGGTTTCGTTCACTCCGGCACCGACACAGCACCATGGACCCTGGGTGTTTCCACAGCGGAAGACACGAGCCAGGACCAGAGCTAGGACCTCTCCGCCCCTCCCGGTCTTCGAGATCTCCACCCGGAACCGCTTCTCCCCTCTTCGCGAGACAGAACGCGACGCTGTGGTCATCGGGACTTCCATCGTCCGGCATGTCCACGCCACCTCAGGTAATGGCAAGGTTATCACTCACTGCTTTCCTGGTGCTCGTGTTCTCGATGTCGCTGCGCAGGTTCCCGAGATCCTGAACGGTGACGAGCGCATCGGAGCTGTCGTGCTGCACGCGGGAACGAACGACACCAGGCTGCGGCAGACAGAGGTTCTGAAGGACTACAGGAGTCTGGTCGAGACGGTGCGCAGAACATCGCCTGAAGCAACGATCATCGTTTCTGGACCCCTTCCTACGTACCGACTAGGACATGAAAAGTTCAGTAGATTATTTGCTCTAAATGAATGGTTAATGTCATGGTGTAATGAACAGAAGCTGCTCTTTGTAAATAATTGGAATCTTTTCTGGGAGCGACCTAGGCTCTTCCGTCCTGATGGCCTTCACCCCAGCAGAATCGGAGCGGCTCTTCTGTCGGACAACATCTCCAGGGCGTTGAACACAATATGACTAGTAACTCAAAGTCCAAATAACAGTCTTTGCTGTCCTAACTTAATTGACATAAGTACCAATGTAGAACATTATATAGAAACTGTGTCTATTCCTCGTATAGTGAGGTCAAACATTAAATCTACTGTAGGATCTAGGAAAAATCTAATTGTAATTAAACCAGAAAATCTCAATATTAGTGAACAAAAACAATTTTGTCCTAACTTAATTGACATAAGTACCAATGTAGAACATTATATAGAAACTGTGTCTATTCCTCGTTTAGTGAGGTCAAACATTAAATCTACTGTAGGATCTAGAAAAAATCTAATTGTGATTAAACCAGAAAATCTCAATATTAGTGAACAAAAACAATTTCTAAAACTAGGTCTTCTAAACATTAGATCGCTCACACCTAAGGCGGTTATTGTAAATGAAATGGTCACAGATAATAGTTTCGATGTACTTTGCCTTACTGAAACCTGGCTTAAGCCAAATTATTATTTCGGTCTTAATGAGTCTACTCCACCAGGATACTGTTATAAGCATGAGCCCCGTCTGATTGGTCGTGGCGGCGGTGTTGCAACAATCTATAGAGATATTCTTAATGTTACTCAGAAAACAGGTCACAGGTTTAATTCGTTTGAAGTACTAGTGCTAAATGTTACGCTCTTAGATGTAAGAAAGAAATCCGTATTATCTCTAGCCTTGGCTACTGTATATAGACCTCCAGGGCCCTATGCTGATTTCCTAAAAGAGTTTGCAGACTTTCTCTCAGATCTATTGGTCAACGTCGATAAAGCATTAATTGTTGGAGATTTTAACATAACATTAACATGGAGATTAAAAAAGGTTAGAGAGAAAACTAAAGCACCATGGTACATAACACAAATGATGCGTTAGAGGCTGCGTTTACAGATCTATTAAATTCCTTTGGGGTCAAGCAAAACGTCACTGGTCCCACTCATCGTCTTAATCACACACTAGATTTAATTATCTCACATGGAACCAACCCAACCGATATAGATATTATACCGCAAAGTGATGATGTCACTGACCATTACATGGTAACTTGCACACTGCGTACTGCTGAAATCTGTCATGTTGCGCCACGTTATCGACCAGGCAGAACAATCCTTCCAACCACTATAGATACCTACAAATACCTTACCTGATCTGTCTCAGCTGCTCAGTGAACCCAAACAAATAGATGAACTAGAGGATATGACTAGCAGTATGAGCACCATTTTCTCTAGTACATTAGAAATTGTTGCACCAATTAGA
This sequence comes from Gobio gobio, assembly GCF_949357685.1. Classification (NCBI taxonomy): domain Eukaryota; kingdom Metazoa; phylum Chordata; class Actinopteri; order Cypriniformes; family Gobionidae; genus Gobio; species Gobio gobio. The sequence goes on along the minus strand of NC_137104.1, from coordinate 54,965,468 downwards.
TTAAAAAAGGTTAGAGAGAAAACTAAAGCACCATGGTACAACAGTGCTACACATGTTATCAAGAAAGAAACTCGTAACTTAGAGCGTAAATGGAAACAAACTAATTTAGAGGTCTTTAGAATCGCGTGGAAAGATAGTGTCACGTTATAAAAAGGCCCTAAAAGCAGCCAGGGCTGATCATCTCCGCAAACTAATAGAAAATAACCAAAATAATCCAAGGTTTTTATTTAACACCGTGGCTAGACTAACAAATAAACAAGCATCGCCTGAGCAAAATATTCCGTTACAGTTTAGTAGTAATGATTTTATGAATTTCTTCACTGAGAAAATAGAAAGCATCAGAAACAAAATTGTAAATGTACAATCTTTAATGATGTCTTATGATTCAACCGCAATTATCGCCCCTCAAGAACTACTACACCGCTTTACAACTATAGGACAGGAAGAGCTAAATGACTCACTAGGGCCCAGGTCAGGAAGCAGACAAACTGGCTAAACCGACCGTCTGCTAGCTGTCTCACGTTACCGGAGTCAGATAAATCCCAGCACATAGAGACTCTTTCACCTAGATATTATCATATAGAGACTGTGTCTGTTCCCCGAATTAGTAAATACAAAAAAACATCAAAACCATTCAACAGTAAAAATTTAATTGACGTCCAACAAATAAACAAAATATATAATACAGATGAACAATTGATAAAGCTTGGGTTGCTGAATATTAGATCCCTTTCCCCAAAAGCGCTTATTGTTAATGATATTATTACAGATAATAATCTAGATGTGCTCTGTTTGACAGAAACCTGGCTAAAACCTGACGACTACATTACCTTAAATGAGTCCACCCCCCAAGATTATTGTTATAAACATGAGCCGCGTCTGAAAGGTAAAGGGGGAGGGGTTGCTGTAATTTATAATAATATCTTCAGTATTACTCAGAAGTCTAGTTTCAAATATAATTCCTTCGAAGTTTTGGTGCTTTATGTAACGCTATGTAGTGTACATGATAAAACCCGTTCAACATTTGTGTTAGCTACTGTATACAGGCCACCTGGGCATAATACAGACTTTATCAAAGAATTTGCTGATTTTCTATCAGAGTTAGTACTGGCCGTAGATAAAGTACTAATTGTTGGTGATTTTAATATCCATGTTGACAACGGAAAAGACGTATTGGGATTAGCATTTAAAGACACACTAAACTCTATTGGAGTTAGGCAACACGTGTCAGGAGCCACTCATCGCCATAATCATACTTTAGACCTAATATTGTCACATGGAATAAATGTTGATACCGTTGAAATTCTGCAGCAGAGCGATGACATCTCAGATCATTACTTAGTATCATGTATACTTAATTTAGCTAAGGTTGCAAAGCCGCCCCCTCGCTTTAAAAATGGCAGGACAATCACTGCCGCTACTAAAGATTGCTTTTTAAATAATCTCCCTCATCAGTATCATCTGCTCAGCATCCCAGATAGTATAGAAGAACTCGATGTTGCAACAGAAACTATTGACTCTCTCTTTTGCAGTACTTTAGACACAGTTGCTCCTCTGCGCTTAAAGAAGATTAAAGAAAATAGTCCAACGCCGTGGTACAACGAGCACACCCGGGCCCTTAAAACAGCAGCCAGAAAAATGGAGCGCAGCTGGAAGAAAACAAAATTAGAGGTATTTCGTAATTCGTGGAAAGAGCACATGATCACATACAGAAAGGCTGTAAAAACTGCTAGATCTGCTTATTTCTCAACTCTCTTGGAAGAAAACAAACACAACCCAAGGTATTTATTCGATACAGTGGCTAAATTAACCAAAAATAAAGCTTCAACTTCTGATGATTGTAAACAGCACAGCAGTAATGACTTTATGAACTTCTTCACATGTAAGATTGATAATATTAGGAAAATTTTTTTAACCATGCAGCCGTCTAATACAGCATCACATCAGACAGAGCATTGTAGTGTCACTGAGGAAAAATTACACTCATTCACTGCTATAGGAGAAGAAGAATTGGCTAAACTCGTTAAATCATTAAAATCGACAACATGTATGCTCGACCCTATACCAACTAGGCTATTAAAAGAGATGCTACCAGAGGTCATAGATCCTCTTCTTAATATCATTAATTCATCTTTGTCATTAGGATATGTACCGAAAACTTTTAAGTTGGCAATTATTAAACCACTTATTAAAAAACCGCAACTTGATCCTACAGATTTAGTCAATTATAGACCAATCTCAAATCTACCCTTTCTGTCAAAAATACTTGAAAAGGCAGTGTCTTCACAATTATGTTCCTTTTTAGAAAGAAATGGTATCTGTGAGGATTTCCAGTCAGGATTTAGACCGTATCATAGCACTGAGACTGCTCTCGTCAGAGTTACAAATGATTTGCTCTTATCATCCGATCGTGGCTGTATCTCTCTATTAGTGTTACTCGATCTTAGCGCTGCATTTGATACTATCGACCACAACATTCTTTTGAATAGACTCGAAAATTATGTAGGTATTAGTGGAATTGCATTATCATGGTTTAAATCATACCTATGCGACCGTTATCAGTTTGTAGTAGTAAATGAAGATATGTCACACCGATCGCAAGTTCAGTATGGAGTACCGCAAGGCTCAGTGCTAGGACCGCTACTCTTCACCCTGTACATGCTACCACTGGGAGATATCATTAGGAAGCATGGCGTTAGTTTTCATTGTTATGCTGACGATACTCAGCTCTATATTTCTTCACGCCCTAAAGAAACTTACCAATTCACAAGATTAACGGAATGCATAGCTGATATAAAACATTGGATGACTGGTAATTTCCTGCAACTCAATTCAGAAAAAACTGAATTTTTAATTATTGGACAAAAAAGCTCCACAAGTAGTAACCTAGAATACTGTCTAACACTTGATGGCTGTTCTGTCAAGTCCTTGTCGTCAGTGAGGAACCTGGGTGTGCTCTTTGATACCAATCTTTCGTTTGAAAGCCACGTTTCTAGCATCTGTAAAACTGCTTTCTACCATCTTAAAAATATATCTAAATTACGGCACATGCTCTCAATGCAAAATGCTGAACAGTTAGTTCATGCGTTCATGACCTCAAGGTTAGATTATTGTAATGCTCTACTGGGTGGTTGCCCTGCTCGCTTAATAAATAAACTCCAGCTGGTCCAAAACGCAGCAGCTCGAGTTCTTACTAGAACCAGGAAGTATGACCATATTAGCCCAGTTCTGTCAACACTGCACTGGCTGCCTATTAAATATCGCATAAATTTTAAAATCTTACTTATTACTTACAAAGCACTAAATGGTTTAGCTCCCCAATACTTGAGCGAGCTCTTAACATATTATACTCCATCACGTCTACTGCGGTCTCAAAATTCTGGCCAGTTGATCATACCGAGAATATCCAAATCAACTGCAGGCGGTCGATCGTTTTCCTATTTAGCACCTAAACTCTCGAACAGTCTTCCTAACATTGTTCGGGAAGCAGACACACTCTGTCAGTTTAAATCTAGACTAAAAACACATCTCTTTACTGTGGCATACACATAAAACACTTTTTCAATGAAATGATTGTTAGGCTGCATTAACTAGGTCAGCCGGAACCGGGAACACTTCCCATAACACCTGATGTACTCGTTACATCATCAGAAGAATGGCATCTACGCTAATGTTAGTCTCTCTGTTTTATCCCGAGGTTTACTGCAGTCAGCCGGATCCAGGCCGTATCCAGTTCAGATGGTGGACCTGCGCCCAGAGAAGACCAACACAGGACCCCGAAGTGTCTGGGAGACCGTGATTAGACTCCCCCTGAAACTGCCTCATCGACACGGCATCTCAATAAACCCGTCTCCTGCGTGTTGCCTCCGATCATTCGAATATTGCACTTTAATAATTATTTAATCAACATCATCCTCAATAAACCCGTCTCCAGCATGTTGCCCCCGGTCCCTCGAATATTCTGATCTATTATGACCTCCGAGCTGTAAAACTGCCTGAATAATAATAATAATACGCTGTTTGTTAATTGACCAGAGGAGAACTGGCACCCCGACTGAGCCTGGTTTCTCCCAAGGTTTATTTTTCTCCATTAGGTCACCTAATGGGGTTTTGGTTTCCTTGCCACTGTTGCCTCTGGCTTGGCGTGCTCAGTTGGGGACACTAAATTTTTCAACTAAACATCGAAATACATCTAAATAATAAACTAAATTAACCATTTAAACTAAATTACTGATCAAATTATTGATCTAAAGCCCACACTGTCACTGTATGATACTTGAAATTTTTCCAGAATGGCTATACAGCTGAATAAAATTATGCTGCATTATTTTCCTGTTTAATACTGTAAAGCTGCTTTGAAACAATCTACATTGTTAAAAGCGCTATATAAATAAAGTTGACTTGACTTGACTTGACTAAATAAACTTATCATTGCATCTAAACCAACAACATGTTTATTAGATCCAATACCCACTAAACTACTGAAAGAGTTGTTACCTGTAGTGGAAGAGCCTCTTCTCAATATTATTAACTCGTCTTTATATTCAAATATATATTATAGAATATAGAATATTCAAGTTGGCAGTCATAAAACCTTTCATTAAGAAGCCACAATTACATCATAATAACCTAGCAAATTACAGACCAATTTCAAATCTTTCAAAAACAGCGTGTGTTGAAGATATTAAATACTGGATGACGTGTAATTATCTGCTATTAAAGCAGCACTAGGTAACTTTTCAACCTTCATTATATATTTTCAAAACTCTTGTGATGATACATCGACTTACAATAGGTTGAATGACACGTCTGCCATAGCCTGACGGGGTCTGTATCGTTTTTAATCGTACTTTTAAACTTCGGGTTTCGGGTAGTAACCCGAGAACAAAAAGAACTACAAAATTAGACTGCTTTACGGCATATACGTCACTTCCACCACCATCCCCACTTCCTTAAATTCGGACGTGCGTGAAAAAATCGCTCGCAAATCATTTGTTTGCTGAATGTTATAGTCATGGCCGAAGCAGCACAGAAAAATAAGAAAGCAAAGGTTTTGTCTGAGGAAAGCAAAAAGAGAAAACAAGAAAGTGATCGGATTAAAGGCAGGACGAGGATCAACATTGGGCAGCGTTTGCTCGTTGGCGTGAGCTGAAGGAGGAGGGGCTACATTCTTGCAAGTAAATACGTAATACATACAAAATCATATTTTAGGATACCTAACATGTCTGTGATATTGGTTTATTTGTCTTTCCTCAAGCTTTAATGCAAATCGATTTTTCGAATTTGCAGATTCATCTATGGTAGCTTGATATTATAATATTGACGATATATGGTTATTACCTACCACTCAAACATTGAATTGAAGTATCATATAGATTCTGTAAAACGGGAACCAATAGACTAGGCTACTATAATGACGCTGGCTTGTAAACGTGAGCATCGCGATCATTTGGCGTTTGAAAAAAATAAAACCCATGAAATTGTATTCATATGACATGCTGAAACATATGCCACTGTACCTGGGATGAAGACATTTCACACGCGACGCAAGCAGAACACCTGCATGTGAACTCCTGCAGAGTTCAGGGCTATCATAGTTGTCATGTCAACAAATGCACGTGCGATGCATCTCCTGATGTAGAGTGACCGTTTACGACATTAGTAGAGGACAATACTGTTTCACAACTGTAGGGGGAGCCCGAGAGCAAAAGTTACCTAGTGCGGCTTTAAATTCAGATAAAACGGAGGTATTACTTATTGGTCCAAAAAACTGCCCACAAAACCTCTCACTATACAACTTTAACTTGGAAGGATGTCCTGTCACTTTATCCACTACAGTAAAAGACCTGGGTGTTATATTAGACCGCAACTTGTCTTTCGAAAATCATATTTCATATGTTACAAGAACGGCATTTTTCCACCTTAGAAACATTGCTAAGCTACATAACATGCTATCTATTTCTGATGCAGAAAAGTTAGTTCATGCATTCATGACCTCGAGACTAGATTACTGTAATGCTTTATTAGCTGGTTGTCCTGCATCCTCAATAAACAAGCTACAGTTAGTCCAAAACGCAGCTGCTAGAGTTCTTACTAGGTCAAGAAAATATGATCATATAACACCAATTTTATAGCCTGGGAAAACCCAGACAACTTCCGGCAAATTTAGATTTGCTCTGCAAGTAGTCTGGCAAAGAGCCCATTCAAGCCCATTTCTAATCCCTAGAAATTGCGGCACCAATCAGAAACGTTGGGGCGGGCTTTAGACGATGACGACAGTGCAGCGACATTGAAGCTGATTTGCCGCCGTGGAACATCACTCATCAGCTATCGCGTCTGTTTTAAGCGATTTAAACTTTTCTTTTTCGTTAAAACCCGAGCAAAGAACAACACTCGAAGCCTTGTCTTACCGACTGGATTCGGCAAAAGTCTGATACCAGCTTGGCCCTTTGGTGGCTAAACGAATGGGTCTTAGCGAGAGCCCTCTGGTAGTGTTAATGTTTTACAAAATATAGTTTTAAGTCCTTTTCAGGCGAGAATGTAGTTGTTTAAAGCTCAAAAATGTGGTTTATTTATAAAGAGAGCGCCTTTTTAAAATTTTGATCTGCCGTTTTCAGAGTTGTGAGCTCCAGTGGTTCAGCGGCGCTCAATCGCTCATGAACCCCACCGAGAGGCGCCTTTCCTCGGCCAGTCCTTCTGCCGTCTGCCGCTGGCTCTGATGTCCTGTAGTGGTTAAACATAAGATATGATTCGTCTCGTTTTGTGTAGATCTAACGGCTGATCTTTGCTCTCATTAATATATAATTTGTTCCTAGACAGATCGTTTTGTCTGAGGGCAAAGTGAAGTTTCATAACTTTATATTTTTACGATATTAAACTTTACCGTTGTTGTCTCCTAGCGCTGACTTTGACTGAATTGCTTTATTTATTGTATAGCTTCTTATACCTTTTACTTATACTTTTATAATTGCTATTGATGATCACACATAAACTGACATTTAACAAAAAGAGACTGGGTTGTGTTTTATGTCATATTTAATTTATTACAGTGATAATCATAGCCTAGTTTTTTTAAATGTAAATGAAAAGAGGCTGGGTTTTTTATATTTAGTTTTGTTATAAACATGCATTGAAGATAATATGCATTGCCTGCACTACATATACAAATATATACTTAGTGATACTGTCAAGAGCATAGTAGGCGGACTCTTGTTCTCCCGTCCTTGGGAGTTCGTTCTCCGGAGTCAAACTTGGTAAGTCACGGACGCAAGTCAGAAGTTCGCGTACGAAATATGTCATAAAACACCACTGCCTCATTTCATAAAAAAAAAAAAAAAATTCTTATACATAATAGCCACACGAATGTGGTTCAGGCAACGCGTAGTTAGGCCTACATTGATTATCTTATATATTTATAATAAAACGAAGTATAAAACACCCTGCCTCTTTTCGTTTACATTTTAAAAATAATATATTAAACATTAACATGTGGTTTAGGTAAGGTGACCAGATTTCTGAAATGGAAACCGGGGACATTTCCTATTTGAGAACACAAGTACAGACAAGAACGAATATTGAGAGACGCCAGAGTTTCTCCGTCGCTCTGCATACGTCATCTCCCTCATCGCTCTGATTGGTTTGAGGTCTATCCAATTGCGCCGAGAGGCATTTGAGCGACGCCCGTTGGTGACGCCCCCTTGGAAATGATTTGTCTATGAAGCTTTGCCAGACCATAACTCAGTTACTACTGAGAATGGTCTGATTTTAACCAGGCTACCAATTATTAAGTTCCGTATCAATTACAAAGTATTGCTACTGACCTAAAGCCCTAAATGGTTTAGCTCCAGTGTATTTAACGGATCTTCTATCGCCCTACAATCCATCGCGCTCTTTAAGATCACTAAACTCGAGGCTCCTGGTCATTCCTAGAATATCTAAGTCCACTAAAGGAGGGAGGGCATTTCGACATTTAGCTCCTAAACTCTGGAATAGTCTTCCTGATTTTGTTCGAGGTTCAGACTCGCTGTCCCAGTTTAAAACTAGATTAAAGACGCATCTGTTTAGCCAAGCATTCACGATATAATTACCTTTTATACTACAGTTAAATCGGATCAAAAGCATTAATATTCTGAACAGCAGCTATGCAAATTATTTCCCATCTGCTTTTCTGTTGTTATCTCGGGACACTAGTCCCGAGGTAACTAGTTCGTCAGCTCCAGTTTGTATCCAGCCTCTCATGGAGACTTCAGATGCCCCTGTGATGAGACGACTCGACGCCTGTGAAGAGACGACTCAACGCCAGCGTTGTTATGGCCTAAATTAAAACATGATTGATTAACTTTTTCTAACATTTTTCTTTAACATTCTCTTTCTAACATGTTTCAATGTACATGTATGAAATGCACTTTCTGTAAAGCTGCTTTGAAACAATGTGTATTGTGAAAAGCGCTATACAAATACATTTGAATTGAATTGAATTGAACATGTGTTAGAGATAGAAAAAGGACCAGTTGCAAGAGCAATTTAACGTTACAGGTGCAGTGAGCGAAACTTTAATAATTAATTCTACTAACCCCATGTCCCCATGATTGACTTTCCCTATATTCTCCTGAGTACCCCATAAAAAGGTGTTGGACAACAGCTTTTGTAAACTAATGTGAACATACACCTAAACATGCACAATTTCATCCAGAATCACTAACTGCACTTATAACACAGTCTTGAATACAGTTTGAGAACTGTTTTGAACTGTAATAAACTGTAATTAGCCTAGGCTGGGAACTTATAAGAAGAAATGAGAAAATAAATGACAAAAGTGAGACACTATAAAAGTGCAACTTATGTGTGGTAGGCCTAGTCTATTAGCCTACTTTATTATGCATAATTTAAAGAGTCCAATTTTATGATTACGCTCACTGTACTCATTTACTTAAAGAGTGAAGTAGGAGCAAAGAAAGTAGAGTAGTAAGAGAACTCTGAACTAAATCTAGTTTCTGTGAGATTTTGTCATGAGCGCTGGTAGAAATAAGCAGAAGGATCCAATAGCGAATCAACAATGATTTATTACTCAACACACAAGGTAGATCAGAACAGTAAAGTATCTGAAGGCAGAAGGCAGCACAGTCCAAAAGGCAGGACGGCAGGACGCTGGTGAACTCAGTGCAGCAGGGAGGCAAACGGGCAGACACGGTCGGCTGGAACCGGAACCGGAGCGAAGCAATCCCACGAAGAACACGAGACACACAGGAAACCCACAGGACACACTGCAACGATCTGACAACAAGACTGAGTGAGACACACGGTGATATAGCCCTGGTAATCAGGTAGAGCAGGTGAGTGTGATGAGGTGATGAGTAATCAGTGACCACGCCTCCAACAACACCACACAACACAGGCAGAATGAGACGATGAATTCACCGGGACTGGCGGATTTATGTGGGAGTGAAAAATGGGTTTTAATTTGGAGACATGAAAGGCGGGATGAATCCTCCCTTACGCTGGAGGTAGTTTGAGGCGGACTGTCACCGGACTAATGATTTTGGTGATAGGAAACGGGCCAATGAATTTAGGAGCCAGTTTATTACTTACGGACCGCAGAGGAATGTTCTTAGATGAAAGCCACACTTTTTGACCCACGACGTATACGGGAGGCTTAGACCGGTGGCGATCGGCTTGGGCCTTGGTGCGTCTACCCACATGGAGCAGAGTCTCACGGGCTCTATTCCATGTGTGATGACACCTCTGGATGAAGGCGTGGGCGGAGGGGACCGCGACTTCGGACTCCAGACTAGGAAAGATAGGTGGCTGGTAACCTAAACTACACTTAAACGGAGAGAGGCCCGTGGCCGACACTGGTAATGAGTTGTGAGCGTACTCAACCCAAGAAATCAGTTGGCTCCAAGAGGAAGGGTTCTTGGCAGCAATACATCGCAACACTCTCTCAAGATCCTGATTGGCTCGCTCTGTTTGACCATTGCTCTGGGGATGGAAACCCGAAGACAGACTAACTGTCGCCCCCAGTAATTTACAGAATTCACGCCAAAATTTGGATATAAATTGGGGCCCCCTGTCGGAAACCACGTCCATCGGAAGGCCATGTAAACGAAAGACGTGATCTACGACAGCCACCACTGTCTCCTTGGCCGAAGGCAATTTCGGCAAGGGAATGAAATTAACCATTTTCGAGAACCGGTCCACAATGGTCAAAACGACCGTCTTGCCCTGGGAGGGCGGGAGGGCGGTAACAAAATCTAGCGCAATGTGGGACCAGGGTCTCGAAGGAACAGACAGCGGTTGGAGTAACCATGGCACAAACTGAACAAGCCAACACGAATTCCCGGATGTCACGAGCCATGCCAGGCCAACAGAACCGTTGCTTTACCAAAAACTTGGTTCTATTGACTCCTGGATGACAAGCCACATTGGAACCATGACCCCATCGAATAACATCGGACCAAACTCCCTCTGGCACAAATAAACGATTCGGTGGGCCACCGGGCGGAGGCGTTACCCCTTCTAAGGCCGAACTGACCTTCGATTCGACCTCCCATATGAGTGCTGAGACAATGAGTCTCTCAGGAAAAATGCACTCGTGAGTAAACGGGCGTTCGGAGCGGTCAAAAACGCGAGACAAAGCATCGGGTTTGATGTTTTTAGAACCCGGGCGGTACAAGAGAGAAAATTAAAAACGTCCGAAAAAAAAGAGCCCACCGAGCCTGCCTAGAGTTGAGTCTTTTAGCAGATCTGATATACTCCAGATTCTTATGATCGGTCCAAACAATAAAAGGAGCCCCCGATCCTTCTAACCAATGGCGCCATTCCTCCAATGGCAGCTTGACGCCAACAATTCCCTGTTACCAATGTCGTAATTGCATTCGGCTGGCGATAAGCAGTAGGAAAAAACGCCCATGGGTGCATCTTGTCGTCCGAGGAAGAGCGCTGGGAAAGAACCGCTCCTACCCCCACCTCTGACGCGTCCACCTCCACCACAAACTGACGTGATGGATCAGGGGCAATGAGAATGGGAGCCGAAACGAAGCGGCTCTTGAGGTTGGAAAATGCAGCTTCGGCTACACCAGACCACCTGAACGTCGTCTTGGGGGAGGTCAACGCTGTCAGAGGCGCGGCTAGTTGGCTGAAATTACGAATGAAACGTCGATAAAAATTGGCAAACCCCAGAAACCTCTGCTGGGCCTTACGGGAATCTGGGGTTGGCCAATCTATCACAGCCCGAAGGGCATGACCAAGAATTCAAAGTGCCCCCTGGGGGTATTAAATGCAGTCTTCCACTCATCCCCCTCTCTTATGCGGACCAAATGATAAGCATTACGTAAATCCAGTTTTGTGAATATCGATGCTCCCTGCAACCTCTCAAAAGCTGAAGACATCAACGGGGACCGTGATGTTGTTCAGCCCTCGGTAATCAATACAAGGTCGCAGGGTCCCATCCTTCTTATCCACAAAAAAAAAAAAAAAACTCAGGAAAGCCGAGCTCGACTCACCTGCATGGGTTCGGGATCGCTGGATAGGCTGACTGTGTCTCGCACCGGAAACTCAAAGGGCCCTGGAGGTTCTCTGACGAGGGTGCGCCGATCCCGCCTCTCCAGTCTGGAATCCACGCGCAGCGCCAAATCCATCAGATCATTAAGGCTGTTGGGAAGGTCCATGGCGTAAATCTCCCGTTGGACACGGTCAGCCAGCCCATGCAGGAATCAGTCCCACTGCGCCTCTTCATTCCATTTACTCTCAGCGGCCAATGTCCGGAACTGAATCATGTACTCCAACACCGAATGCTGGCCTTGACGTAATTCCGAGAGTTTGCGAGCCGCCTCACGACCTGTTGCTGCTCGATCGAAGACCCGTCTAAGTTCCGCTGAGAGTGTCTGGAACGAAGAACAGCATTGATGGTCATTCTCCCACACCGCCGTTCCCCAAACCGCCGCACGGCCAGATAGCAGATTGATCACCAACGCCACCTTCGCTCTCTCCGTAGCGAACGTAAGAGGCTGTAGTGAGAAGAATAGAGAACAGCGAGTCAAAAAAGGTCTACATAACTCAGGCTCACCCGCGTACCTCTCTGGTGTGGGGATGCGGGGTTCGTGATGGTTGGTGACGGCGACTGGGTCGGGGGAAACGGACGGCGGGCTGGGCGCAGTGGGCGATGTCAGATGTTGGATTTGAGTCGAGAGCTCGGACACCTGCTGCACGAGTACCTGCACGGCTCGTGCGTTGGTGGTGACATGCTCCTCCTGCCGCTCCATACGTTGACTGTTGGCAGTCAAATACTCCTGTAATTCCGCCATTTTCGCTGGATCCATGGTTTGTCAGATCGTTCTGTCGTGAGCGCTGGTAGAAATAAGCAGAAGGATCCAATAGCGAATCAACAATGATTTATTACTCTACACACAAGGTAGATCAGAACAGTAAAGTATCTGAAGGCAGAAGGCAGCACAGTCCAAAAGGCAGGACGGCAGGACGGCAGGACGCTGGTGAACTCACTAATCACTATCTGAATCACTAATCTCATTCAGACTCAAATGTTCTGGTTATAATTTTGTATTTGTATGGTTAATTTTGTATTAATGTGATGCTATTTATGTTATTCTACAGCAAGAGATCCAGCACTGTTATGGTAATTGAATAATATTCAATATTTTAAAATCATGTAGTGCTCAAAAGGTTTAAATCTACGGCATTGCTTATACACATGCAGACATCAAGAATCAGCATGTTAATCTCAACAATAGTGACAATGAAAAGCTTCATGCTGCAGTGCATGCTGGGTACCACCAATCAAAACTCCCCCATGGGTCCCAGCATTCATATATTACAGCATGAATAAATTAGGCATCTGAATTGTGAATAATTCTCTTTTATTCTTATAATTTGCTTTTACTTTTGCTGTTTTTTGTTGTGACATTTTAGTAGCTTGTTTTATGTTTAGAGTTGATCTGTTTATCTGAATATTTTATTGATTGTCACCATTGTGGAGATTCATATGCTGATTATTGATTCTAGATAGACCTTTAGAGCACTAGAGGATTTCAAAATCCTGCATATTTCATTACTACAACAGTATTGGATCTCATGCTGAAGAATCGCATGGCTTCTATTATGAATGTTAAATTAATAACACATAACCTGTATGACCAGAACATTAGACTTTGAGTGAGATCAGTGATATAGGTCAATTACGTCACTAAACGCCAACCTCACCTGATTATATTTTCTCTGTGGCTTTCCTTGCCATAACAAATGTGCTTTTTAAACACAGTTAAAGCAGTCAGCGAAAAACTAAAGTTAAAGAGTCAAGGACCAAGAGCCTAACTAAAACAAACACTTATCTCCATCATGGTGACCTAAAATTTCAATACCCCTGAATTAAAAACTGTAATAAAACTTTAATATCCAAATAACCTTTCCATTACACAAAAGGTTCTTTGTAGCTCAGAAAGGTTCTTTAGACTATAAAATGGTTCGAAAAAAATGGTTCTTCAGGGTACCAAAAATGGCTCTTCTATGGCATCGCAGTGAAAACCCCTTTTTGGTTCTTCCTAGCACCTTTATTTTTAAGAGTGTACTTTGTTGGGTTACACACCCAAGATCTTCACTTGCTGTTATATTTGCATGTATGTAATTATTACTCACATAACTAGATTGTTTGCTTTGAGGGAGAACAAGCCTGCATTCCAATGTGCACTAACCATCCGAATAGTATGTAAGATTAGTAATCCAGTCTATATTTTAAGCACGATAGTTTTTTACAGAACATCTCTGTGTATTTCTTTTTTGTTTAAATAATTTCAAGGATATGAAGTATATGTATTATTATTTGACTGTTATTACATTGCATTTCAATGTTTATTTGATGGTTTTTATTTTTAAATATTCTGAGGCAAACTTTGTTCTGTGCTTACACACTTAACTAATTAAAAGGAGAAAAGTATGTCCATCTTGATTTCTGAAAACATGTAACATTAGAAAGAAACCCTAGCTTGGTCACATTCAAATTCCAATAATTACATAACTTGAAGATCAGTAAGAAGTTAGAACTAGCACTTAATTGAGGTGTAGGAAACACTGGGACATGCCATCATGAATACATACATAATGTATTACATAATATTTGTTTCAATTGCTAACAAGCATTGTTCAATACTGAAACCACATTTTCAAAGTTCTTCACACATTCAGTGACACACAAGTGTATACAGATCAAACTGTGAATAATTTTTCATTGCTTTCAGACAAAATGCATTCAATCACCACATTTTTCAAAATCCACAAACACCTTTGTCATTCATACTCCCCAAACTGCAAAAAAAACTATATATTTACAGGATATTTTTCAAATGCTAACACACTGCTTTCAAAACTGATGAAAGCACATTCAAATCAGAATGATGGCAAATTTCAAGCATTTCTACAGAAATTATTTTGAAATATAGAAAATCTTAGCAGAAAATGAAATAATAATCAATTACAATTTCAGCTCAAAGCCAACCCAGGTGTCCTGCTTTAGTCTCATTACCCTGTTTTAGTAAAAGCGGATAACTTGGAACTCATATTGTTTGGAAATGTGGATCACAGAAGACAGGTTGGTGGGGAAAGAGGAGTGGTTCGAGGGAGAGTGCGTGCAGGACAAAGGAGAAGAAGACCAAGAGCGGTGATATCTGAAGAAATAAGGGCCACAATTATTGACCATTATATTAATCATTATATGATGTATGTATGTATGTGATATTGATGAGAACTTGTGGCCTAATGCAAGAAAGAGGGAGGACTAGAACCTACACAGGACTTTACAATGAGTGATTAGACTACACGTGTTGTTGATGTGTTGATTTTTTTTCTTCTTTTTTTCACCTATTTACAGTATTTTCACAAATAAAGTACTATATTCAAAGAAAACAAATTATTTCTGATTCATTCTTGTTACATACGTATGTTTTAGTACATTCAATACATTACAAATCTGTTATTCTACAACCCCAAATCAGAAAAAGTTGGGACAGTATGGAAAATGCAAAAAAAAAAAAAAAAAGACGTGATTTCTAAATTTACTTTGACTTGTATTTCATTGCAGACAATATGAACACAAAATATTTCATGTTGGTAACACTTTATTTTGATGGTCCCTTTTGAACATTATGTTGACTATAAGTAAATTTGCAACTACATGTCAACTAACTCTCATTAGATTATCAGTAGACTGTCTGCTTAATGTCTGCTAACTCTTTATTGTGATGGTCCTCCAACAGACATTCTACTGACTATAAGTAACTTTGCAAGTACATGTCAACTTATTCTAACCCTAACCCTACCAGTCTACTAATACTCTACTAACACTCTACTGAGAATTAGTAGACATGTAGGTGCAATGTTATTTATAGTCAACAGAATGTGTTAAAGGGACCATCAAAATAAAGTGAAACCTTCATGTTTTGTCTGGTCAACTTCATGTCATTTGTAAATATGCATCCTTTCCTGTCATTCAGACCGGCAACACATTTCAAAAAAAGTTGGGACAGTAAAGCATTTACCACTTTGTAATGTTGCCATTCCTTTTCACAACACTTAAAAGACGTTTAGGGACTGAAGACACCAAGTGATGAAGTGTTTCAGGTGTAATTTTGTCCCATTCTTCCTGCAAACAAGTCTTAAGGTGGGCAACAGTACGGGGTCTTCGTTGACGCATTTTGCGCTTCAAAATGCGCCACACATTCTCTATTGGAGACAGGTCGGAACTGCAGGCAGGCCAGTCAAGTACCCGAACCCTCTTCCTCCGCAGCCAGGACTTTGTAATGTGTGCAGAATGTGGTTTTGCATTGTCTTGTTGAAATATGCATGGACGTCCCTGGAAAAGATGTCTTCTTGAAGGCAGCATATTACGCTCCAAAATCTCTATGTACTTTTTAGCATTAATGGTGCCTTCACAGAAGTGCAAGTTACCTTTGCCAAGGGCACTGACACAACCCCATACCATGACAGACCCTGGCTTTTGGACTTGTTGCTGGTAACAGTCTGGATGATCCTTTTCTTCTTTGGTCCGGAGCACACGGCGTCCATTCCTCCCAAAAAATACCTCAAATACTGATTCATCTGACCACAGTACACGTTTCCACTGTGTGATGGTCCATCCCTGACGCCTCCGAGCCCAGAGAAGTCGACGGCGCTTCTGGACACTGTTAACATAGGGCTTCCTTTTGGCACAGTAAAGTTTTAACTCGCATTTGTGGATGTAACTACGTATTGTGGTACTTGACAAAGGTTTGCCAAAGTAGTCCTGAGCCCATGTGGTGATATCGCTTATAGATGAATGACGATTCTTGATGCAGTGCCGCCTGAGGGATCGGAGATCACGGTTGTTCAGCTTAGGCTTGCGCCCTTGTCCTTTACGCACTGAAATTCCTCCAGATTCCTTGAATCTTTTAATTATATTATTCACTGTTGAATGTGAAATATCCAGATGTTATCCTATCTTTCTTTGAGGAACATTGTTTTTAAACATTTCAATAATTTTCTCACGTATTTATTGGCAAACTGGCGATCCTTGGCCCATCTTTGCCCTTAAAGGATTAGACCTTTCTTGGATGCTGCTTTTGTACCAAATCATAATTACAATCACCTGTTGACATCACCTGTTTCAAATCACATCATTATTTAACCCTTTTACCTCATTACTAGCCCTAAATTGCTCCTGTCCCAACTTTTTTTGAAATGTGTTGCAGGTCTGAATGACAGGAAAGGATGCATATTTACAAATGACATGAAGTTGACCGGACAAAACATGAAATATGTTGTGTTCATATTGTCTGCAATGAAATACAAGTCAAAGTAAATTTAGAAATCACTTCTTTTTTTTTATTTATTTGCGTTTTCCATACTGTCCCAACTTTTTCTGATTTGGGGTTGTATAATTAAATACTTTTTATGTGAAAATTCATTCAAACTTTAAAAATAAAAGGTCATGAGGAATGAGAATTTGTTGCCAGTGATTGGTGGAACGAGCTTATTTTGGTCTGAGTGAGTTTTGGAGGTTAGATTAACTGTTTGGCCAAAATTAATCTTGGAAATGCAGACAGTATGAAGAGTTTTGAAAATGTGGGTTCAGTATTGAAAACCACAATGCTTGTTAGAAATTGAAAAAAACTGTAATTTAGTATTTAAAAAAAAGATACTTACGTGTTTCTTGTGATGTTAAGCCAGCCAATCAGAATTTAGCAGTCTCATCTCTGATTGGCTGGAATTATGGCATGTTGTAACGCTGGGTTGTGTTGAGCAAGCGAGCCGTCGTCAGCTAGAGAGCAATCAGAGCGGGTATCGGAGAGCAAACAACTGATATGTTGCACATGTGAAAGAGAACGTCTGCGCACATCCAAATGAGATATAAAAGATATTTTAAATGCAAAATTGATATTTATATAATAATGATATAATAATACTTTATTATTTAAAGTATTATTATTTTAACATTTATCCGCAAAACTCAGTTAACGTGCGTACGAAATGCCCTTTTGCACTGAACGCTGAAAATATGATCTTGAATGCTCAAAATGTGATCTTGCGCGCTCAAAATATGATCTTGATTGCTCAAAATGTGATCTTGCGCGCTCAAAATATGATATTGTGTGCTTGAAATATGATCTTGAACGCTCAAAATATGACCTTGCATGCTCAAATGTGCGCAGAAATGTGGCAGAAATGTAAGCCCATACAGAATCAGGCGTACATGACGTCAGTGGTCGACATATTCTGAGATCTCTCGTTTTCTGGGTCTGGTGCCAATAAAAGCTTTTCTTTGACTAACAAGGAAGTTCCCTTTCGAAAGGGAACTCTCGCTGCGTCAGCTGACGCTACGGGGAATGCCTCAGCGTGACAGGTGTCTGAAGCTACTATCGAATCAAGTCAATCCTATTGACCGGCGACAGCCCATGATGTCATCAATGTGCGACCCGGAAGTATATAAGGGCGCCTTGCCAACACATACACATCTTTTTCGTCTTCAGGGACTGTCTGTTGAAGCGTAATACTGCGGATCTGGTAAAAGATATATTTTTGAAAAAAAAAAAAAAAAACATGAAACGCACAGAGAAGAGGCAAAGCTTCAGGAAGTGTGCCGACCCGTGTCAGAGGTTTCTGACACCAGGAGACACACACACTCTGTGCGTTTTCTGCCTGGGAGAAGAGCACGCACAGGCAGTTCTTGAGGGTTCTGCCTGTGCGAATTTTGAGCATTTTCTGCTGAGAACGCTCCGCTCTCGTCTGGCCCTCTTCTCGAGGGAGGAGGGCGCGTCATCTGGTGTCACCGATGTGAGTCCCGCTCGTGCTGAGGTAGAGCGGCGATGCACATCGTGGGGTTCCCAGATGGAGCTCGCCGATCGTCTTGAGAGAGGGGTTGACGTGGAGAATGAGAGTTCTCCGCCGAGCTCTGCAGCGAGTGCTCTTCTGGATGGGCAGGAGATGGCTGAGGAGGGTAGTAACAGCGACCAGGATCAGCCTGGACCCTCTCAGCCACCCTGTCCCGCGTACGCTGAGCTGTTGGACGCTATGGAGCGCACCGCAGGCAGGCTGAGGCTGCCTTGGCGGCGCGCTAGGGGAGAGGTCGCACTTAGCAGGCTCGATGAACGATTTCTTCTCGGACATAGACCAGCACCTCAGATGAGCTTTCCATTCCTCCCGGACCTTCAAGATGAGGTCCGGGCGGCATGGAAGAGCCCGTACTCTGCCTGCATCCACCGACTGCAGCGAGCCAGTTTCGCTGATGTTGAGAGGATGGTTGAGCACGGGTATGTGTCGATACCCGCCATGGACGAGACGTTCGCAAACTATCTCGTGTCAGGGCGGGCATCGACACTGAGAGCTCCAACTCTGCCATCCAGACCGCTGAAAGCCACCTCGCGGTTGAATGGCAGAGCGTACGCGGCAGCAGGTCAGGCTGGTGTGACCCTGCACACAATGGCGGTGTTGCAGGCGTACCAGGCGGACCTGCTTAGAGACCTCGACCAGGGGGCGGGGCTGTCCCCTGAGGCGGTGACTGAGTTGCGCCGCACCACAGATTTGGCACTCCGGGCCACTAAACAGACTGCTGCCGCGATCTGTCGATCGATGGCGGCGATGGTGGCCACGGAGAGGCATCTGTGGCTGAGCCTGGCCGACATCGGGGAGAAAGAGAAGAGCTTTCTCCTCGATTTGCTGGTTTCGCCCACTGAACTTTTTGGCACCTCCGTGGAGGCGGTGGTCGGAAACTTCAGGGAGGTGAAGGTGCGCTCAGATGACAGTCCCGCAGGAAAAAGGATCTGACGGAGGTGATCCAGGACAAACGCGCTCAGAGTTGGTGATGGATCACTTCCCTTGAGGGTATTTCAATCCTAACCCTATCCTTTTTCCTTTTTAATTCCTTTTTAATGGATTTTTAACATCGTTTAATGTCTTTTAATTCCCAGACGCTTCTTACATCAGGCCTGAGGCGGGCCTATGATGAGTAGAACTGTGTTCTGACGGCCCGCTTTGGCTTGGTTAGTGAGAACGCCGCTTTCAGGCATGCAAGGGCGGTAGAACATCGCGGTGATAGGTGCGTGGTGAGTCTTCGCTCTACGTGCCGCAGGTGAGAGTGGTCATTTTTGTGTGTAACACTAAAAAATGTATTTCTTACAGACCTCCATTCCCTGTATAGAGTATGGGGTTTTTGAGACTGAGTTAACTGGAGTTTCCCCCTGTAGGTGGCTTATTGCCGCACCAGGAGCTGGGCTGTGGAGGTGAGAGCGTGTGTTGGCTTTCCCTTGGCGGTCAAGATATTGCGAGGCAGGCCACCGCTCATGGTATCATATGTATGCAATTAAGGCCTCCTCTCATGGTGAGAGTTGTGTTGAGGCCGCCGCTCATTTCTACTGAAATGTTAGCGGAGTACTAAAGTGTTTGCTACCGCTTAGGGTTTTTACTATGTGTCTTCGGTTCCCCTAAGCCACCGCAGGTTAGAGTAGTTTGTCTCTTCTAGAGTGTGGTTACTAGAGACTGACACTGGAGCTTCAGTTGGGTATGTTTGCCTAACTGCCCTAGGCTGTAGGAATGTTGGAGGTGCATTGCTGATGCACGGTCACCTCTGGCCGTTCTCTACTTGAATCTGAGCCTTTATACCATCCCTGTGTTGTCAGCCTCCTCTCATGTGAGAGTCGCTCGGTCAGAACCAGCCAATTTTTCTAATGTCTGGGTTCACAGCAGCTGAGACCAGGTAGCTGCCTAAGAGGCCTCCTGTGGGCGGCCCCAGTTTGTGTGAATTGGTGTGTTATGCTTCCCAGATACGTTGACTATTGTGAAGACTCGTTACCAGCTTGTAGGCTTTACAAAGCCTCCCTGAGGGCGAGTCCCCATAGCAGTGCAATGGGTAGTTATTAGTCAGCCAGTAGTCTAACTGTAAAGGGTTTCATAGCAGTCAGTTGTAACTTGCTACCAGGTGGTAGGCCTCACCAGGCCTCACCAGGCCTCCTTGGAGGCGAGTTCCAGAGTTGGATACTCGGCTAGCATGGCTTGCTATCGAGTGGTAGGCCTCATCAGGCCTCCCTGAAGGCAAGTATCTGGCTATCAGGTTATAGGCCCTGGTAAGCCTCCCTGAAAGTCGGCGTTCAGGTGGAAGGCCTCACCATTCCTCCCTGAAGGCAGGTACCGATGTATAGCATCGAGGTGATTAGCCTGGTCGGCTACCAGGGTTTAAAAGGCCCCATCAAGCCTCCCTGAAAGTCGGCGTTCAGGTGGAAGGCCCCACCAGGCCTCACTGAAGGCACGTACCGATGTTCGGCATCGGGAAGAATTGCCTGCTGGCCATCAGGTTCTAGGCCCCATCAAGCCTCCCTGAAGGTCGGCTGTCAGGTGGAAGGCCTCACCAGGCCTCCCTAAAAGGCATGCTATCAGTTGGAAGGCCTCACCAGGCCTCACTGAAGGTAAGTACCGATGTTGGCATCTGGTTAAATAGCCTGGCAGGCAGTGAGGTGGTAGGCCTCATTAGGCCTCCCTAGAGGCTTGCTATCATGTAGGAAGCCCCATCAGGCTTCCCTGAAGGCAAGTACCGATGTTCTTCCCATTCGGACAGCTAGCCTGCCGGCTATTAGGTTGTAGGCCTCATCAGGTCTCCCTGAAGGCCTGCTGTCAGATGGAAGACTTTAGCCAGGCCTCCCTGAAGGCGATCACCGACGTACGGCATCCGGGTATGCGGCCTAGCAGGTTATCAGGTGGAAGGCCTTACTAGACCTCCCTGAGGGCGAGCTCCCAGATTGCGGTCACTTGAAGAGTTAGCATGAGTTGCTATCTGACAGTAGGCCCGCACTGGGCCTCCCTAGAGGTGACCTCAGCTGTTAGCATGCTTCGCTGGCAGGTAGTAGGCCTCACCAGGCCTCCCTGAAGGTGAGCTTGAACGCTCTAGAAACCAGCATAAATTGCTATCAGGTGGTAGGCCTCTTCAGGCCTCCCTAAAAGCCTGCCGTCAGGTAGTAGGCCTCTTCAGGCCTCCCTAAAAGCCTGCCGTCAGGTAGTAGGCCCTACTAGGCCTCCCCGAGGGTGGAGTCCCGAGTCAAGATGCTTGGGTAGCTAGCATAGCGTGCTATCAGGTAGTAGGCCTCTGTAGGCCTCCCTGAGAAACCGGCTATCAGGTAGTAGGCCCCACGGGGCCTCCTTGAGGGCGAAGTTAAGCAAGTTTAGGCATTGACTGGCTGGGGTTCCTTCGGGTCCACTAACCACATTCCCTTAAAGGGACCCCTTCTGTTGAAGTAGTGGTCCTGGGCCTTTGAGCAGTCTGGATAGGACCTCATGCAGTTGCATTAAGGTCCCGGTTTTAGGCGTATAGCTTGGGCTATGACCGTAGGGGATGCTGTCACTGACAGCCCAGTGTGACCTGAGGGGGAGTGGCTCAGGATTTTCAGTTGAATTTACTTGTGCTGACAGTTGTCACTGCCAGTGGGCAGACACTCCCCTCAGCATGGCGGCGTGGGTATATAGTTCCCCGTAGCGTCAGCTGACGCAGCGAGAGTTCCCTTTCGAAAGGGAACGTCTCAGGTTACGTATGTAACATATGTCTCTGTTCCCTGAGACAGTCCCTGTTCCCCTGTTTGCCGAACAGTCCCGTCAGACGAGAAGATGTGTATGTGTTGGCAAGGCGCCCTTATATACTTCCGGGTCGCACATTGATGACATCATGGGCTGTCGCCGGTCAATAGGATTGACGTGATTCGATAGTAGCTTCAGACACCAGTCATGCTGAGGCGTTCCCCGTAGCGTCAGCTGACGCAGCGTTTCGTTCCCTGTTATCAGGGAACAGAGGTTACATACGTAACCTGAGACGTTTTCAGCTCTGAAACTTACAGGATATTCTTATATTACCATGGCCTTTATATACCAAAGGCTCAAGGGAATGTTGATTTCTCAATTCATCACCCCTCTAAACTAATTTGTTTCATTTGAGTTGGCTCTATCAAACCAGTTCATTATTTTGAGCACTTATGATAAATAAGAATATTTAATGATGACCTTGATTACAGAAAAATAAGCAAAAACATGTTTTCAATACTGTATTGAATTCATTTTAACTGAATGAATTTGAACCGCCCCTGTAAGAAACGCTCTTAAACATATGACCAGAAACAGGGGAGGGTTATTTAGGGGGGTTTTTTTGCGCACAAAAACTATTCTCACCGCTTCATGAAGTTATTATAGAACCACTGTAGTGAGATGGACTTTGTAACGATGTCTTTAGTGCCTTTTATGGGTCTTGAGAGTGTAAAGCGCATTGTGCCAATGGAGGCCTTTCTGAGCCATCGGATTTCAACTAAAATATCTTCATTTGTGTTCCGAAGATGAACGGAGGTCTGATGGGTGTCCAACGATATGAGGGGGAATTCATTAATGACATAATTTTCATTTTTGGGTGAACCAACCCTTTAAGAAGTGACTGAAAAACACAATTGTATAGAAAATATATTGTTTTATATTGAAAATATACTGTACAATGTCTTTTTATATAGAAAATATAGAAATGTTTTCAAAAATTCTTACTGAAAGTGTTCATTCATTTAAAATGTTTTGAAATATGAGTTAAACATCTGGTTGGTAGGTTGAGACCAACAGATGTCAAGATGTATTGAGTAGATTAAGGGAATTCCTGAAATTGAGACAATAAAGCCTGTCAACTTTCACGTAATTAGCTTTCTTCTGGCACCAGCATGAAGCACACATTTCTAATGTACACGTCTCAATCTGTGAGAGGGATATATTATTTTTATACTGAACCTGTCAGTTTTTACTATCAAATAACTAAAATGCATTCTACTGGCATTCTTTTGTCAAGTATCAAGTGGTGAAATAGTAAATATTAAAACAATAACTATTTGCATTTATACTTTCAGTAGAAATAATCAGTTGCTAATTCGAAAATTTTAGTACATGTAACTTTAAAATATCGAACAAATTTGGAAAAACAAAGTAGATCCCACATGAAATTTGTAATATGGAAATGTAAAAAATTAAGTTGGATTCAATCAAAAATACACATTTAGAACTCTTAAAGTTATGTAGGTCACACACACAAAAATGACTAGAAATGCTAAACGTCTCGGTTACATATGTAACCCTCGTTCCCTGAAGGAGGGAACGGAGACTTACGTCGGAACTGACCGAAGAATTGGGATCTGTTTTCAGAGACCAATCTACTTCGAGTGAATAAAAATGAGCCAATGAACATTGGCATACGGTTCACGCATTCCACGCACCGCCCCGCGTCGCGGGTATAAATACGGAAGTGGTAGTGCCGCATACCGTTTTCAACTGAGGAGCTGAGATAAGTGGCTCGGGCCTTCAGCTGAAGCACAGCACCTGGCGACGGGACATACGTCTCCGTTCCCTCCTTCAGGGAACGAGGGTTACATACGTAACCGAGACGTTCCCTTTCAGTCGATCACGTTCGACATATGTCGGAACTGACCGACAAATTGGGATCCCTACCAACACGCCAGGATGCTGGCCCTTCCAGCGTCCTGCCTGAGCTCGCTGGACCACTCCTATGTTAGAGTGGGAGTCAGGGCTCCCGGCAGGGAAGGACAGTCACTGCTGTTCCTGCAAGACCCACTCAGTGTGACTATTGGATAACGCTGGGAAAGCATGCCCGTCTCGGGAAATGGTACGCTGCGGAGCCACGTCCTTCAATGGAAGGAGAGGTGGAATACTCATAAGGACTAACCTAACAGGGTAGTGCAACATATGGCAGTCTCTGGAGTGGACCCAACCTGCTCCCAGGGGGGGGAGAACACACCCAGAGACGCCAGAGCGAGCTCTGTCGAGCGAAAGACACAGGGCTAGCCGAGTAGGGTAGCTGGTACCGTGGAGAAAACACATATGGGGTAGATGTGAGGGGACCGCAACATATGGAACCCAGCTTACACACACGTTCCACAAGCATACAGGTGCAGGCCTGGCATCAGACGGCCGCCATGTCTGACACCGAAGGGGTGACAGAGGAACTCACAGGGTTAGTCGTTTCCGGGGAACACAACTGGAGCAGAATAGATGCACTTATCCGGCCCAGAGGGCGGGACTGGCGTATGCAAGCCGACATTAGAACGGGCACTTAGCGCTACTGGCCACTAGGGGCGAGAATGCGGGAAGATACCGGCTCTACACGGAGGCTATAGAATCTAGCGAACGTGTTAGGTGTCGCCCAGCCCGCAGCTCTACATATACGCCTTGAGCCAACGCCCAGGAAGAAGCAACACTCCTTGTTGAGTGTGCTCGCAACCCGAACGGGCAAGGTACGTCTTGGGACTGGTAAGCCGAGACAATGGCATCCACTATCCAGTGGGCCAACCTCTGCTTGGAGACAGCCTTTCCCTTCTACTGGCCTCCGTAACAGATGAAGAGCTGCTGTGAGGTTCTGAAGCTCTTAGTCCTCTCAACATAAGCACGAAGAGCGCGGACGGGACATAACAAAGCTAGGGCTGGGTCTGCCTCCTCCGAAGGCAGCGCTTGCAGGTTCACCACCTGGTCCTGGAAGGGAGTGGTAGGAACCTTGGGCACGTATCCAGGCCGGGGTCTCAGGACAACGTGAGAGTTGGCCGGCCCGAATTCTAGGCACGATTCATCGACCGAAAGTGTATGCAGGTCCCCTACCCTCTTGATTGAGGCCAATGCAATCAGGAGAACTGTCTTCATGGACAAGATTTTTAGCTCAACAGACTGCAAAGGCTCAAATGGAGGACCCTGCAGTGCTCTGAGCACCAGGGGTAAGTCCCAAGAGGGTACCGAGGTAGAACGAGGATGATTTAGTCTCCTTGCACCTCTGAGGAACCTGACGATTAAGTCGTGCTTACCTAAGGATTTACCGTCTACTGCATCGTGATAAGCCGCTATTGCCGCGACGTACACTTTGAGGGTGGAGGGAGACAGCCTTCGCTCCAGCCCATCCTGCAGGAAGGAAAGCACAATGTTAATCGAACACTTCCGGGGGTCTTCCTGGTGGGAAGAACACCACTCGACGAACAGGTTCTACTTCAGAGAGTAGAGGCGCCTTGTAGAGGGGGCTCTAGCTGAAGCGATGGTGTCTACCACTGCTTGTGGCAGGCCACCTAGAACCTCTGCGTCCTGTCCAGGGACCAGACATGGAGATTCCAGAGGTCTGGACGCGGGTGCCATAGAGTGCCCCGCCCCTGAGAAAACAGGTCCTTCCTCAGGGGGATCGGCCAGGGAGGGGCTGTTGCGAGGAGTGTGAGTTCTGGGAACCAGGTCCGGTTGGGCCAGTAGGATGCAACTAACAAGACCTGCTCCTCGTCCTCCCTGACCTTGCACAGTGTCTGTCAAGTCAAGTCAAGTCAACTTTATTTATATAGCGCTTTTAACAATGTAGATTGTTTCAAAGCAGCTTTACAGTGTTAAACAGGAAAATAATGCAGCATAATTTTATTCAGCTGTATAGCCATTCTGGAAAAATTTCAAGTATCATACAGTGACAGTGTGGGCTTTAGATCAATAATTTGATCAGTAATTTAGTTTAAATGGTTAATTTAGTTTATTATTTAGATGTATTTCGATGTTTAGTTGAAAAATTTAGTGTCCCCAACTGAGCACGCCAAGCCAGAGGCAACAGTGGCAAGGAAACCAAAACCCCATTAGGTGACCTAATGGAGAAAAATAAACCTTGGGAGAAACCAGGCTCAGTCGGGGTGCCAGTTCTCCTCTGGCCAATTAACAAACAGCGTATTATTATTATTATTCTGGCAGTTTTACAGCTCGGAGGTCATAATAGATCAGAATATTCGAGGGACCGGGGGCAACATGCTGGAGACGGGTTTATTGAGGATGATGTTGATTAAATAATTATTAAAGTGCAATATTAGAATGATCGGAGGCAACACGCTGGAGACGGGTTTATTGAGGATGACATATCGATTTAAGTATTATTTAATTGTAATATTCGAACAATCTGAGTCAACACGCCGGAGACGGGTTTATTGAGATGCCGTGTCGATGAGGCAGTTTCAGGGGGAGTCTAATCACGGTCTCCCAGACACTTCGGGGTCCTGTGTTGGTCTTCTCTGGGCGCAGGTCCACCATCTGAACTAGATACGGCCCGGATCCAGCTGACTGCAGTAAACCTCGGGATAAAACAGAGAGACTAACATTAGCGTAGATGCCATTCTTCTGATGATGTAACGAGTACATCAGGTGTTATGGGAAGTGTTCCCGGTTCCGGCTGACCTAGTTAATGCAGCCTAACAATCATTTCATTGAAAAAGTGTTTTATGTGTATGCCACAGTAAAGAGATGTGTTTTTAGTCTAGATTTAAACTGACAGAGTGTGTCTGCTTCCCGAACAATGTTAGGAAGACTGTTCCAGAGTTTAGGTGCTAAATAGGAAAACGATCGACCACCTGCAGTTGATTTGGATATTCTCGGTATGATCAACTGGCCAGAATTTTGAGACCGCAGTAGACGTGATGGAGTATAATATGTTAAGAGCTCGCTCAAGTATTGGGGAGCTAAACCATTTAGTGCTTTGTAAGTAATAAGTAAGATTTTAAAATTGATGCGATGTTTAATAGGCAGCCAGTGCAGTGTTGACAGAACTGGGCTAATATGGTCATACTTCTTGGTTCTAGTAAGAACTCGAGCTGCTGCGTTTTGGACCAGCTGGAGTTTATTTATTAAGCGAGCAGGGCAACCACCCAGTAGAGCATTACAATAATCTAACCTTGAGGTCATGAACGCATGAACTAACTGTTCAGCATTTTGCATTGAGAGCATGTGCCGTAATTTAGATATATTTTTAAGATGGTAGAAAGCAGTTTTACAGATGCTAGAAACGTGGCTTTCAAACGAAAGATTGGTATCAAAGAGCACACCCAGGTTCCTCACTGACGATGAGGACTTGACAGAACAGCCATCAAGTGTTAGACAGTATTCTAGGTTACTACTTGTGGAGCTTTTTTGTCCAATAATTAAAAATTCAGTTTTTTCTGAATTGAGTTGCAGGAAATTACCAGTCATCCAATGTTTTATATCAGCTATGCATTCCGTTAATCTTGTGAATTGGTAAGTTTCTTTAGGGCGTGAAGAAATATAGAGCTGAGTATCGTCAGCATAACAATGAAAACTAACGCCATGCTTCCTAATGATATCTCCCAGTGGTAGCATGTACAGGGTGAAGAGTAGCGGTCCTAGCACTGAGCCTTGTGGTACTCCATACTGAACTTGCGATCGGTGTGACATATCTTCATTTACTACTACAAACTGATAACGGTCGCATAGGTATGATTTAAACCATGATAATGCAATTCCACTAATACCTACATAATTTTCGAGTCTATTCAAAAGAATGTTGTGGTCGATAGTATCAAATGCAGCGCTAAGATCGAGTAACACTAATAAAGAGATACAGCCACGATCGGATGATAAGAGCAAATCATTTGTAACTCTGACGAGAGCAGTCTCAGTGCTATGATACGGTCTAAATCCTGACTGGAAATCCTCACAGATACCATTTCTTTCTAAAAAGGAACATAATTGTGAAGACACTGCCTTTTCAAGTATTTTTGACAGAAAGGGTAGATTTGAGATTGGTCTATAATTGACTAAATCTGTAGGATCAAGTTGCGTTTTTTTTAATAAGTGGTTTAATAATAGCCAACTTAAAAGTTTTCGGTACATATCCTAATGACAAAGATGAATTAATGATATTAAGAAGAGGATCTATGACCTCTGGTAGCATCTCTTTTAATAGCCTAGTTGGTATAGGGTCGAGCATACATGTTGTCGATTTTGATGATTTAACGAGTTTAGCCAATTCTTCTTCTCCTATAGCAGTGAATGAGTGTAATTTTTCCTCAGTGACACTACAATGCTCTGTCTGATGTGATGCTGTATTAGAAGGCTGCATGGTTAAAAAAAATTTCCTAATATTATCAATCTTACATGTGAAGAAGTTCATAAAGTCATTACTGCTGTGCTGTTTACAATCATCAGAAGTTGAAGCTTTATTTTTGGTTAATTTAGCCACTGTATCGAATAAATACCTTGGGTTGTGTTTGTTTTCTTCCAAGAGAGTTGAGAAATAAGCAGATCTAGCAGTTTTTACAGCCTTTCTGTATGTGATCATGTGCTCTTTCCACGAATTACGAAATACCTCTAATTTTGTTTTCTTCCAGCTGCGCTCCATTTTTCTGGCTGCTGTTTTAAGGGCCCGGGTGTGCTCGTTGTACCACGGCGTTGGACTATTTTCTTTAATCTTCTTTAAGCGCAGAGGAGCAACTGTGTCTAAAGTACTGCAAAAGAGAGAGTCAATAGTTTCTGTTGCAACATCGAGTTCTTCTATACTATCTGGGATGCTGAGCAGATGATACTGATGAGGGAGATTATTTAAAAAGCAATCTTTAGTAGCGGCAGTGATTGTCCTGCCATTTTTAAAGCGAGGGGGCGGCTTTGCAACCTTAGCTAAATTAAGTATACATGATACTAAGTAATGATCTGAGATGTCATCGCTCTGCTGCAGAATTTCAACGGTATCAACATTTATTCCATGTGACAATATTAGGTCTAAAGTATGATTATGGCGATGAGTGGCTCCTGACACGTGTTGCCTAACTCCAATAGAGTTTAGTGTGTCTTTAAATGCTAATCCCAATAAGAAGGGTCTGTGCAAGAAGGCTCACTGGGGGAAACGCATATTTGCATAGGTCACGGGGCCAGCTGTGCGCCAGTGCATCTGTGCCTAAGGTACCCCCGGTCAGGGAATAGTACCACTGGCAATGGGTCGACTCTGGAGAAGCGAACAGGTCTACCTGTGCAACTGCGAAGTGGTCCCATATCAGCTGGACACTCCGGGGGTGGAGTCGTCAGCAGAGAGCTCGTCAGCTGTCTGGTTCAGCACACCTGGGATGTGAATGGCATGAAGTGACCTCACAAACTTCTGACTCCACAGGAGGAGATGGCGGGCGAGGCAATTGATATGCCAACGCAGCTGGGGCCCTGTCCACAGACCCGGAACTGCGTGCCTGTTGTACGTGGCCCCCCAGCCCATGGATGAGGCATCCGTGAAGACCACAGCATGCCTCGACACCTGTTCTAGGGACACTCTGGCCCGGAGAAACGAGGGGTCTGATCACGGACTGAAGGTTTGGCGACAGTAAGGAGTAACTAAGACCCGATACTGACCGCTCTGCCACGCCCATCTCGGGACTCGGTCGTGCAACCAGCGTTGAAGCGGTCTCATATGAAGCAATCCGAGCGGCGTTACCGCGGCTGCAGATGCCATATTCCCCAGGATCCTCTGAAAGAATTTCAGTGGGACCGCTGTCCTGCCTTTGAACGTATTCAACCAGTTCAACACTGACCGGATGTGCTCTGGAGTGAGGCGCGCTGTCCGGCTGACCGAATCCAGCTCCATACCGAGATAAGAGATCCTCTGCGCGGGGCAGAGTTTGCTCTTCTCTCGGTTGACCCAAAGTCCCAACAGGCTGAGGTGACTGAGCACCATGTCCCTGTGTTGGCACAACTGCTCCCGAGACTGGGGCGAGTATAAGCCAGTCGTCGAGATAGTTGAGTAAGCGAACGCCGCGTTCTCTGAGCGGAACAATGGCTGCCTCGACGACCTTCGTAAAGACGCGAGGAGACAGGGACAGCCCGAAGGGCAAGACTTTGTGCTGACATGCCTTCCCCTCGAACGCAAAACGTAGGAACGGTCTTATGCCCTTCGCCAGCAGGACATCGATCTCGGACCGCAAGACATGGGCATCGCTGCTCCGCACGGAGGTGAAGAGGATGCCCCTGTACTTGGGAGGCCGGCGTGCAAATTGAATCGCATAGCCGAGTCTGATGGTACGGATGAGCCAGCGAGACGGCCTGGGGAGACCTAACCAGGCCCCCAGAGACCGAACAAGCAGGACCAACGTAGCCAGGGTGAGGCAGCGAAGTGGAGTACTCAGACCCGACTCAGGAGGCCCGGAGGCGGCCCGGAGTGTTGTCTGAATACCCCAGGTGGGGCAGAGAGTGGGTGAGAAGGCCCGGGGGCGTCCTCGGTGCCCACTCTGCTGCCCCCTGGCGAGGGGTGAGAGGGAAGGAAAGGAGTGGCAAGGCCCGGGGGCGTCGCGCACTGCCAACCTGTCCCTCACGGGGCTCAGGGAGGGAGGAAAATGCTCTTTTATCTAGAATGTGGGTACCGCTGGACCCCGGAGGGCGGGTTGGGCGGCACCCTTACGACCTAACCCTAACCCGGAGGCGGCCGCAGGGGGACGCCCTCGGCGACGAGCAGGCGGAGGTGCTGCGGCCGGCGACTGGGTGGAGGCAGCAGCAGGTCGCCGGGGCAGAATGTTCTTGATGGCCTCCGTCTGCTTCTGGGTCACCGAGAACTGCTGGGCGAAGTTCTCGATGGCGTCGCTGAAGAGGCCAGCCTGGCAGACAGGGGCGTTGAGGAACCTCACCATGTCGGTCTCACGCATATCCGCCAGGTTCAGCCACAGGTGGTGCTCCTGGACCACAAGAGTGGACATCGCCCGACCCAGGGTGCGTGCAGCAACTTTCGTCGCCCAGAGGGCGAGGTCCGTTGCGGTACGCAGTTCCTGCATAACCCCTGGGTCGGAACTACCCTCGTGCAATTCCTTGAGCGCTTTGGCCTGGTAGACCTGCAGGAGCGCCATGGCATGCAAGGAAGACGATGATAGTTCCTAGTCATATCGGTCAAGAAAATCACAACTTTTAATTTTCCGTCGGTCTTAGTACACAATGTAACTATACTAATCACAACATGTAAATAGGAAAATGTTGGTATTATTTTGTCACTTATTGAGCAGTAGACTAGCTGGCATCATTTACCTCCAGTCTTTGTGCTAAGCTGGCTAGCGGTGGGTGCGTCAGATAGAATTATGGCACGCACGGAGATGAGAATGGTATGTATGGACTTATCTAACTCTGGGGGATATGGGGAATAAGATAAAGTCCCAAAAAGTCGGCGTGTTCCTTTAACTCCCAATGCCAACGATGCTAGTGAAGCAGCAGCGCTAGAGAACTGACCTAATCTATGAACAGTCAAATCCTTACACTGAATGCCACTAAAAATAGATCAGATATCTGATACACATACAATGTATTTTCATTCAAATGAACTGAATCAATAAGCAGCGCAGGACCAATAAGTTCAGACCTAAAAGCCTATTATAAACGGATTTCCTCAAATAAATTAGACTATATACGCCAGCACGTTATGGTATTGTTGTTCGTTACCGCGGCAACCACTTGCGTGTCAGGGTTTGAAAGCGCGTCTAATGTATGAAAATGATCTGTACACATGACGGGCGGCAAGAATATCGCAAGAAAAGGCTGACGTGTACTGACAACTGCATTATTTAACCGAATTTTCTTCATTACAATGTTAAAGCAAGTGTCACGTAAGTTTCATTCATAATGTTTCTACTTCATGTAACATGACAGTTCATACTGGAGTGAAGCCGTTCTCATCATGTGATTGGGGAAAACATTTCTGAGGGCGTGGTGAGCTCGTGCTAGGGGCGTGGATAGTGAGCCGTTGGAAGTGCCATCCTACGTCACGATGTACAACAACGTCCAATAGGAAAATTCAGTCGCCACCATTCAACCTTAAGAGGGCAGCACTCAATATGGTTTTACACCATATTTTATAGAATTAAAACACTTTATACTCAAATGTCAAAAAATTTACTCGAATCAATGAACAGCATTAATAAAGCCCCAGTATTACAGATCATTAAGTAAAAAAAGTTGGTTTAGGGTTTAGTTACCCTTTAAAACGATGTTGTTAAATACAAAGCGTGGCATTCACACGTTTCAAGACGAAAACATGTAAAAACAAGTTAAAACATTTTTCTTTCACATAAAACTTTGTAAAAAGTCAATATTCAATCATTTAAAATGTTTTCATAAATATAAAAACAAGTTAGAGAATATCTTTTGACGTGCATTTGTAAAAAGATAGAGAAAACACTGTTTTCAAACAAGTATTTGCATTAAACATATCAAAGATAGGTGTTTAAAAATCACATCAAACGAATAATGTTAAGTTGTTTCACATTACATCTGTTCAAGTTTTTCTTTAGTTTTAGCCAAAACATTTCTCTTACGGAGCTCATCATCATCATCATCATCATCATCATCATCATCATCATCATCATCATCATCAATAAGCTAAAGTCACCCGATCACATTTTCTCTTTGGCTTGTCTTGGCATAACTAAAGTGTTTTATAAACACACAATTAAAACAGCCAAAGAAAAAAAAACTAATGTTAAAGAGCCAAGGGTCAAGAGTCCAACTAAAACAAACACTTATCTCCATAATGGTGAAACAGAAATAAAGTAAATTTGATTAGTAAGGTGTGAAGCTGGTAATGCTGTTTGTGGAGTTGTTAAATCCTCCTCTGCTGAGATCTTCAGAGATTTAATGTCTTCTTTTATCTTCAGTTGATTTCAAGGCTGTGTCTGAAGTCAGTAGTTCTTGTGTTTCTCTTTCCTTCCGTGATTCTGCTCATTATCATCAGGTGTTCATCATTAATGCTCAATCATCACTTAATTATCTCATTAACATCAGCACTGCTTCAATGGTACTTTAACTCAGTAGTGTGCACACACATGAACACTAGGCAGTGTTCAACATGGGCGTTTTTCTGTGCGCTATTACATAAATCTTACCTGTTCCATTTACCTATGACTGTTAGCCTAGAAATCTAGACGCACCCTAGCGGCAGAAAATTAATTTTGCCACGAGTGTAGTCTAGCAACTCTCTGTAGACCTGAGAGCTGGAAAAAACAAACTCTGGTCAGGCCAATCACAGCGTGTGTAGAGTTGGTGGGCGGGCTTAACATAATGACGGCACGTCACGGCAGAGTTGCAGAGGTTCTGCGTGCTACTCGTAAACAAAGAAGCTGGCTAACAACGGTCTTTTGAATCGGCTTTGGCCGCGACTCTGGAAGACATGGAGTTAAGCTTTTCTTTGAGAAAAGAACAAAGAATGGCACTGAATTAATTTTTAAGAACTAAGATATGTTCGAAGATTTGCCGACCGGATACGGCGAAAGTCTATCAACTAACGTTAGCTCGGCTTCACCTTCTACTTTGCTTTGGTTGGTTGTGGCGGTCATGGCGCTATCCTATTGCGTGCAGAGGGGATTTGAAAGACAACCGTTTATCCCGCCCCTCAGATTGAGCCCTGTCAATGGTGAGTTTCCAGACCCAACATCTTGATGTGGGTCTGGCTTGTCAGGCTATATGACTAGCATATATGAATCACATTCAGTTTATTACTACAATTACATATCTGTTTCATTTATGTTTAACTCCCAATTTAGCCCCTTTGCAAAGCATGATGGGAAGCGAAAGTCCTGTTTGATTGAGTCCTGCATATGTTGCTTCAGCTGAAAATATTTGGAGATTTTTGACTAAAACTTGCTCAGAACACGTAAAGTTTAAATTACAGCAAAGTGATTGAATTGAGTTGGTTGGACGTAACTATTTTACATAGATTCTTCCTCGGTCAGTTGTGTTGTCATAACACAAGGATTTTGCATAGATTAAAAATAAACCTTTAATGTTACTAAAAAATAAGGTGGTTGTGTGGAACCACTGTCCATAATTGAATTGAGTTAGTTTAAAGTATCATTTTTTGAGGGTTACATGATTAAAACATGTTGTTTCAAAATGAAAACCTCAAGTGAAGTGATAGAGTAACTGTTTCAAGTCCACTTCACATGAAGCAATCACATTTGAAGCAGAAACCTGATATAATAGTGTTGAATTAAAATAAATTGTTTAAATAAAGTCAACAGTATCGTACTTTTTTTTTTTTTGAGTGTAAACACAGCCTAAACTTACATTTAGTTTTACTGGCTAACTGTTATATATCTAATTTATTAGGGATTAATAATGTATTAGCTGTTTGAGACCAAAATGTTAAAGTGACAAGGCCTACTCACCAGCAAACGTTGACAAAAATGCGCGCATCTGCATCCATGCCTGACTTCAGTTCAAAGAGCCAATCAGCATCTTCCTTGTATTACGTTGCATTGACAACAGAATAAAATAGGCTCTGTTAAGTACATTTAATTTAAACAATTAAATAGAATGAAAAAAATCATGCAAATCGTACAATCAAACGAAAAACATGGAGTAATAATTGAACAAATCTGTTGGAGTTTATGTTTATTGTACCTAAATAATTTGAATTAAAACTATTTCATGGATAACAGATTACTCTCAGGATTACTCTCACTGGGTTTGTCCATTTTCAGCCCAACTTGGGTTGTTTTTAACCCAGCATTTTATAGCGTAATAGAATATGTTTGAAGATGTCAGGTGATACGATATCATTTAATTTAATTTAATTAATAAAAAAGATATATTTAGAGAAATTGTTATTAAATCAACAAAGACATATTCCCAAAAACAGATGCATGTAAGATGTGTGACAGATGCTTATGAATATAATACAGTGAGTGTGACATCATCAGGTCACATGACCTGGAAGTTAATTAGATTAAAAACAATAATAATAATTCAATTCACAAAAATACAAAAAATGATGTTTCCTAAATCAAAATAATTTCTCCAAGTTCGAGATGCACTGCAGTTGGCGTGACATCATATATGAATTACTAGCAAAATGGTATTTTCTAAATAAAATGTTACAATATACTGTTATTATAATGTTACAATTCTTAGTAAATATGCCGTTTACAGCTTTAAAATTATTCTTTATACCTACTACACGTGGTTTACATCAGTAAATTATGTCTGTATGACAGTAACGTCGTTTATCAAGGACGGGATGATCACGTTTTTACGGGAGTGTACTCTTTGTAGACACTCCCTACTTTTACTCAGACGTTCCAAAACGTCTCTGGTTACGTATGTAACCTATGTTCCCTGAGAACAGTGAACGAGACGCTGCGTCAGCTGACGCTACGGGGAACGCCTCCAGCGTGACAGGTGCCTGAAATCATAATCAAAAAACGTCAATCCTATTGACCGGCGACAGCCTATGACGTCATCAAGGTGCAACCAGGAAGTATAAAAGGGTGCCTTGCCAACATGACAGTATCTAAACGTCTGAAGGGACTGTTTGGCAGGCAAGCCTTGAGGCATGGCAAAGCGACGCAGCGTTTCGTTCCCTGTTCTCAGGGAACATAGGTTACATACGTAACCAGAGACGTTCCCTTTTGAAAGGGAACTCGCGCTGCGTCAGCTGACGCTACGGGGAACGATATACCAACGCCGCCATGCCGAAAGGAGTGCATGCCCACTGGCAGTGACAACTGTCAGGACAAGCAAATTCAACTGAAATGCCTGAACCACTCCCCTTCTGGTCACATTAGGCTGTCAGTGACAGCGCTCCCTACGGTCAAAGCCCAAGCTATAAACCTGAGAAGGAACCTTCGCATACCATATGAAGTCCTACCCTGGCCGCTCGAAGGCCTGGAACCAGCCCATTCGACAGAAGGGGTTCCTTTAAGGGAACGTGGCAAGGGGACCCGAGGGAACCCGTGCCAGTCACTATTCGGGAAGAATTCACCGAATGCCACCAGGGAGGCCTGACCTAGCGACCTCAATGTGGGACACGTCAGTTCGGCCAATCCCTGTCTGTTTAAGTACAGAGCCTCTGGTACTCACCTCCGGAGAGACATCCTGCTAGGGTACTGCAAAAAGACAGTGTCCTCCACCAGCCGGACCTCAGAGACGGGTTATCCTGGAGAGCAGCGCTCAGCGAAGTGCTTTCTAACCCTTGCTAGCGAGGGGAGTTTTAGCCGCTCGATCCTAGGATCTACCAAGCACTTATTTTAAAACGTGCTCAGGAGGCCAAACAGGCCTACAGGCTGATCCTAGCTGGGAGGCCTCGAGGGGCCTACAACCGATGGATCAGTGCCAAGCGGCTATAAGCTCACAGAAGACTCTCACTTGAGAGGAGCTCCCAAGCCTGCCTGGTAGGTAACCATGCTGTAGGCGATCTATGAGAGTCCCTTCCTGTAGGGACCGCATAGTAACAGCGTCGTCTCGTCATGCTAGGGTATGAACACCGCCTTCAGGTGCTACCGGCCACCGCTCCAGGGAGGCTTAGTTAGGCCTACCACCTGACAATAGGTGCGCTAGAGATAGCTTTTTCACAGTGACTAGACTCATCAGTGACTGCGAAACCGGAACATGCCCTTAGAGGAGGCCAGGTGAGGCCTACAATCCAATAGCGAATCCCCCAGGGAAGCTCGTGCCGTTTGCCACCTGTTAGCAACCCCTGCTACCACCTGTCACCGAAACTGGGGACCGGGGAACGATCTCAGGGAGGCCCGGTGCCTACGACCTGATGGCAGAATGTGCTAGCCTCCAGGGACCTCGGCCACCTGGAGCCCGGGAACACCTCCTCAGAGGAGGTCAAGTGAGCCTGCTTACCCCACAGCAGGCCCTTAGGGAGGCCTGGTAACGCCTTCCACCTACAAGCAGCTCGTGCCAGCCGTCGAGGGACTGACGCCTCAGGCATGCCCCCTCGGGGGAGACTGAGTGTGGCCCGCTATTCACAGCAAGCTCTCAGGGAGGCCTGGAGGGGCCTACCACCTGAGCCAAGGTGACCCAAAAACGGGAGCCTACCCCTCAGGGAGGCCTGTTAGGGCCTACCTCCAAATAGGAGGTATGCAGGTTCTATGAACCCTGCCGTGGACAGAAGACTGGCTGCTGCACCCAGGCTGACGGTAGCTGTCTGCTGCTGAAGAAGAACTGGACATCCAGATATCACCCGGGGACTCATCCCCAAGGAGGCCAAAGAGGCCTACTAGTTGACGAGATTTTCGCTGAAGTTTGAAGTCGATGGATAGTCGCGACTTCGAGACTCCCTCCTGGAGTCTGCTGCCCAGACTGCCCAAGCTGGCTACTCACAACCAGCTGGCCTTCACACGCTCACACGCTTTCACGCTAAAGGGCCTCCGCGATAGCGCAGTCTCACAGGGCAGTGCCTACAGACATGAACCTAATCACATTGCCAACAGCAGTGCACTCAGCAAACAAATGCTTAGGAACCCTCTAAAGCGAGGGGAGTACAACTTACGTCACCTGCTTCAGGGCGGCCGCCTTACTTTCTCATACAGCGGTCTGCCATTCGTGCAAGGACGTCAGCCATTGGTAATGCTTGGGCCTCAGGGGAGCATTCGATCAAACCGCCATGCAGAAGGTTGCGATGTTCAGCTCGACCCGAGCCCTAAAGAAGGTGGAGCAGAGGACATAGAGCAGAGGGTAAAACACATCATACAATAATGTAACCCACCGGCCGTACCATCCTCATGGATGAGGCCGGGGGCCACCAGAAGGTGGCGGCCACACCAGCTCTGAAAGGCGGGGCACAGCAAAACTAAAGTCCTAGACGCACACAGCGAAAGACGCTCAACCCAGCCCCACGACCACTGGCAAGGTCGCTATCCCTGCTGCAAAACCTACACTGCATTACTAAATAACCCCAGAACGCAGAGAAGGGGGCGGGCCTTGGCCGGACTACTCTGTAATAAGAGGAGGCTGAATCAAGGATGCAGAAAAACAAGCACTGTTCTTATACTTAAAGACAGGCCTGGGGCGACATCACCTGCTTTTAAAGGAAACACCCCCCATCCTTAGCAAAGCCTAGGTCAAGTGGTGCGGTGCTAAACCTGCACTAGATCTACCCAGGGCTCGGGAAAGAAATATTATCACCCCTTACATAAACAACGGGGCCCCGAAACCCATCTAAAAGCCCAACAGGGCTGGGCGCAGATCTCACTACAGCTCACGTATTAGTGCTTAACCTGGTCGTAATGCTACTTTGGGCTCACCACCTGCAGGAGGGAGCGTAAGGGGCCGGTGCATAGCGAATCGGGCGGTAGTCGAGGGCGAGGCCCCCGACGACCTGATCTCTGGACACAGAATCTGGCTTTAGGGACGTGGAATGTCACCTCGTTGGCGGGGAAGGAGCCTGAGCTTGTGCGGGAGGTCGAGAGGTACCGACTAGAGATAGTCGGACTCACCTCCACGCACAGCTTGGGCTCTGGAACCACTCTGGAGTTGCCCATGGTGAGAGGCGGAGGGCTGGAGTGGGTTTGCTTATAGCGCCCCAGCTCAGCCACCATGTGTTGGAGTTCACCCCGGTGAACGAGAGGGTCGCTTCCCTGCGCCTTCGAGTCGGGGATAGGTCTCTCACTGTCGTTTGTGCCTACGGCCCAAATGGCAGTGCGGAGTACCCAGCCCTCTTGGAGTCTCTGGGAGGGGTGCTGGAAAGTGCTCCGACTGGAGACTCCGTCATTCTACTGGGGGACTTCAACGCCCACGTGGGCAGTGACAGTGACACCTGGAGGGGCGTGATTGGGAGGAACGGCCCCCCTGATCTGAACCCGAGCGGTGTTCTGTTATTGGACTTCTGTGCTAGCCACAGCTTGTCCATAACGAACACCATGTTCAAGCATAAGGGTGTCCATCAGTGCACGTGGCACCAGGACACCCTAGGCCGGAGGTCGATGATCGACTTTGTGGTCGTGTCATCAGACCTTCGGCCATATGTCTTGGACACTCGGGTGAAGAGAGGGGCGGAGCTGTCAACTGATTACCACCTGGTTGTTAGTTGGATCCGATGGCGGGGGAGGAAGCTGGACAGACCCGGCAGACCCAAACATACTGTGAGGGTCTGTTGGGAACGTTTGGCCGAGCCCCCTGTCAGAGAGATCTTCAACTCCCACCTCCGGCGAAGCTTCGACCAGATCCCGAGGGAGTCTGGA
This sequence comes from Gobio gobio, assembly GCF_949357685.1. Lineage (NCBI taxonomy): Eukaryota > Metazoa > Chordata > Actinopteri > Cypriniformes > Gobionidae > Gobio > Gobio gobio. The sequence continues at coordinate 54,926,199 of NC_137104.1, read as the reverse complement.
GATATTGAGTCCGAGTGGACCATGTTCTCCACCTCCATTGTCGCTGCGGCCGCTCGGAGCTGTGGCCGTAAGGTCTCCGGTGCCTGTCGAGGTGGCAATCCCCGAACCCGGTGGTGGACACCGGAAGTAAGGGATGCCGTCAAGCTGAAGAAGGAGTCCTATCGGGCCTGGATGGCTTGTGGGACTCCGGAGGCAGCTGACCGGTACCGGCAGGCCAAGCGGACTGCAGCCCGGGTAGTCGTGGAGGCAAAAAATCGGGCCTGGGAGGAGTTTGTGAGGCCATGGAAAAAGACTATCGGTCGGCCTCGAAGAGATTCTGGCGGTCGGGGACAGTACCTCTGGACTGGCAGACCGGGGTGGTGGTCCCTCTTTTCAAGAAGGGGGACCGGAGAGTGTGTTCCAACTATAGGGGGATCACACTTCTCAGCCTCCCCGGGAAAGTCTATGCCAGGGTACTGGAGAGGAGAATTCGGCCGATAGTGGAACCTCGGATTCAGGAGGAACAGTGTGCTTTTCGTCCCGGTCGTGGAACACTGGACCAGCTCTATACCCTTTCCAGGGTGCTGGGGGGTTCATGGGAGTTTGCCCAACCAGTCCACGTGTGTTTTGTGGATTTGGAGAAGGCATTCGACCGTGTTCCTCGTGGCATCCTGTGGAGGGTGCTCTGGGAGTATGGGGTCGGCGGCCCCCTGCTTAGGGCTGTTCGGTCCCTGTACGAGCAGAGCAGGAGCTTGATCCGCATTGCCGCCAGTAAGTCAGACTTGTTCCCGGTGCATGTTGGACTCCGGCAGGGCTGCCCTTTGTCACCGGTTCTGTTCATAATTTTTATGGACAGAATTTCTAGGCGCAGCCAAGGGCCGGAGAGTGTCCCGTTTGGGGACCACACGATTTCGTCACTGCTTTTTGCGGATGACGTTGTCGTGTTGGCCTCCTCGAGCCAGGACCATCAGCGTGCACTGGGACGGTTTGCAGCCGAGTGTGAAGCGGCTGGGATGAGAATCAGCACCTCCAAGTTCGAGGCCATGGTTCTCAGTCGGAAAAGGGTGGCTAGCCCGCTTCAGGTGGGTGGAGAGTTCCTGCCTCAAGTGGAGGAGTTCAGGTATCTTGGGGTCTTGTTCACGAGTGAGGGAAGGATGGAACGGGAGATTGACAGACGGATCGGTGCAGCTTCTGCAGTAATGCGGTCGATGTACCAGTCTGTCGTGGTAAAGAAGGAGCTGAGCTGCAAGGCAAAGCTCTCGATTTACTGGTCAATCTACGTTCCTACTCTCACCTATGGTCATGAGCTGTGGTTCATGACCGAAAGGACAAGATCCCGGATACAGGTGGCCGAAATGAGCTTTCTCCGTAGGGTGGCTGGGCGCTCCCTTAGAGATAGGGTGAGGAGCTCAGTCACTCGGGAGGAACTCGGAGTAGAGCCGCTGCTCCTCCACATCGAGAGGAGCCAGCTGAGGTGGCTCGGGCATCTATTTCGGATGCCTCCTGGACGCCTTCCCAGGGAGGTGTTCCAGGCATGTCCCACCGGGAGGAGGCCCCGGGGAAGACCTAGGACATGCTGGAGGGACTATGTCTCCCGGCTGGCCTGGGAACGCCTCGGGGTTCCCCCGGAAGAGCTGGAGGAAGTGGCTAGGGAGAGGGAAGTCTGGGCGTCTCTGCTTAGACTGTTGCCCCCGCGACCTGGCCCCGGATAAGCGGAAGATGATGGATGGATGGAAGAAGATCGTTCTTAGCTTACTCATGGGGAGCTGCAGGCCCTGCGATGTCCAGCGATGTTCCATAATCCCCCGAGCGCTCTCAGGAGTCCTGAAAACATAGTAAAAAATGTTTCACCCTTCTCAAGGGGGACTCACCACTCGCTCCTCTCGGCGCTTCAACCCAGCCATCAAGCTAGTATACGACCACCATCCTGAGGGGGGCGCTTTCACCAAACAAACCAGGCGGGCCGTCAGAATCTTACAGTTTCTGCTCATCATTGGCCCACCGGCCTGATGTAAAGCGCCCAGGGGAAAGCACAGGAGGAAGGGAAAAAAGGCAGCGCTCATCTGTGCGCCCTAGGAGGCGGAGTCCGCTGCCTGCGCTGGTTCCGGTTACCAGCACAAGCTTCCTTCCTCTTTTTGTTGCGGGTGTCCCGCCTTCTCTGCGCACCAGTCCTCCACGGAGGGGGCGCTCGAGAGGCGACGCTGGTTCGCTGGTCCCGCCTCCAATCCTCAGACCGTGACGGGCCAGGGACACCCGACTGCCTGGGCGCGGTCCCGGACCTCAGCGGGATGCACGTTCTAAATGCAGCCGAGCGCGCCTTCGCCTCCCTGAACTTTCCGACCACCGCCTCCACGGAGGTGCCGAAAAGTTGCGAGGGCGAAACCAGGGCATCCAGGAGAAAGGACTTCTCTTTCTCCCCGATGTCCGCCAGGTTCAACCACAGATGTCTCTCCGTGGCTACCATCGCCGCCATCGAACGACCGATGGCAAACGCAGTTTGTTTGGCAGCCCGGAGAGCGAGATCCGTGGTCCGGCGCAACTCGGTCACCGCATCAGGGGTTAGTCCCTCCCCCTGATCGAGGTCCCTCAGCAGGTCCGCCTGGTAGGCTTGTGACCCGCTGACATGTACGCCCTGCCGTTCAAACGTGACGTTGTTCTGAGAGGTTTTGTCGGCAGGGTGGGAGCCCTCAGTGTCGACGGCCACCCAGAGGCGAGATAGTTCGCAAACGTCTCGTCCACGGGCGGCAACGACACATATCCAGCCTCAGCCAGTCCCTCGACATCAGCGAAGTTAGCTCGCTGCTGCCGATAGATGCGGGCTGAATAAGGCTTCTTCCATCCCTTCGAGATCTGCTGATGGAGATCTGGAAGAAATGGAAGACTCCCGGGACCTGGGCGGTCATGAGCGGAGAGAAATCGGTCATCCAAGCGATTCGGACGCACGACCTCTCTCCTTGCGCGCTGCCACGGCAGCTGCAGTCTACCTGCAGCGCGCTCCATGACTTCCACCAGCTCCCCGTACATGGGACAGGATGGATGCGAGGTTTCAGCCTCAGCTGACTCACCAACCTCTTCATCCATCCTTTGCTCGGTAGGAAGAGCCGCAGACGAGGAGGAGGAGCCCAGATCCCACTCCTCCTCCGATGTCTGCCCCTCGTGATCTGGATCGTCATCCGCGAGCACTACACCAGTCTCCAGACGACGAGCCAGATCCATCTGGGAACCCCAGGACTTCAGATGCCGCTCAGCCTCAGCTCGAGCAGGGCCGTCCCCAGATGCTGAACTCTCTCCCCTCGAGAAGAGAGCCAGACGAGAGCGGAGCGTTTTCAGGGGAGCGTTTTGCATGGGAAGTTCCCTCGAGAACTTCCCATGCAAGCTCCTCACCCAGACAGTAGACACAGAGTGTGTGTATATCCTCAGGCGTAAGATACCTGGTACACGGGTCGACACATCTGTGGAAGTGGCGTTGCTTCTGAGCACACTTCATTCTCTCGCTTGCAAACAGTTTCTTTGACGCTTCACGTGAGATAGGCAAAACAGCCCCTGAAGACGAAAAGATACTGTCATGTTGGCAAGGCGCCCTTTTATACTTCCTGGTTGCACCTTGATGACGTCATAGGCTGTCGCCGGTCAATAGGATTGACGTTTTTTGATTGTGATTTCAGGCACCTGTCACGCTGGAGGCGTTCCCCGCAGCGTCAGCTGACGCAGCGCGAGTTCCCTTTCGAAAGGGAACAAAAACAACTTTCCCCTGAGGAAACTCTCGGTTATATTTCCTACGTTCAAATCTCTCTAAACATGCAAAGTTCTGAAACCTGATGAACACAAGACTCAAGCTGAACTTTAAACATGTAAGTTTTAATTAAAAAAATATATATAAATCCAGCCGGTGTGTTTTTGTGTTATTATAGCTATATTGTTGTGTTTCTGTCTGTGGGAAACGAAACCGGCTAATAAAGTGGAAATCATGTTTATGACGTGTGATTATGATGATGGTTTTTATTAATATATAGTGATTACATTTATATAATGATTAGATTGTGACTAAATATCTAAAGTCCTGTTGCTTGCGTTTGACGGATCATTGTCAGTATTAACACAAGGAATAATTTATTAAACCAAAGATTATAGATTTCTTATTGGACATTTTGTCATAGAGATGTGCTAAATATTTGTTTAATATTCAGACAGAATGAAAATTAATGTTGCTGTTATATTGGTGAAAAATAACAACTAGTTTCCACTTTCAGTGCATCAACTCACTTGTTTATTATTTCCGGAACCCACACAACAGCGCGCACCTACGGTGGCCTCACAGTGTCATAATGTGCAACGTAAAACAGGCATCCTTAATAGCAGAACTAAAACTGTATGTATTACGTGAACACAACACCCCCCCCCCCCCCCCTCAAAATGTTCAAACGTGAAAGGTAGCAACAAAGTCTTTGAAGTGTCCGGGGCGCGTACGAACCCTGACAGGGCGGGATAGAAAATCTGCTACAACATTAGTCTTGCCAGGCGTGAATTGTAACTGAAAGTCATACTGCTGTAGGCAGTCTGACCATCTGTAGAGGCGAAGGGGTCTGTGTCCTCCGCCCGAAGTGGACATCAGGGCTGTCAGAGCCTGGTGGTCTGTCCGTAGGGTAAAAGACCGTCCATATAGGTACAAATGCCACCTCTCACACGCCCAAATGCAAGCGAGGGCCTCCCTCTCACCCACTGAGTATTTCTGTTCGGTGGGGCTGAGCGCCCGGGAGGCGAAGGCTACGGGCCTCTCCGCGCCGTTATGGAGCTGTGACAGAACGGCGCCCAGAGCCACAGCAGATGCATCACAGGTCACGAATGTGGGGCAGTCAAGCTGGAAGTGTGCCAGGATTGGAGACGTGGTGAGGAGACGCTTCAGTTCGTCAAACCCTGCCTGGCATTCAGAAGTCCAGGTCCAGGGACCATCCTGCCTGAGCAGCATCCTCAGCGGGGCCGTGACAGAGGAGTACTGCGGCAGGAAACGCATGTAGTAGGCTGTCATCCCCAAGAATGAAGCCAGCTGTGAGGCTGTTGTGGGGTTGGGGACTGCGCTGATGGCTGCCACATTCGACTGGAGAGGGGAGATACCATCTGCTGACACACGGAACCCGACAAAGTCAATGGCCGGTGCCGAGAATGTACACTTTTCAGTGTTCAAGGTGACATGGTGGCGGCTGAGGGAGTCAAAGACCTGTTCCAGGCGGGCGTTGTGTGTTTCAACATCTGGTCCGTGTACCACAATGTCATCCAAATAGGCCACGGTACCGGGGCAGCTGGCGAGGATTGTGGACATGATCTTCTGGAAACAGCTTGGTGCTGAACTGAGTCCAAAAGGCATCCTCGTATAGCGGTACAGGCCAGTATGTGTGATAAAAGCCGTCAGGTTCCGACTCTCCGGGTGCAGAGGGATTTGCAAGTAGCCCTGACGTAAGTCCAACTTAGAAAAGACCCGAGAGCCGTAGAAGTGGCTTGTGAGCTCTTCTGTCGTCGGAAGAGGGTACTTGTCCGGCACCACTGCCTTATTGACCTGTCGAAGGTCGACGCAGACTCTCAGTCCGCCTGACTTTTTTCTGGCGATGACAAGGTTGGACACCCACAGAGAGGCGTCAATCGGTTCTATGATGCCATCAGCCTGGAGGCGTTGGAGCTCCTGTGTAACGCCGTCCCGAAAAGTTGCGAGGGCGAAACCAGGGCATCCAGGAGAAAGGACTTCTCTTTCTCCCCGATGTCCGCCAGGTTCAACCACAGATGTCTCTCCGTGGCTACCATCGCCGCCATCGAACGACCGATGGCAAACGCAGTTTGTTTGGCAGCCCGGAGAGCGAGATCCGTGGTCCGGCGCAACTCGGTCACCGCATCAGGGGTTAGTCCCTCCCCCTGATCGAGGTCCCTCAGCAGGTCCGCCTGGTAGGCTTGTGACCCGCTGACATGTACGCCCTGCCGTTCAAACGTGACGTTGTTCTGAGAGGTTTTGTCGGCAGGGTGGGAGCCCTCAGTGTCGACGGCCACCCAGAGGCGAGATAGTTCGCAAACGTCTCGTCCACGGGCGGCAACGACACATATCCAGCCTCAGCCAGTCCCTCGACATCAGCGAAGTTAGCTCGCTGCTGCCGATAGATGCGGGCTGAATAAGGCTTCTTCCATCCCTTCGAGATCTGCTGATGGAGATCTGGAAGAAATGGAAGACTCCCGGGACCTGGGCGGTCATGAGCGGAGAGAAATCGGTCATCCAAGCGATTCGGACGCACGACCTCTCTCCTTGCGCGCTGCCACGGCAGCTGCAGTCTACCTGCAGCGCGCTCCATGACTTCCACCAGCTCCCCGTACATGGGACAGGATGGATGCGAGGTTTCAGCCTCAGCTGACTCACCAACCTCTTCATCCATCCTTTGCTCGGTAGGAAGAGCCGCAGACGAGGAGGAGGAGCCCAGATCCCACTCCTCCTCCGATGTCTGCCCCTCGTGATCTGGATCGTCATCCGCGAGCACTACACCAGTCTCCAGACGACGAGCCAGATCCATCTGGGAACCCCAGGACTTCAGATGCCGCTCAGCCTCAGCTCGAGCAGGGCCGTCCCCAGATGCTGAACTCTCTCCCCTCGAGAAGAGAGCCAGACGAGAGCGGAGCGTTTTCAGGGGAGCGTTTTGCATGGGAAGTTCCCTCGAGAACTTCCCATGCAAGCTCCTCACCCAGACAGTAGACACAGAGTGTGTGTATATCCTCAGGCGTAAGATACCTGGTACACGGGTCGACACATCTGTGGAAGTGGCGTTGCTTCTGAGCACACTTCATTCTCTCGCTTGCAAACAGTTTCTTTGACGCTTCACGTGAGATAGGCAAAACAGCCCCTGAAGACGAAAAGATACTGTCATGTTGGCAAGGCGCCCTTTTATACTTCCTGGTTGCACCTTGATGACGTCATAGGCTGTCGCCGGTCAATAGGATTGACGTTTTTTGATTGTGATTTCAGGCACCTGTCACGCTGGAGGCGTTCCCCGCAGCGTCAGCTGACGCAGCGCGAGTTCCCTTTCGAAAGGGAACAAAAACAACTTTCCCCTGAGGAAACTCTCGGTTATATTTCCTACGTTCAAATCTCTCTAAACATGCAAAGTTCTGAAACCTGATGAACACAAGACTCAAGCTGAACTTTAAACATGTAAGTTTTAATTAAAAAAATATATATAAATCCAGCCGGTGTGTTTTTGTGTTATTATAGCTATATTGTTGTGTTTCTGTCTGTGGGAAACGAAACCGGCTAATAAAGTGGAAATCATGTTTATGACGTGTGATTATGATGATGGTTTTTATTAATATATAGTGATTACATTTATATAATGATTAGATTGTGACTAAATATCTAAAGTCCTGTTGCTTGCGTTTGACGGATCATTGTCAGTATTAACACAAGGAATAATTTATTAAACCAAAGATTATAGATTTCTTATTGGACATTTTGTCATAGAGATGTGCTAAATATTTGTTTAATATTCAGACAGAATGAAAATTAATGTTGCTGTTATATTGGTGAAAAATAACAACTAGTTTCCACTTTCAGTGCATCAACTCACTTGTTTATTATTTCCGGAACCCACACAACAGCGCGCACCTACGGTGGCCTCACAGTGTCATAATGTGCAACGTAAAACAGGCATCCTTAATAGCAGAACTAAAACTGTATGTATTACGTGAACACAACCCCCCCCCCCCCCCCCCCCCTCAAAATGTTCAAACGTGAAAGGTAGCAACAAAGTCTTTGAAGTGTCCGGGGCGCGTACGAACCCTGACAGGGCGGGATAGAAAATCTGCTACAACATTAGTCTTGCCAGGCGTGAATTGTAACTGAAAGTCATACTGCTGTAGGCAGTCTGACCATCTGTAGAGGCGAAGGGGTCTGTGTCCTCCGCCCGAAGTGGACATCAGGGCTGTCAGAGCCTGGTGGTCTGTCCGTAGGGTAAAAGACCGTCCATATAGGTACAAATGCCACCTCTCACACGCCCAAATGCAAGCGAGGGCCTCCCTCTCACCCACTGAGTATTTCTGTTCGGTGGGGCTGAGCGCCCGGGAGGCGAAGGCTACGGGCCTCTCCGCGCCGTTATGGAGCTGTGACAGAACGGCGCCCAGAGCCACAGCAGATGCATCACAGGTCACGAATGTGGGGCAGTCAAGCTGGAAGTGTGCCAGGATTGGAGACGTGGTGAGGAGACGCTTCAGTTCGTCAAACCCTGCCTGGCATTCAGAAGTCCAGGTCCAGGGACCATCCTGCCTGAGCAGCATCCTCAGCGGGGCCGTGACAGAGGAGTACTGCGGCAGGAAACGCATGTAGTAGGCTGTCATCCCCAAGAATGAAGCCAGCTGTGAGGCTGTTGTGGGGTTGGGGACTGCGCTGATGGCTGCCACATTCGACTGGAGAGGGGAGATACCATCTGCTGACACACGGAACCCGACAAAGTCAATGGCCGGTGCCGAGAATGTACACTTTTCAGTGTTCAAGGTGACATGGTGGCGGCTGAGGGAGTCAAAGACCTGTTCCAGGCGGGCGTTGTGTGTTTCAACATCTGGTCCGTGTACCACAATGTCATCCAAATAGGCCACGGTACCGGGGCAGCTGGCGAGGATTGTGGACATGATCTTCTGGAAACAGCTTGGTGCTGAACTGAGTCCAAAAGGCATCCTCGTATAGCGGTACAGGCCAGTATGTGTGATAAAAGCCGTCAGGTTCCGACTCTCCGGGTGCAGAGGGATTTGCAAGTAGCCCTGACGTAAGTCCAACTTAGAAAAGACCCGAGAGCCGTAGAAGTGGCTTGTGAGCTCTTCTGTCGTCGGAAGAGGGTACTTGTCCGGCACCACTGCCTTATTGACCTGTCGAAGGTCGACGCAGACTCTCAGTCCGCCTGACTTTTTTCTGGCGATGACAAGGTTGGACACCCACAGAGAGGCGTCAATCGGTTCTATGATGCCATCAGCCTGGAGGCGTTGGAGCTCCTGTGTAACGCCGTCCCGCAGAGCCAGGGGAACACGCCGAAGGGGCTGGACCACGGGAGGCACGCTGTGGTCCAGGAGTGGTTTGTGTGTGAATGAGGTGAGACACCAAAGGCCATTGAACAGTTCAGGCCGGCTTTGTTGCCAAGGGGAACCCACTTGTAATATTCGTGTTCCGTTGTTGTCCTGTAGGGTAAAACCAAGGCTGAGAAAGAGGTCAAGGCCCATGATGTTCTCACCGTGGCGTGTAATGTGGAATGGGAAGCGGTCCACAGTTGTAGAGGTGCAGCGAACGGCAAGGTAAAGAAGGCCAACAACATCGATTTTGCTGCGACCGTAGCCACAGAGAGCAGTGGATGGGGGCTGCAGCTGTCTATTTGGGAAGAGTAGGTTACAGGTGTCAGCATTCAGCAGTGACACCTTGGCCCCAGTGTCGAGGAGAAGAGGAACACAGCAGCCATCCAGGTATACGGGACACCTGGAGAAGGTCCCTGGGTGGGGGCCAATGGTGCGCACTGGCACCACCGGGTCATGTGACTGTTCAGTGTAGTCAGATGGAGCGGACCGGCACCATTTAGCAAAGTGATTAGGTTTCCGACAGCGTCTGCATGTTTGGCCCCTAGCAGGGCAGTCCTGAGCCCTTGTGGCATGACGGGTGGAGCCACAATTCCCACAGCGTCTCTGCTGGCGTGTTTGCTGTGGGCGCGCGACCTGTACAGCAGCAGGGTCAGCCAGGTTGTCTGAGCTTGATAACTGTTGCACTGGCTGTTCAATAACGGCAGAATGAGACCTGTTTTCTGCTATTTTAGCAGCACATTGAGTTGCTGCCTCCACTTGTAAGGCGAATGTTAATGCATCCTCAAGTGATAGTGTTGCATCTTTGAGTAACAACTCCTCCTGGACTCTGAGATTAGACGTTTTTTCAATGAGCTGATCTCGAATAAGTTCATCTCTCATGACACCGAAATTACAGCGCTGTGCTAAAGCTTTTAAATCTGCTACAAACTGTCTAACGGACTCACCAGGGCGCTGACATCTTTGTCTGAATTCCAGCCGCTGAAAGAGGATGTTCTGTGACTTCACAAAATGTCCAGTCAAAGCCGTAATTACAGCATCGTACGTGTCCAGAGTACCATCGAGCATGTTGAAAATTCTGTTCCCCTCCGCTCCCAGCAAGTGCAGTAGGATAGCGCGCTTCCTCGCGCTAGTGGCATTATCCAATCCAATGGCTAAAAGATACAGTTCAAAAGACGTTCTCCACTGATTCCAAGGAACGACAGGTTCGCCAGGGAGGGGCAGAAAATAGTCCGGAGGTGGAAGAGAAAAAAACGGGGCATCAGCCATCCTCGTCGCCAATGTTATATTGGTGAAAAATAACAACTAGTTTCCACTTTCAGTGCATCAACTCACTCGTTTATTATTTCCGGAACCCACACAACAGCGCGCACCTACGGTGGCCTCACAGTGTCATAATGTGCAACGTAAAACAGGCATCCTTAATAGCAGAACTAAAACTGTATGTATTACGTGAACACAACAGTTGCATAATATTTTACCGCTCAGGAAAGTATTTTCTCCCTGTATAAATGTGTGTGTATCTGTGCTAAACCAGCTCTTGTGTTGTCTCATCAGGTTCAGATGGCTGACTCTTTTGCTGCTGATTTGCTTTATCAATTATAACGGTCAGTATCATTTTTGATTATAAATTTTAGGGTTAGAGTTATTGTATAGTCGATTTCTCTGCCAGTAACTACAGAACTGACACATCTGATACAGCTTACTTGTCATTAACATTTAAAGGTGCAGTGTGTAAGTTTTAGCGGCATCTAGGTTGTGAATTGCATTCACCCACCGCTCACCGCTCCCTTTCGGAGGACATAGAGAAACTACGGTGGCCGACACAGGACAAAGATGTGGTCGTCTGAGACAGCAGAGAGTAGCTAGTGCTCTAAAGTTTGTCCCTTTAAGGCTACTGTAGAAACATGGCGGCACAAAATGGCGGCTTGACTGTAAGGGACCCGCGGTGTGTGTAGATAGAAACGGCTCATTCCAAGAACATAACGGCTCATTAGGTAAGGTCTGAAAACATAGTTATGTATATTATATTGCATTTCTGTCAATAGATCCTCATAAATACTACACACTGCACCTTTAAGTTTGTCTAAATTAAAAGAGACAAGTTCATAAAACTCAAAACAATGAAACAATTCAGATTACTTAAAATGTGTCAGTTTTGAGAACTCAAAAGCAAAAGAAAGTTCTAAATACTCATATAAGTTCATTCGTTTGAACTCATTTGTTTATTTTAAGTTGGCTCACAACCAATTCATTATTTTTAGCGTTAGGGTTTACAGTGCAGTTGACTAAGAATATTTGATGATGTCCTTGATTACAGAGAACAGACAAAAACATGTTTTTCAGTATTGACACTTTGTATTGAATGAATATTATTCTGTCTGTGTTTGTAGGAACCGCCCCTGTAAGAAACGCTCTTAAACATGTGACCGGGAACAGGGGAGGCGACACCATCCTGTCATGTGACTTTAAGGCCAGAGACATTTCTGATGTTGTTTTAACCGGACTGTCAAAAAACATTCTTGTCTGTAAGAATGAACAATGTGAGAGTAAAAATGGCAGAGTGTTTTATAGAAGGATCATGTGACGTCATCATCAAGAATCTGAGACTGAGGGATGCTGGGAAATACTTTCTGAGAGTCCATTATGATGATGATCAGATAAAGTTGGAGCGACAAATCCTGGAGCACCAGCTTCATATTCAGGGTAAATTACACACTGATCAAGAGATTTAATAATGCTAACAATGTAATTGCATGCCATAACAGCAAAGACACTACAAGTGACACGAAACAATATTCAGATTATTGATTCAAATAGAGGCTTTTCAGTGGCTTATTTTTAAAATAATTACATGTTGTCCCCTAATCTGTGTGTGTGGTCTTGACTGATGGACACATTATAATAATGCTGAGTGTGTGTGTGTTTCTCCTCAGATGAGATCTCTGTGAACACAGGTGAGGAGCTGAAGCTGGATGTTCTGTTGATCAATGCTGATAAAGTGGAGACAAACTCCAGTGGAGAGTGGACAGAGGTGTGGACGAGAGGTCACGGGGTCAGCAGTGATCGACTGACCGACAGTGATGGGAATCTGACCATTAATGCGTTCACATCCACTGACACTGGAACATACAGAGTTCTGGATTATAGAGGAGAAATCCTGATCACACTCACACTCACAGGTCAGAGAACATCAGCTGAGGTTTATTCATCATGATCTGAAGTGTAAGTGTTAAACGATGTGACCAACCTTTGATATCCTCTACAGAATCTGGTACTGGATCAAAGGGAAAACTGGAGAACTCAGATGATAATCACAAACCTGATGACACTGAACCACACAGTAAGTAAAACAGGAATCATTGAGAGCGATACAATATCTTTAAGCAGTGAGATTAAAAAATACTGAAATAAAAATGTGTTCTCTTCCCACCTTCTTCCTTCCAGCTCAATGGCACTGGATTTTATCGGTTGCGCTGGCGTGTCTGTGTTTTTGGGTCTGGTGGTTCTCGATCTGCTCATGTTTGGTGTCATCCAGAAACATAAACTCCAAAGGGATGCAGATCATGATCTTTAGCAAGAGATCTCAAAACAAGAACAGGTAAACGTGGCCCAGAACATCTCGCGTTTGCAACACACATGAACATCTGGACTGCATTCCTGGTATATCAAGATCTGATGGTTGACCTGAAGATTTGTGGCCGGTTGCATAAATTGCTTACACTAGTCATACATACACTCACCTAAAGGATTATTAGGAACACAAACTAATACTGTGTTTGACCCCCTTTCGCCTTCAGAACTGCCTTAATTCTACGTGGCATTGATTCAACAAGGTGCTGAAAGCATTCTTTAGAAATGTTGGCCCATATTGATAGGATAGCATCTTGCAGTTGATGGAGATTTGTGGGATGCACATCCAGGGCACGAAGCTCCCGTTCCACCACATCCCAAAGATGCTCTATTGGGTTGAGATCTGGTGACTGTGGCGGCCATTTTAGTTCAGTGAACTCATGTCATGTTCAAGAAACCAATTTGAAATGATTGGAGCTTTGTGACGGTGCATTATCTGTTGTTATCTCGGGACACTTGTCCCGAGGTAACTAGTTCGTCAGCTCCAGTTTGTATCCAGCCTCTCATGGAGACTTCAGATGCCCTGTGATGAGACGACTCGACGCCTGTGAAGAGACGACTCAACGCCAGCGTTGTTATGGCCTAAAATAATACATGATTGATTAACTTATCCTAACATTTTTCTTTAACATTCTCTTTCTAACATTTTTCAATGTACATTTATGAAATGCACTTTCTGTGAAGCTGCTTTGAAACAATGTGTATTGTGAAAAGCGCTATACAAATAAATTTGAATTGAATTGAATTGAATTATCCTGCTGGAAGTAGCCATCAGAGGATGGGGACATGGTGGTCATAAAGGGATGGACATGGTCAGAAACAATGCTCAGGTAGGCCCTGGCATTTAAACGATGCCCAATTGGCACTAAGGGGCCTAAAGTGTGCCAAGAAAACATCCCCCACACCATTACACCACCACCACCAGCCTGCACAGTGGTAACAAGGCATGATGGATCCATGTTCTCCTTCTGTTTACGCCAAATTCTGACTCTACCATCTGAATGTCTTAACAGAAATCCAGACTCATCAGACCAGGCAACATTTTTCCAGTCTTCAACTGTCCAATTTTGGTGAGCTTGTGCACATTGTCGCCTCTTTTTCCTATTTGTAGTGGAGATGAGTGGTACACGGTGGGGTCTTCTGCTGTTGTAGCCCATCCGCCTCAAGGTTGTGTGTGTTGTGGCTTCACAAATGCTTTGCTGCAGACCTCGGTTGTAACGAGTGGTTATTTCAGTCAAAGTTGCTCTTTTATCAGCTTGACTCTGTCGGCCCATTCTCCTCTGACCTCTAGCATCAACAAGGCATTTTCGCCCACAGGACTGCCGCATGCTGGATGCTTTTCCCTTTTCACACCATTCTTTGTAAACCCTAGAAATGGTTGTGCGTGAAAATCCCAGTAACTGAGCAGATTGTGAAATACTCAGACCGGCCCGTCTGGCACCAACAACCATGCCACGCTCAAAATTGCTTAAATCTCCTTTCTTTCCCATTCTGACATTCAGTTTGGAGTTCAGGAGATTGTCTTGACCAGGACCACACCCCTAAATGCATTGAAGCAACTGCCATGTGATTGGTTGATTAGATAATTGCATTAATGAGAAATTGAACAGGTGTTCCTAATAATCCTTTAGGTGAGTGTATATATTTTAAGATGGGCTATAACTTTTTTAAGTCTGTTACATAAAAAGGTAGTTTTAGTTTTTGAATATGAAGAATAAGACTGATTAGCCCTTGGCTGACCACAGCAATGGTGACTGACTGGACAACAACATTCATCTGGAAGCACAAGAACGTCAAATTCCTCCTTCAGACCTTAGACCTCCTGTCAATCATACATTAAACAAGAAGACTGCGATACATGTGCCAACAACACATGACATGAAACCTGTTCTAAAGTATTTTATTCCCCTTTAAAACAAGATTTGACCGACTAATGCATAAACATCTTATTGAACTGTCCAGCTTTTAATGCAATTTGAGATTTTTAAGAGATTTGAGATTTAATCCTCACTTGAGGACTTGTTTAGTAAGATTTTACCATAAAATGTTTTTGAAGTTTTACCGTGAATGTGAAACATCATCTTGCATAATCATAAATGCTGTTTTTTTGTTGTTGTTTGGTTTATTTATTATATTTATGCATCTCTTTTATGTCTTGTATCATGACAATAAAATCTTGCATATAAACGCTATATAATATTAGTTATAATAGGCTATTTTTAACCGCTAGGAAGAGCTGTGCACGCGCAAGCATCAGGTGCATGAGCTTCTTCACTGCTAGAGTCACTGCGATTTGTGTCTTTGAAAATGATCTACGACTTGCGCTTTCCGCGTCCCCGTGAAACCGCCTTTATGTCAAAGTGGTACTGTCCCAATTTATGCGCAGGGTTATCCAGATGACCACGATCAGATTCCCGCCTAATGTATTGCGGTCACACATAAAAAAATAATAAGCGTGAATAAAAAATTTAAAAACACGTGAAAATATAATGCACCAAACTGAAAAATCAATGCAAAGTTAACCATGAATCACAAACAACGCAGTCAGGGAAATAAAAAATAATACGTGTAAATCAAATATTTAAACAAGTTAAAAATTATATTGCTCAAAACTGAATTATGAATTAAGAATTATCGTTTTCTGCTCTTATTTTCATTTTTTGTTTGTCCGTTTCTCCTTTACTTTTGTTTCCACATTCTGCGCTTGCAGTTTCAAATGTTGCAGTTCGAGTTTCATGTAAATTAGGGCGGGTCTTAGCATTACCATTGGTCCACTAGTTCTAGATTGACAGCTCATCCTCAAGCCAATCAATCGAATAGGGAAGTTTACGTCACTCCAATACGGACTATCGGCACATCCGGGAACTTAACTATTAATTTCGTCAACGCCCCTTTTTAGGGGAAAATAAACTAGACTTCCCATAGACTTCCATACAAAATAGCGGCACAAAACAATGTCCGTACACAGCCGGCAGGCGTAAAGAACTTAAGAAATCACTCAGATTGAACATGTCAAGTGATTATATGTCCACACTGTAAAAAATGATTGTGATTTTAACGGTATTTTACTGTAAAAATGCTACGGTGAAAAAACAGTTAATTTGTTAACAGAAAGTTTCCGTACTATATACGGTGAATAACTGTAATAGATCTAACCTTACATTTCATTTAATTTTACAGTAAAATACCGTTAAATTTAATTAGTTTTTGGAAGTGAAAAAGAACAAGTCATTGTGTTATTTACAGAAAAAACCCATAAATTGACATTCCCAGAATTCCCTGCGTGACACTTCGCATTTGATGTATTTTCATTGCAATAACTGTTTCTTCTTTGTTTTTTCTAATCAGTTATGTACATTAGGGTTTTATGTTACATCTGATGTTGTTAAATTAATGTTTATTGCATTTTTTAAATGTCATGTGTTTTAACATGAAGGTGTTTAGTGTTTAGTGTTTGTGTGAATGACACTGAGCACCTTCTATATATTAGTATTGTCCTCTTAAAAGCTGCTTGTGATGAGCTTTGATTCATCATGTGATTCTCATCTCCACTCTGATTGGTGGTTGTCCGTATATATCAAAGGTAAATAACAGATATTAGTATTTCAATAGGTTGGTCATTTAACATTATTTCAGTTAATGAATTTACCGTAAATTGTTTACAGTGTAAACATAATATAAACCTTTAAATTATACAGTTTTGAATTGTAAAATAAAAAATGTTTTAACCGTAATTATTACATTATAAACCTTTAAATTATATGGTGCTGTCCCTAAAAACCTAAAACGTTACTGCCGTATTTTTTACGGTAAAGTTCTGGCAACCACAGCTGCTGTTTTTTTTACCGTAAATTTTACAGGGACTTTTTTTACAGTGAGCCTGCCAAGAGTGTGAAAGACACATCCACACACTTCATCTGGTCAATTTAAAAACACGTCCCTTCATTCTCCCAGCGTCAAACTGGTGTAACAAGTGAATGATTTTACTTCCTTTTTGCTAGTAAACATCTTCAAATGTATATATTATGTCTTTATATTTAGAGTACTGAGTGCACTTCTCTGTCTGGCCATAGTTAACTAGCCTGACTTATCTTCTGATAGCATCATCTGTACTTCAGGATTCAGAAACGAAGTTAAATCATTCACTGGCTCACCTGCTGACTCGATGAGGTGCGAGTAAATGTCCTCTGGACACTGGGTGGAGTTGCTACACCAGTTTGACGCTGGGAGAATGAAGAGGCATGTTTTTTTAAATTGACCAAATGAAGTGTGTGGATGTGTTTTTCACGCTCTATGGCACTCTATACAGTCGTCACAGGAGGAATCATTCACCATCACGGCCGGCAGAAAGGATGGAAAGAAGCCAAACGCTCATCTCTGATGAGACGCAAATCAGCCAAATGAGCTTATGTGCTTTATTTGACAATCTGAGCTTCAGTAAATCAGTATCGCTGTAGGGAAACACACATTAAAACAGAGAACTGTGTGTCAGATCTGAACTGAGATGTTGTGGCACCAGCACCAGCGTCTCTTAACCAGTCAGTGATGATTGTGGTGATTATTCAGGTTTGTGTGGTTCAGTCGATATCAAAGCGCTGCCACTGTCTTTAATGCAATGTTTATTAACTCAATATCATTGAACAATATTCTGATGTTTTACATGTAGAGAATAACCCAATGTCCTTATTCATAAAGAACAGAAAACATTTGCTTTAATATCTTTAGAACAGCAGGAATCAGGTTAAAAATGATTATTGTGCCTGGCTATATCTTTAGACTTTATATATTTATTTAGAAAAGGATTAATATATACACAAATATTGGTTGCCTGGTTGCCTTAAAATTTTGAGTTCATTGAAATTAAAAATTTGAGTTAATACAATGAACATTTGAGAATCGACATCACCCTTTATTCAAATATTAGTAAAGATTTTGTAAGCATATTGCGTAATTGTGTGTTTTATTTGTTATAATGCAGTGAAACATGCCATTGTGCTATTTTCATGATTTATCACAATTTTTTATTTTATTTATGCTGTTCCGATACAATAATATTTTGAGTTTCTATTTATTAAACCAATTTCCTTCATTAACTCAAACTTTTAATTTCAATGAACTCAAATTTTTAACCAGGTTACTTATTTTTTTAACAATATTTTTTTACAGTGTATAAGCTGTTTTCAAGAGACAATATAAATGAAAATCTCTTTTGTGGCACATAAAGCTTGATTTAATAAATGTCAACAGATGAACTCAATAATAAATGTGTTGATGAGAGTTCTGATCATATAAACAGCTGTAAAACCAGAGGTGTCAAGTAACGAAGTACAAATACTTCGTTACCTTACTTAAGTAGAAATTTTGAGTATCTATACTTTACTGGAGTAATTATTTTTCAGCCTACTTTTTACTTCTACTCCTTACATTTTCAAGCAATTATCTGTACTTTCTACTCCTTACATTTTAAAAATAGCCTCGTTACTCCTATTCCATTTCGGCAAGTTTTCATTCCGGCTTGTCATAAAATAAAAAAAACTATCCAGATAAATCGCGCCATCCGGATTGAGTGAATTTGATTGTGGTTGGATGAGAAGGATAAACACAAACCATTCCGACACCCTATTGGGTTGTAGGCGTGATCAATCACGCCTGCACCTGCACAAATCACACACCATGTTGCCAGATAGGGCGGGTTCTCGCCGACGAGCACGTACTTTCAGCCAATCAGCGATCAGCAGGCAGACGTGCTCAGCCTCATTCATGACTTTAGCCGGTTTTTAGCGCGATGACTCGTAGCTGTATATTCCAGTGAATCAGTGATCGCTATGCCAGTGGCATAAATACACAGTAAGTTGTATCTACAGTAAAGAGTGGGAGAGTGACTCAACTCTCAAACGTGAATTACACCTGTGACTCGAAGACTCTTTATAAATATAACCGTGACTCCTGTCCATCATCATACACACTTAGGACATCTGCAACTAGCAACCCCGACAGATGCTGAAAGATGTTAAAATCAACGACTAATCCGTTTTGACTGTGCTAAATGTGCATGTGCCATGTAGGCCTACTTCACGAAAGACATACTGTAGTTTTGTCAAAGCAAAGTGCAACACAAGGGTAAGCGCATTGTTGTTATGTATTTGTTGACGGATTATTGTAGCCTACAGTATAAATGAATTACGCATTTTGACATTGGTGTGTGCATTAACGTGTGAAATGCCTGTTAATTACATAGCTTTTTCCAATCTCTATATTGGGCACTTTTTGCACGTAAATTGGCTTCTTACTGTTGACATTGAAAATCTTGTGTTTTTCTAAGGGATTGCGGTTTTGACAGTTTCTACCTGGACATATAGTCATATTTGAACCATTTTACTGGGATTTTTTATTTTTTTTAATCATCAATGTTATGCTTTAAGGAGATAAAATGATAACTTACTTATCAACATTGATTGGTATGGCAATAAAATAATATCACATTATTTTGGCAGTTAAAGTTTAGGGTTTTTTTCTTGGAGTGACTAGTTGCCTATAAGTATTGTAAGAGGTGCAAACTTGTTATCAATAACCAGGCATGTTATCAATAACCATTTTTAAAAATATATATAAATGTACATTTTGTGAGGTTTTTGGGCTGGAAATTGTTGACCCAATCTAGCCACACTGATCACACATTCAAAAAATGGTTATTGATAACATGCCTCTGAATTTTGACTTTTTGCACCTTTACAATATTTATAGGCAACTAGTCATCAAATCTTCCACTCCATGAAACACGTTAATGCTCAGTAGTACACAATATGGTTCTTTAATGTATTTGCATTGTCCTAAAATGCGTTCATTTTCAATGGGAATATATGCGGCTGAAACCGTAGCCAAGTTCATCTAAAAATGTTCAACATTAACTTTTTAATATAACATTATAGTCATTATGGCCTTTAGAAAAATGTTTTTTTGAGGAGGTGGGGTATGCACTGTGGCGCGGCCTAATCTTTTGTCCTTAAAGGGATACTTCACCCAAAAATGAAAATTCTGGCATCATTTACTCACCCTCAAGTTGTTCCAAACCTGTATGAGTTTTTGTTCTGAAGATATTTTGAAGAATGTTTGTAACCAAGCAGATAGAGCAACCATTGACTTCCATAGTAGGGGGAAAATGCTATGGCAGTCAATGGTTGCATATAATCTGCTTGTTACAAAAATTCTTCAATCTTCAGAACAAAGAAACTCATACAGGTTTGGAACAATTTGAGTAAATTATGACAGAATTTTCATTTTTGGGTGAACTACCCCTTTAATGGCATTTTTTCCCCTTACATTACTTTTACTTTTATACTTTAAGTAGTTTTGAAACCAGTTACTTTTACACTTTTACTTGAGTAAAAAGCTTGAGTTGATACTTCAACTTCTACAGAAGTCTTTTTAAACCCCAGTATCTATACTTCTACCTGAGTAATGAATGCGAATACTTTTGACACCTCTGTGTAAAACCGACCATTAGCAAAGCTTTAACAACATCTGTATACATTCAGAGATGTTAAAAAAGCTTTCTCATAATTGTTATGCAATGCAGAATAATGATTATGATGCAACTAAACCACGCCAAATACTCTTTAGGCTACTCTATTGAATTTGATGTAAGTGTGAACTGTGAACTCGTTAAATGATGTTTGCAGGGTTTTCAGAGCATAACCAGTAGAGGGCAATGACTGGATGCTCAAAGTTAACTGTGGGATACTTTCGGTTTCGGTTTACTGTCTCTCCTGCAGCTCCTTATTCGCCGAACTATCCGTTCCACCTTAAAATGTTGGACGGTTGTTAAACAATAGGCTATTAGATCATTTTTACAGGAGTAGCATAGGCTAGGCTATATATTTTTACTGTTTAATGAAAACTAAGCCCGATTCACAACCTCATAAACTGTTCGTTAAAAAAAAAAAAATACGGCTAAAAGCACTGAGGAGGAGGAGGAAACCATCCAACATGTTAAGGGACGAGGATGTGGCGAAGGAGCTGGAGCTGTGCATTACAGCGTCTACAGTTCACGCAGAACCTTCATCATGTAAGTTTTTCAATATTTTAAATCCAGCTTGTTTTGTTATTAGTTGTGTTTCTGCTTGTTTAATCCTGCTATAGTGACGCGGAAATAAACCGGCATGCTGAATCCATAACTGCGATTATGGCGATGGCTTTTATTTATTTAGATAGGCCTATTAACATAATTATTAGATTGTTAGTGAGTTTCTAAAGTCTGTTGTTTGTGTTTTGAGTTTGACCGATCATTTTCATAATTACACAGAAATCATTTATAAAACCAAAGATTTAGATTATTCATATTTGACATTTTTATCATGTCAGATGCACGTGTGCTAAATATTTAAAGAGAATGAAAGTCATAAACCAGCCCTTCTGTCTTATCAACAGGTTCAGATGGTTGAGTCTCTGCTGCTGATTCACTTTATCAATGATAGCGGTCAGTATATCATTTCTGTTGATAAATTGTATTGATAAAAACAATGTTTGTTTTTTTGTTCCTGTAGAGTTGGTCTAGTCGATTGTTTCTATTTTGCAGTGACTTGACATTCTTCGGACTTACCCAGCACATTACATCATGACATCACTGACTCATTCGGCTCCTCCCAGTTCATGTGTAGTTCAGGAATTCCCAACAGGCAGTGTTTGAGCACTCACGTTTCTGGGGCCTCATTTATGAAACTTTCCGTAGATTTCATCATAAAAGTGTACGTACGCACAAAGCTAGATTTTGTGTAGCCTACACACAGAAAACATCAGATTTATGCAGAGGTGGACAAAGTACACAACTCTATTACTTGAGTAAAAGTAAAAGTACTACTGGTCAAATATTACTCCGTTACAAGTGAAAGTTCTAAAAACAGATTTTTACTTAAGTAAAAGTACAGAAGTATTTGTTTTTAAAAGTACTTAAGTATCAAAAGTACATTTTCTTTTTTATGTATGCATTATTTTATTATTGTTGCATTGTTGTATAAATGCACTCTACACTCTAAAAAATGCTGGGTTAAAAATAACCCAAGTTGGGTTAAAAATGGACTAACCCAGCAATTGGGTAATTTTAACCCAGCGATTGGGTTATTTTAACCCAGCAATTGAGTTGTTTTAACCAAACATTTAACCCAACCGCTGGGTTAAAACAACCCAATTGCTGGGTTAGTCCATTTTCAACCCAACTTGGGTTATTTTTAACCCAGCATTTTTTAGAGTGTATGCCATCATGGTGGTTTAAGCCAGTCAGTGATGCTCCATCCGACATGCTAGCATACGACCACCTTAAACTCATTTCACAGACATCCCAACCTGCGAAATGTCATTTGCGGAAATCAGGATGCTCTCTGTCTTACATGCGCTTCTCGAGGCACACACGCAAGGTCTCTCGCTCCCCCTCCCTCTCTAACGTGTGCATGTGCCCGCTCTAGATTCTGGGAGATTTTAACTAATTTGCGGGCATCAGGGAGCCGCTATCAATTTGCGGGAGACTCCCAGAACTTCCTGGAGACTTGGGATGTCTGATTTCAATACTTGTATAAAAGTTTCAACTCTCTTTATAAAGCTGCTGTCACTTTAAGGCTGAATGCATGGATCCTATACTCTGATATGCATCCGATATTCTCCCAACTGTTTACTCTTCTCTTTCTCCCAGACATTTACATTTTTTTTACATTTTATGAGACATGCGTCAAGTATATGCCAACTAAACTAATCTTTAATCTTTTGAGAAAACTGAAACACACTTTTGGCCATGTATGGCCATGGATGCACACACTGTGCCAAGGAACCGTCTTCTTCCATGTTGCTATAAACTGATCAGTGTTCAAATTTTTTTTTAGGAAACTTCACATGACCCTATATGAGTGATTACTGATAGGCTGTCTGCAAAAAAAATAATAAAAAAGAAATAAAAACATTTTAAAGAAGAAAAAAATCATCCACTGACTTTCAAAGCTGCTACAGAAACGACTTTCGTCTTTGAGGACCTTGATATAAATGTAGTGGAGTAAAAAGTACGATATTTGTCTTTCAAATGTAGTGAAGTAAAAGTATCCCTAAAAAATAATACTTCAGTAAAGTACAGATACTCAAAAAGTGTACTTAAGTACAGTACTCAAGTAAATGTACTTAGTTACTGTCCACCTCTGGATTTATGAAACCATGTGTACGCCAGAACCTGCGCAAAAATCCCTTTATAAATCACAGCCAGCAGAAGATTGTGCGTACATGCATCTCCACCCAGAAATCACCATATATGAGCTTACAATGCCTATGCATAACCTCATCTGCACATCATTTCAATGCATATTCCCATCCACGTGACACCATGTCGAACACTGTCAAAGGTACAAGACATTTAAAAGTATTAGATACAGACTATAAATGCCATTTGTGCCTTACACCGTACATTACTGTCAATCATCCAATATCCTTTTTATGTTTTAGAATAAATATATCAAAATATCCATAAAAACAAAATTTTATAAAATACTTCTTAGATGCTTTTTTTTAATTTTAAATAAATTTGATTAATTCATTTCCAAGGACCAAATAATATTTTAATTCAAAATATTTAGTTACTTTTAAACAATTCAAATCAAATCAACTCATGCAGTTTTGTAATAATGTGAACATATAGGCTATTTTTAGGCTATTTTGAATGGAAACAGATAGGCCTACTTCTTATTTATTGCAGTGTAAACACAAGTGTCTGACTCAGCGCGTCACTGACAATTCAAACCAGACAATGGACCGTTCTGAAACATATTTTGTCACAACATGAGTTTAGTTTAACCCTCTGGGGTACTTCGGGTCAAAAATGTCACAGGGAGAAAAATGATCAAAAGCACATCCACATATAAACTCATATAATTTTTGGCAGAGGTGGACAAAGTACACAACTACTTTACTTGAGTAAAAGTAAAAGTACTATTGGTTAAATATTACTCCATTACAAGTGAAAGTTGTACAGATAGATATTTACTTAAGTAAAAGTACAGAAGTACTTGCTTTTAAAAGTACTTAAGTATCAAAAGTAAAAGTAAACGCATTATTTTATTATTGTTGCATTGTTGTATGAATGCACTGTTCCATCATGGGGGTTTAAGCCAGTCATGCTCCATCTGACATGCTAGCATATCTTCAACTCATTTGTTTGAAACTCAAAATACTTGTTTAAAAGTTACAAAGCTTGACTACAAAATTTTAGGCATCTGAATTATTTTAGTTTTAATAAAGTTTTAATTGACTATAATAAGATTTTAGTAGATTCAATAGACTTTCAGTACTTGTGGTCTGGCGTCTGAGAGGCAGCTTTCTGTGTGCGCTTTCATGTCGTCGCACTTTTTCAGACTTATCCACGTCTGCTCTTCTGAATTTTAACTTTTAAGTATGACAATGTTTGTGCGCACTGCGTCTGGGAACTGCCGCCTTCTATTTTGCCATCAATTGATTAGTGTTCAAAAAATACTTGGAAATCATTGAACTTCATGTGATCCTGCAAGAGTGATTACTGATAGGCTTTCTGCACAAAAAAACAAATCCTGTTTTAAAGAAGAAAATAAATCATCCACTGACTTTCAAAGCAGCTACGACTTTCTACTTTGAGGGCCTTGATAGAAATGTAGTGGAGTAAAAAGTACGATATTTGTCTTTCAAATGTAGTGAAGTAAAAGTCATAAGTTTCCAGAAACAATACTACTCAAGGAAAGTACAGATACTCAAAAAGTGTACTTAAGTACAATACTCAAGTAAATGTACTTAGTTACTGTCCACCTCTGATTTTTGGTTGAGCCACGAACTTGGAATCTCAAATGGTCCGTTGTTTCCAGAAGAAAGCACTGAACGCAACAGAGAAAATAAATAAATAAAAATAATTTTTAAAAAAAACTGAACGCAACAGAGACTAGTGCTTCCAAAGGACACACACTAAAGAGATGGCGGATTATTCAACCGTGGTTTTCCAAGATGGCTCCTGTCTATATACGCGTAATGTACTGTCTTTATAAAGTATCTTCTTATTAAACTGTTTGTACACTTACACTGTTCTCAATGCTTCGGTTTGCATGTAGGGACCCTCATTATGCTACCGTGTTAGTTTGAGGCTATTTTGAGCCTTGTTAGTGGTATTAACTAGCGATTTAATTTGACTTATTCTATGCCCCATATACTAGCGTTATAAGCTAATCTGTTTTTAGAGATAAAACTCTTTACATTCGATTTTCATGAAAACGCATCCCAGAGAACGATCTACTCGGTAACCATGTGTTAATTACCCCTAGGTTCATTTTTCACCGGAGTTGTCCTTGAATGCGGCGCTTAACGTCTTTAGCGAGAGAGAGAAGAAACGCGCACAGAGCGGAGAGGGCTTGAAAGGGAAAGGGCGTGTTTGGCTCTAGATAAACATTTCACAGGATGTAGTGAAAGATCATTACCGTAAGCTTGTGCTGTGAAACGCTCTGTTGTTTTGACGCGCTGCTCACTTTAAACTGTAGAAACAGTAAACGGCCGCAGTTATGTCCCACGGTCTGCCATTTCAATACTCTTGACCGTGGAAAAAGATAAAAAAAAACATTATTAAATGTGAATAGCTTTTGAGCTTGATTTGTTTTGCAACTTGACAATGATACCTTTTTTGTATTGAGTGAATATATTTCTGTGTTTGCAGGAACCAGCCCTCGATCTGTGACCGGGAACAGGGGACGCGACGCCATCCTGTCATGTGACTTTGAGGCCAGAGACATTTCTGATATTGTTTTAAGCAGTTTGTCCAAAAACATCCTTGTCTGTCAGAATGAAGAGTGTAAGAGTGAAAATGACAGAGTATTTAAAGAAGGAGCCTGTGACATCATCATCAAGGATCTGAGACTGAGGGATGCTGGGAAATACATTCTGAGGGTCCATTGCACTAATGAGGAGCGACAAATCAGGGAATACCAGCTTCATATTCAGGGTAAAGTCAGAACTGAGTGTTCTGGATTTCTTTAGTGATTGTGTTGTTCTTGCATGAGGGCCTGTGACCGTCAGAGACACTGAATGTGGCAATATATACGATTAGTCGCCTCCAATATGGGTGTGAAGCGGTTCGGAATACTCTTGGTCAGGAAGGAAGAAGGCGGGGTCGGCGTGACTGGGACTTGCAACTTTATTAAACAGTCTTTCTCATAAACAAACATAAATCACGCACGAGGGCGCCTCAATCATCAATGGTTCACTCTTCTCTCTTTTAGTTGATCTCTCTTGTACAGCACAGTCACTCAGGTCTTGTTTGGCAGCTCACGTGGCAAGTCCCAGTCGGTCTCTCTCTCCCCACTCTCTCCCAGCAGCCGCTTATATGCGGTCTCTCCACGCCAATTACTGCAATCAGAGACAGGTGTTCGTCATTTGCACTTGACCTACTTACCGACCGCTCGGCTCCGCCCTCTCTCTCCCGCTACAGACCTCGCGGGACCACGCCCACCCCGCCACATACCCCCACCGCCCGTCTCAGGCCGGGGAGCCATCCGGCCTGCAGCCTCCCCCCCCCCCCTCCTGGAGAGGAAGTCAGCCACAGCCATCTGAGCACCCGGCCTGTGGACCACCTTGAACTTAAAGGGTTGTAACGCCAGATACCAACGGGTGATCCGCGCGTTGGTATCTTTCATGCGGTGGAGCCACTGCAAGGGGGCGTGATCCGAACAGAGGGTGAACTCCCGCCCGAGGAGGTAATAGCGAAGGGTGAGAACGGCCCACCTGATGGCCAAACACTCCTTCTCTATGGTGCTGTACATCGTCTCTCTCTTAGAGAGCTTGCGACTGATGTACAGCACCGGCCGCTCTTCACCCTCCACCTCCTGGGACAGGACTGCGCCCAACCCCCTGTCCGAGGCGTCAGTCTGTAGGGAAAAAGGGAGAGAAAAGTTAGGAGCTTGTAGGAGCGGTCCACCACACAGAGCAGCCTTTATCTGGGTAAAAGCCTGCTGGCACCGCTCCGTCCACTGAACTGTATCTGGCACCTCCTTTTTAGTTAGATCAGTCAGCGGGCTGGCGAGCTCCGAATAATTAGGCACAAACCTCCTGTAATACCCCGCCAGCCCCAGGAACTGTCTAACCTCCTTTTTGGTCTTGGGTCTCGGACAGGTCGCAACGGCTGCGGTCTTATCAATTTGGGGACGCACCTGCCCATGACCCAAGTGGAAGCCCAGATATCTTACCTCCACCCGCCCAATCGCACACTTCTTTGGGTTGGCCGTGAGCCCCGCCCTTCTCAGCGTCTTCAGGACAGCTCGCAAGTGCTGCATATGACGCTGCCAGTCCGCACTATAGATGATGATATCATCTAGATAGGCAGCGGCATATGCAGCATGCGGCCGGAGAATTCTGTCCATCAGACGCTGGAAGGTCGCAGGAGCCCCGAACAAGCCGAAAGGAAGGGTGATAAATTGGTGTAATCCAAACGGCGTGGTGAAAGCTGTTTTTTCTTTGGATAGAGGAGACAAGGGGATCTGCCAATATCCCTTTGTTAAGTCCAGTGTCGAATAAAAACGAGCAGTTCCTAGCCGATCAAGCAATTCGTCAACCCTTGGCATTGGATAAGCATCGAATTTTGACACCGCGTTTACCTTACGGTAGTCCACGCAGAACCGGACCGAGCCGTCAGGTTTAGGGACTAAAACAATCGGGCTCGCCCAGTCACTGTTGGACTCTTCTATTACCCCCATGTCTAGCATAGCTTCTAATTCTGCCTGAACGACTTTTTTCTTGTGTTCAGGTAAGCGATAAGGCCGGCTGCGAACAACCACGCCCGGCTCCGTCTCAACGTGGTGCTGAATGAGGTCGGTCCGGCCGGGTAGGGGCGAGAAGACGTCAGCAAATTCTGCTTGTAAACGACTTACGTCAGTGAGCTGCGAGGGTGAGAGGTGGTCTCCTCCCGAGGCCAGAGCGATAGATTGAGGCTTTTGGACCGCCTCCGGCCCGAGATCCTCCTCTCCGCTCACTACCGTCGCAAGCATCACTGACTCCGCCTCAGACCATTTTTTGAGGAGGTTGAGGTGATAGATTTGACGTGCCCCGTCCCTATCTGACCGCACGACCTCATAGTTGAGCTCGCCAACTCGCCGTGTGACCTCAAAGGGCCCTTGCCACTTCGCGAGTAATTTAGAACTCGACGTAGGGAGTAATACAAGGACTTTATCTCCCGGTGAAAATTGACGCAGTCTAGTGCCTCTGTTGTAGAGCTGTCGTTGTCTGTCCTGAGCCTGCAACAAATTCTCCATTGACAGCCGCCCCAAAGTGTGGAGTTTTGTTCTCAGGTCCAGGACATACTGAATTTCATTTTTACTCGCCGAAGGTCCGTCCTCCCAAGCCTCCCTAAGGACATCCAGCACCCCCCGAGGCTGGCGTCCATAGAGAAGCTCGAAGGGGGAAAACCCCGTGGAGGCTTGCGGGACCTCGCGAACAGCGAACAACAGAGGCTCTAGCCACCTATCCCAATTTTTGGCGTCCTCGTGAACGAACTTACGAATCATGGATTTCAATGTGCGATTAAATCGTTCCACCAGACCATCTGTTTGTGGGTGATAGACGCTGGTGCGAACCGATTTAATGCCCAATAATTCATACAGTTCGCGAATCGTTCGTGACATGAACGCCGTGCCCTGATCGGTGAGAATCTCTTTCGGGATTCCCACCCGGGAGATTAAGGAAAACAGTGCGCTCGCGACACTTTTCGCCGAAATAGTGCGGAGCGGAACTGCCTCCGGGTATCGTGTTGCATAGTCCACCAGAACCAATGCAAAGCGATGCCCACGTGCTGACCGTTCCAATGGCCCGATGAGGTCCATGCCAATTCGTTCGAAGGGGACCTGCATCAACGGGAGCGGGCACAATGGTGCTTTTGGGGTGGCCGGTGGATTCACCAACTGACATTCACGACAAGACGCACACCACCTGCGTACATTCTCGTGGATGCCCGGCCAGAAAAATCGGGCCATTAGACGGTTAAGTGTCGCCGCTGTTCCTAAATGCCCGGCCATAGGATTCGCGTGAGCCGCCTGGAAAAGCATTTCCCGACGGCTTTTAGGCACTAACAACTGGGTTGTATCTTGTTTTGTCTGAGCGTCTTGGGTCACTCGATACAACCTATCTTTTAAAACAGAAAAATAAGGATAAGAGAGCGGCTGGTCAGGATGGAGGAGATGGCCGTCGATGGAACGGACCTGAGTAAACGCATGTTTAAGCGTCTCATCCTGGGACTGCTCCAGGGGAAAATCATCGCGGTCTGTGAGGCTGGGTAGCTCGAGACCGCTCTGTTCCCCTGGAAGAGCACCCAGAGGTCCCGAATCCACCTCTCCCACCTGAGCAACCGTCTCTTTCCTTTTTTTACACTTTCCCCAAGAGGCATCCACACACAAGTGCCCCAATAGTTTATTAAATCCTGGCCAATTAGTACCCAAAATTAGTGGATGCCGGAGGTGCGGGTTAACTGCAACCTCAACACTATGCGTTTTACCCCGAAATTGAATATCCACGGGCAACAACGGATAGTCCACCACTTCCCCGTGCACACACCGTACCTTAACCACGCGGCCGTTAACCAACGCCTTAGGTTGAATCAAGCTTTGATGGATGGAGGTCTGGTTACACCCTGAATCCACCAGAGCTTGATAAGTACCCCCCTTGATACTCACGGGTATCTGGTACAGGCCAGCTTGATCGGGGGCAGCTTGCGGCGCGTCGGGGACCCGGATCAATGTCCCCACCTCCATCACCGGACACCGATCGATAAAATGTCCGGGATCCCCACAACGCCAACAAGCCGGCCCAGACTTCCCCGCCACTCTAGTGGCTGGCAGCGGTTCCCCAAATTGGCGCGGAGAGAGCGCCGACGCGGACGTGGTGGGGAACGGGTCGCTGGTGGCTCCCCCTCCTCTAGCTGATGGTCGTGGTACTGCCGGAACCTCCGCGGGCAGCCCTGTCCTCCACCTCGGTGCTGGCCTGGGCGGAAACCCGCTGCGCGACCTGGGAAGAGGGACAGGCTTGGAGAGAAGAGGGGGGGAAGGAGAAGAGAGAGAGAGAGAGAGAGAAGCCGAAGGAAGGGGCTCGCCGACCCCGTGGCACGCCACCATGTGGTCCTCCGCCAACTGGATGGCCTGGGACAGCGACGTCGGGCGGTGGCACTGGACCCACTGCGCGGTCTTCTGGGGAAGCCGCGCGACGAACTGCTCCAGCACCACACGGTCGATGATTCCCTCGACGTCGCCTCCGCCGGCCATCAGCCACTTGCGGCACGAGTCCCGGAGCTGGTGCGCGAAGGTGAAGGGTCGGCCGGACTCGCCGAGGGTCAGGCTTCGGAAGCGCTGCCGCTGTTGCTCTGGGCTCCGGCCGACCCGCTGCAGGATGGCGCGCTTCAGGTCTTCGTAGTCCAGGAGATTCTGGACTGGCAGTTGGTGTGCGGCTACCTGCGCTTCTCCTGACAACAGCGGCAGGAGCCGCATTGGCCAGTCCGTCCGGGGCCACCCCCGGGACTCGGCGGACCTCTCGAAGAGGTCGATGAACGCCTCCGGATCATCCTCGGGGCCCATCTTCGAGAGGTGGATGGTGGCGGCCGAGTCGGTTGTAGACGGGGGGGTGGCCGGAATCTCCCGGACCATCCAGCTCCGGAACAGCTCGCGGTCTTCATGCTGGGCACGAATGAGGGCCTCAAAACGTTTGTCCTGCTCGGCCCTCACGGCCAGCAGATCTTCGTGGGTCTGTTGGTGAAGACCAGCGAGCGATGACACCAGGTCCGCAAGCGGCGTCTTTGGCGGGGTCTGCATGGCGGCGGCTCTCTTCTTCCTTCCCGGGTTTCGGCACCAGTGTGAAGCGGTTCGGAATACTCTTGGTCAGGAAGGAAGAAGGCGGGGTCGGCGTGACTGGGACTTGCAACTTTATTAAACAGTCTTTCTCATAAACAAACATAAATCACGCACGAGGGCGCCTCAATCATCAATGGTTCACTCTTCTCTCTTTTAGTTGATCTCTCTTGTACAGCACAGTCACTCAGGTCTTGTTTGGCAGCTCACGTGGCAAGTCCCAGTCGGTCTCTCTCTCCCCACTCTCTCCCAGCAGCCGCTTATATGCGGTCTCTCCACGCCAATTACTGCAATCAGAGACAGGTGTTCGTCATTTGCACTTGACCTACTTACCGACCGCTCGGCTCCGCCCTCTCTCTCCCGCTACAGACCTCGCGGGACCACGCCCACCCCGCCACAATGGGTTTTCCAATGGATGATTTTAAGTGTTTGTTGGTCCCTTTAACCCTAAATCTGTGTGTGTGGCTTTGACTGATGGACACGTTATAATAATGCTGAATGTGTGTGTGTTTCTCCTCAGATGAGATCTCTGTGAACACAGGTGAGGAGCTGAAGCTGGATGTTCTGTTGATCAATGCTGATAAAGTGGAGACAAACTCCAGTGGAGAGTGGACAGAGGTGTGGACGAGAGGTCACGGGGTCAGCAGTGATCGACTGACCGACAGTGATGGGAATCTGACCATTAATGCGTTCACATCCACTGACACTGGAACATACAGAGTTCTGGATAATAGAGGAGAAATCCTGATCACAGTCACACTCACAGGTCAGAGAACATCAGAGGAGGAGTGGGAATATTATCTTTAATACATCATGACAGAAACATAGTGTCGCCCACATCCAGTGCTCGTTGAATCCACATGTTCCAGATGTGGGCCGGATCTGTCTGTGTTGGGTTTTTCTCGTTCAATCCTGACTAATCTTTTCATATCTTCTACAGAGTCTGGCTCCACTGGAGAAAGCAAAGGTAACACAGAAGAACAGGAAAGAGATCTTGTGAGATGGCCAGAGATACTGAGTGGGGTTTTTGTGATTACGGCATTTTTTGCGTTGTTAGTGATTATAGCCGTTCAATTTGTGATGAGGGTTGCTGGGTACTGGTGATTTTCCTTGAGTGCCAAACATCTTGATCAAACAAAGATTCTGTATTTCATTTTAATATATATTTGAGCATTATCCTGTTTATCACTGTGAAGCTGCTTAATATTCATTTATCAATATTTTTTTTTTATGTTAACCACTTATTTTTAAGTCTACAGTTTATCTCACTTATCATATCCACTTATTTTATATTTTTATTGTTATATTTTTATTTTTATCTTATTTCCTATTTTTATCTTTTACTTGATTTATTTATAATTCTACTTATGTTAATACTTTTTATTCTAATTTTATTCTATTTCTATTTTAATTTCCCCTTGTGTTTCTTGTAACTGTTATTTGCACTGTCCATGGAGCGGACCTGTTTACATTTCACTGCCAGTTGTATATTGTGTATATAACTGTGTATGTGACAAATAAAACTCTTGAATCTTGAAAATCTTGAATCTTAAAACAACCTGTAAAAAGCTCTATGTGACTTGACTGAATTCAGGAAGGTTGAAATGCACTACACGAGTTTTAAAGGTGTCATGAACTGGCTTTTTAATTTTTTTATACCGTTGTCTGAGGTCAACTTATGACGTTTGTGTGGTTTTTACATTCAGAAACATCATAATGAATGAGTAATAGGCTATTTTCTACCTTGTTTTTGAGGCTTTCTGAAAAACACTCGGTTTTGATGGGCGTGCCGCACTGAAGACTTAGAAGTAAACGCCCATGGTTAGGATTGGATAAGATTAGCATATTTAATGAGCTTCAGCTCCCCTCAGTACATGTGGGAATCGTCTGGGGAAACGCTCACAGGGCTCATCAAACAAACACAATGATTCATCTCTCATCCACCCGCAACTGATTGGAATTATATTTTTGTATTGGCTGGCCCGATGTGAATATAACCGCGAACCGTACACACACACACACACGCGTGCTTGGTCGGCCCGATCAGTGAATATAATCACAAACTGTACACACACACACACACACTTTGCGAGCCATGGCGTTACAAGTCCGAGTCTGATCACGAATGAACCAATAACAGCTTCTCCAGCCTTTGACCGCGTGCGAAGGTGTGTAATCAATAGATATCAAACCATCTTTAACAATGCAATACTAACACATATAAAAACATGTTTTACTCACATAAGTGTGTTGCAGCTTTTCTGTCGGATACAGAAGCACAGCATTGTGTTTTAATCTCAATATGTCTGCAAATCAAGTCTCGACCTGTGTCTTGTTTACAAACGAATCTGCGGTGAAATGAAGCAAACAAACGCGTAATGTCTTACGCACGTGAGCTGGAACTTCATTAAAAATAAAGTTCAGACATGCAGTCTGGCTCAGACTTTTAGCAACTGCGCTGTAAAAAGTTGAGCTAACTTAAAAAAATAAGGCAACATATCCAATTCAATTCTTGAAGTTAACTAATTTGCTCCAACTTCAATACTAGTTGCATAGAAAGTATAGAATGTTTAGCATTAAGCAGCTTAAAATTGTTCTTTCAAAGATAAATACATGATATGAACATTATTTGCCTCGAACTAGAAGCAAACGTTTTACCCTGCAAACCCTAACGCTCAAAATAATGAATTGTTTGAGTGGAGCCAACTCAAATTAAACAAATGAGTTCAATCAAATTAACTTTTATGAGTATTTAGAACTTTCTTTTTCTTTTGAGATCGGAAATGTTTCATTGTTTTGAGTTTTATGAACGTGTTTCTTTTAATTAAGACAAACTTAAATTTAACCGAAAATGGGCTGGGATTTCTATTTCCCAGCATGCTTTGCCATGACACTCAAAAGGGACAGTAAATGCCAAAATTAATTATATTATATTATGGGTTTTTGTGCAAGATTAACGTTAAGTGTGAGATTTAGTAGATTTATTTGTTATTTTCCATCATGTGATGAGTGGAGCAGCTCAGTTTGAGAACAGATATATGTGATGACAACACACGCACTCCTCGTTCAGCAAATGCTATGCTAATACTATCAAAGCATTGTGTAACCAATTAGCAAGGTTGCATTTGTTGAATTAGCTAGTTGAATCCAAGTTTCCTAATATTTAAGTGTAAGTGAATTGGCTTATACTCAAATGTTTCAAGTTTCAAGAGCAATTAAATGTAATTGTTTCAAGAGCAATTAAAATGTATGAGTACAGAATAAAAATCTGCATGTTATGGTTACTTAAACTTTACATTTCTTAACTTAAAAACATTGGATGTAACTGATAACAACATTTGTTCAGATAATTCTGTTAAACTTGGAAAGTTGGGACAACATAAATACTTGAGAATCTAAGTAAGGTCAACAAAACCTTTTTGACCTAAGTATTCTTATTTAGTTCACTTAATATAATGAACTTACTTGTTCGTTTTGTTAAAGCTACTTTGTTTTCTTTTCTGTTTTTTACATTTGTTAGAAGAACATTTTGCATGTTGGATTTTGTTTACAATGCCGTCCCCCCGTCCAGACTGCAAATCGGGACACATGTCAGTGTATTCCAGCCTTAAATTGTTTTCATTGTGTAGATTTTGGGAGTTTTTCGGACACTACTGGAATATTGAGAAAAAAAAACCCTACATATTGATGATCTCTTCATCTCCTGTTAGTGTGTGGGATATATTAGGCAGCAAGTAAACATTTTGTCCTCAGAGTTGATGTGTTAGAAGCAGGAAAAATGGGCAAGCTTTTGAGAGAATATGTTGTTTTTCTGGAATGTACTGTATAAATTCTATATTTTAACTTTTGTTTTACTGTGTTCAGAAATGAATGTTTTTTGTATAATATATATGATGAGATATAAAGAGAGAGAGGGTTTAAATGGTTTGTCTACTGTATTTACTAAATGAAAGCGCCTCTGTGAAGCTGATAATAACACAATCAGGACTGAAATCATCAGAGATCTGTTCAAAATAAACTTCAGCTGCTTTAAACATCATATCCAGACATGTTTGATGGACTCTCATGTCTTATTATCAGTCCTTCTTCTTCCCTCACTGAGCCGTTTGTGTTTATTCATCAGTGAGTCCAGAAACACCAGCAGAGATCAGAGTTAGAGAGCAAAGCCTTCATTATTATTCACTACTTTATTATACACAGCCACTTCTCTGACACTACATGAATTATATTAGTTGTGAAACGTTTTTAACTTAAAGGGATAAATTCTGTCATCATTTACTGACCCTCAAGATGTTCCAAACCTGTATGAGTTTCTTTGTTCTGCTGAACACAAAAGAAGATATTTAGAAGAATGTTTGTAACAAAGCAGATCCAAGCAACCATTGACTACTAGGGAAAAAAATACTATGATAGTCAATAGTTGCTCTCTCTGCTTGGTCACAAACATTCTTCAAAATATCTTCTTTTGTGTTCAGCAGAACAAAGAAACTCATACAGGTTTGGAACAACTTGAGGGTGAGTAAATGATAACAGAAGTTTCATTTTTGGGTGAACTATCCCTTTAATGTTGTCAAAAACAAAGTAGCGATCTAAATTATGTACGATTTATAAGTGTTGTAACTGTTTCATAAATGTTATGCTTAAATTAAATCGGTTTAACTTCAAGGTTTTTTATCTACAGATGTCAAAGCACATGTAATGTAACACAAGCTCTTGCCACACATCTTACTCAGCGAGATTTAAGAATTATGGGCTGTTGATTTTAGACCAATTTGTTTTAAAAATTTTGAAAACTATTTAAAGGATTAGTTCACTTTAAAATGATAATCTCCTGATGATTTCCTCACCCTCATCTCCTCCAAGATGCTCATGTGTTTCTTTCTTCAGTGGAAAAGAAATGAAGTTTTTTGAGGAAAACATTCCTGGATTTTTCTTCTCATAATGGACTTCAATGGGAACCAACGGTTGAAGGTCCAAATCACTGCAGTTTCAGAGGAAGAGCTTTGAGCGCTTTGTAAACACGGGGCGGCACTTCTGCCGACGTCACGTGACCAAATTTTGCCACACCCACTGTGTTATGTTCACAAACATCTCTCGCACATCTGACATGTATTTGTTTCATTATTTTAGATGAAGTATTTGTACTGTGTGTTTTGCCCCGTGCTGGTTTGACCCTGTGTGTCTGTGGGCTCACATTTATAAGATTTTTAAACAAACAAACAAACAATTTTTATGATTTATTTTCATAAAAAATCTGTTGCTCCAGCAATGTTTAATACAAACATAGCCTATATATTTTTTGAAAAGCACATTTTTCTTAGGGTGTGCATTAAGCCCCCTTGTATATGCTAAGATACAACTCATTTAGAAAATTTAGAGTATATTACCTTTGTATACTATTAATATGGTCTTAATAAAACATTATAAATATGTTATATTTATATATTTATGTTATAGATACTAGTATTCAGGTGCTGTGTAATATCATTGCACCACTGTACTCATGGTACGGCACACAGCTCTTGATTATTATGCAGGAATGAGAATATAATTCCTAGAAAATCACAACTTTTCACTTTCTGTCGGTCTTAGTACACGATGTAACTACAGAAGAGTCCAGTTTTAAAGGGGGGGGGGGGGGGTATTGACTAA
Source organism: Gobio gobio (assembly GCF_949357685.1). Taxonomy (NCBI): domain Eukaryota; kingdom Metazoa; phylum Chordata; class Actinopteri; order Cypriniformes; family Gobionidae; genus Gobio; species Gobio gobio. The sequence goes on along the minus strand of NC_137104.1, from coordinate 54,889,996 downwards.
TTTTCAGTCAATCTCATGTCAATCTTGAGTACCTATAGAGTAGTACTGCATCCTTCATATCCCCGAAAACACAGACATCACGAATCAGTGTATGAATATCAACAATGGTGACAATCAAAAAAAAAAAAAATTTGTTCCAACTGTTCGGGTTAAATGAATTTAAATGATTTATTTTGAGTCAGTGTCAAATATTTTGTGTGATTGATTACTTCAATTTCTTTAAGTTGATCCAAGGTTTTTATTTTTTCAGTGCAACACACGTGTAACGGAGGCCAGCTCGAAGTCGCTTTGCAAGTAAACCTCACTCCTCTGATCTCAAGAGACGCTCTAGCGACTGACACTAGGGGTTGCAGCCTTTAGCCTCCTTGTTAGAGCGTCTGACTCTCATGCCGGCGGACCGGGTTCGAGTCCCGCTTGGAGCGGGTGGTTTGAAGAGGAGGGGTTACACACGACCGTGAACCTTAATCGCTGGGATTGCTTCATCTTTCAGCATTAGATGAGCTACAAATCCGGAGTTGAGCTGTACCTTGTTTATAAACCATCGTCGCCGAAATACAGGGAACAAACAAACACTTGCACAACTCCTGCTCCGGAAAAACAAACTCCATCCACTGTCCCATTAATGCTGGGTTCTTTGGGAAGCGGTGCAGGGTCGTCTTGTTTTGGTGACACTGTTGATTTGGCGATTTTGGTGACATTGTTGATTTCTCTCGCTCTAGTCGCGGGCGCGTCCTTCCGGGAGAAGAGCCCGTACAAGGACATTCCGCCCCATCTGACATCACATATACCCATACACGAAAAAAACGTTCCGAAACTAATGAGAAACCGGAAGGAGTATTTTTGACACAGAAATACTCCATCAAACGTCCAACTTTATTTTTTTGAAACTTTGTCCATGGCTGCGTCCCAATTCGCATACTATCCGTACTAAATAGTATTCGAAAAAAGAATTAGTATGTCCCAAATCTTAGTATGTTGAAAAAAGTATTCCAAAGATTCCTGGATGGTTTACTATTTCCGGTCAGAATCCGAAGTGCAGATCGACACACACTCTAACGGCTGATATTACCCACAACCCATTGCGAGATGGACGAGGATTCGATTAGAACTACAAACGCGGATAAAAAGTGTTAAAAAACTACAAACATGACGGTTACGCGAGTCTGACGGTTAAGTGGAGAGGATTAGATAAAGTGGTTGGAGTGAGCAATTATCAGTATTTAACCTGACGAAAAGATATTTATTCAATATTATCCACATTATATTTCTCCTTCAGCAGCATTGAGAACTTTTGTAATGATACGTTTGGCCATTAACTTTGCAAACACATGAGAGGAGTCTCTGCATTAAAGACCCACGAAAGGCAGATCAACGAGCGACTACACTTCTCTCCGATACGGTAGGAAATTAAATTGAAAGTGGAGGACGATGATTGACAGGGCAGTTTAAATGGTGACGGGACGCACTTAACAGAGTCCGTTAAAGATGACGAAGTAGTATGTCCCAAAGCTTGCATACTTTTCTGCTACACACTCAAAAGTATGTACTTTTTCTTCACAAAAAGAGTACATACTTTTAGGACGTAGTATAAGTAGGCGAATTGGGACGCAGCCCATGTTTAGTCTTTAACAGTGTAAAAACCTCAGTATGCATGAAACATTTCACCCACCGTTTAAATATGGAAACTCTTTAGCCACTTTTGAGCGAGATGCTAACAGTCTAATCCGATTCAATGATCTATGCTAAGCTATGCTAAAAGTGCTAGCGCCAGACCCGGAGATCGGCTGAATGGATTCCAAAACGGTCAAACTCAACTGTTTACCTCTAGGGGAGACAGAAAATGAGCTTATTTTCAAAAATAGTGGCGGGTTCCTTTAACTCACAATTGATTATAATGGGAAATATACCTTACAGGAGTTAAAGTGTGACAAACTGTCGGCTATATATTCTATATGATGATTTACCCGTTGATATGCTGGAGCTTTGAATCCATATTTGCAATGTTGAACAGGATTTATCATCCGTTTGATCTTTCTCACTTGCTTCTTTTTTGTCTACAAAGTGTACCGACAACAGCAAATTTGGTGTTATTAAGCTATATAAGATCAGGTAGGCTATAATAATTTGATTATTCATTAGCTTCCAAAAACGTGAATATTTTTCATAAGTTGTAAGCTCTATTAGAAGACAAGTAGGGAAACATTACAGACAGAAATACAAAAACAAACAAACAAATTACAAATTATTGTCTGTAATGTGGATTGTAGTTTGTAATCGAGCTGTTAATGGGACGACATCTGGAACTGTCGTCTCCACAGAGAGCGGGCGGGAAAACACGTGGCGGGTTAGTGGATCTTTAGCGGAACAGAACGCTTTTATGAGAAACTGGAGAGGAGAGGAGAAGAGAAGAGAAGAGAAGAGAAGAGAAGAGAACCTCAGCCAACGGCACTGGATTTGTGTCTCAATGAAAATGATCTACGACTTGCACTTTCCGCGTCCCCGTGGAACCGCCTTTATGTGGAAGAGGTAGCCTACTCTCCAATCAGTTAAGGGGAAGATGGGGGTTTCAGATGACCACTCCTGGGACACCTTTGGTTTCGCTATGTCTCGCTGCACGAGCTGTGGGTTACAACGCCTGATGCCTGAGAATAACTCCTTCATCATGTAAGTTTTCATGTTTTTAAATACAAATACAGCTTGTTTGTGTTATTATAGCAATAGTTGTGTTTCGGCATGCTGAATCAATTACTGTGATTTACGATGGTTTATATTTATAGAGATATTAATATCATTATTAGATTGTTGGTGAGCTTCTAAAGCCTGTTGTTTGTGTTTTGAGTTGGACTGATCATTTACACAGGAATCATTTATAAAACTAAAGATGATCAGGTGTGGTGTGTATAGTTTTAGTGATGGTTAAGTGTGTTTGTATCTGTCATCATGTTAGTTTAGCTCATGGACTTTCTGTCTGTTTTCATTTGTCATGTGTCTCTTTGGTTATCGTCATTATTAGTTCACATGTGTCAGATGTGTGCATTTATCATCCTTATGTGTGAGTTGTTCCTCCTCCATTATGTGTAGTTGTGTCTGTCTGCATGCTTTGGCTTACTTGTTTGGACCTTTATTCCTCTGTCTTCATCTTTATTCCTCTTTATTCCTCTGTCTTCCTCTGTCTTCCTCTGTCTGCATGCAAGCTCATTCTGTCAGTATCTGTGATATAAACCAGCTCTTTTGTTTTTATCATCAGGTTGTTAAATCTTTATCTTCTTCTGCTGCTGCTGCTTTGCTTTATCAATAATTGCGGTCAGTATCATTTTTATTGATATATTGCACAATCTTTGATTTCAGTCCCTGTAGAGTTAATCTAGTAGATTGCTTCTATTTTGCAGCAAATGACTTTGCTTGACATTCTTGGGAATTTCCCAGCACATGACATCATCACTGAATGACATCACTGGGACATTCCACTCATCCCAGTTCATGCATATTCAGGAATTCACTACAGGCAGTGTTTGAGCACTCAAGTTTCTGATCTTTATCTGTTCATGAATGAAGTCTGTCAGCTCTGAGAATCCTAAAAGCTGGACGGACTTTCACTTTGAGGAACGTGAGAATAATCAGGGAATGTGGAAAAGCTGATTAAGACACAGTTGTGTTTGTTTAATGTCTAAACGTCATTCTGATGTACAGATCAAACATCACATCTGAGGAATTACATCTCTGTTGTTTAGTTTTCTTAATTTATATTATAAAATCCTCCTATTAGTTTAGATTTAGTGTCATTCAGAGCTGTTTTGTTTCAAATACATTTGGCATTAAAGGTGCACTGTGTAAGTTTTCCGTCCACTAGAGGTCGCCTGTTCAAAACAAAGGCGCAGTTTAGGGTTGCCACTAACGACTATTTTAATATAGATGAATCTATCTTACACAATAATTTAATTTAACTTGCAACGTTGGCCTTCAGTAGTGTACTATAAAAGTATAAATGTAAACAAGCCTTGACAAAACGTAAAACTAAAAGAGTAAAAAGGTAAAAATTTGTAAACCAACATAACAAAAAAAGAGAATATCAGCAAAAACTTTTTATATAGAATAGTGTTGTCACAATACCAAAATTATGACTTCGATACGATACAAGACAAAAATACCTCGATACGATACTGAATCCATACCATGGCAAAAAACTGTAAAAGTAATGGAATAATATGACAGAACTTAGTCTAGGCCAGTCTATATACAGTATGTGGAAAAGCTGATTAAGACACCGTTGTGTTTGTTTAATGTCTTAACGTCATTCTGATGTACAGATCAAACATCACATCTGAGGAATTACATCTCTGTTGTTTAGTTTTCTTAATTTATATTATAAAATCCTCCTATTAGTTTAGATTTAGTGTAATTCAGAGCTGTTTTGTTTCAAATACATTTGGCATTAAAGGTGCACTGTGTGACGTTACTGTAGTGAAGCAGAGCAGTACAAGTGTTGTGGAGCTGAGGAACCGCTGGAGCGATTGTTAATGAGATGAACGCAACACACGCCTCGCGAGCAGCGGGACTTTTATTATGCCACAGTCGCCACTTCCGCTCCTCCTCTCATGAGTGTGAGGTAACGCAGCTCTGTTGATCATATTACACACATCAGAGTGTGTTGATGATGGGATGGCGTTACTCTGCTATGACACTTGCTCACACTGCAGTGAGAGGAAAGCGTTTCTGCAGAATAAAACCACAAACTAACGCAGATATGATGTCATCGACAGGCCACGCCCTCACACGTCCCGGTTCCTCGGTTAAAACAGCACCTCACCATTTACAAATAGTTGGAAACATTTGGGATATTGCAAGTACTGAACAAAATATATAACACTGGCCTAGTGGTGTTTGGATATTTTACTGAAAAAATCTTACGTAGTGCAGTTTTAATTTTTGTGATTTTTTTTTGGTGTTTGCAGGAACCAGCCCTCAATCTGTGACCGAGAAAAGGGGAGGCGACGTCACCCTGTCATGTGACTTTGAGGCCAGAGACATTTCTGATATTGTTTTAAGCAGATTTTCCAAAAACATCCTTGTCTGTCAGAATGAAGAGTGTAAGAGTGAAAATGACAAAGTATTTAAAAAAGGAGCCTGTGACATCATCATCAAGGATCTGAGACTGAGGGATGCTGGGAAATATATTCTGAGGGTCTATTACACTAATAAGGAGCGACAAACCAGGGAATACCAGCTTCATATTCAGGGTAAAGTCAGAACTGAGTGTTCTGGAGTTCTTTAGTGATTGTGTTGGTCTTGCATGAGGGCCTGTGACCGTCAGAGACACTGAATGTGGCAATATATACGATTAGTCGTCTCCAATATGGGTTTTCCAATGGATGATTTTAAGTGTTTGTTGGTCCCTTTAACCCTAAATCTGTGTGTGTGGCTTTGACTGATGGACACGTTATAATAATGCTGAGTGTGTGTGTGTTTCTCCTCAGATGAGATCTCTGTGAACACAGGTAAGGAGCTGAAGTTGGATGTTCTGTTGACCAATGCTGATAAAGTGGAGACAAACTCCAGAGGAGAGTGGACAGAGGTGTGGACGAGAGGTCACGGGGTCAGCAGTAATCGACTGACCGACAGTGATGGGAATCTGACCATTAATGCGTTCACATCCAATGACACTGGAACATACAGAGTTCTGGACTCTGAAGGAAAAATCCTGATCACGATTAAAGTCACACTCACAGGTCAGAGAACATCAGAAGATGAGTGGAAAAAACATAAAGCTGAGGTTTATTCCTGATTTCTCATGAACAGCATTTGCTAAACTGTGTGACCTTTCAATCTCCTCAACAGAAACTGGTACAGGATCAGAGAGGAGAGGTCCTAAAGTCATCCCTAATGGCACTGAACAACACAGTAAGTAAACGTAAGAGCGTTACAAAACCTTTAAACAGTGATTTTAAACATTTTGAAACTGTTCTCTTCCCTCCTTCCAGCTGTTATGGTTTGGATTATGATTGGACTGAGTGTGTTTGCGGTTCTGCTCTCATCGTGAAACAGAAGTGGATGAACAGCAACACAGAACAGGATTCCTCCCAAAACGTCCCAATGAAAGAGATTTTACTATAGTCCAGATCATCTAGAGACGACACTGGACGCTTGTACTTTACCTTCAGAGCATTCCTGCGTTCCTGCACCAAGACTTGTTTGTTGACTGGTTAACGTGATCTTGATAAAGATCTGCGCTGGGAACTGAAGGATTATTTAAACTGTTTCTATCGAATCCATCAATTATTGTTTAAATCAAACAGCTAAAGTATTAACAGTGAGAAAGTAAATCTGTGTCAAACTGTGAAAGAAAGAAAGTTCATGTAAATACCATGTTTAAATAATATGGCATGAGAGAGTCTTGAAGTGTCATCATCTCAACTTTAAGACACATTTTCTGTTGGTATTGTTTATGTATTTTTGCATTAATCCACTGCTATTCCTCATTTTAGCCTAACATATCATTGTATACCTCTCTCTGTAAAATTCTGTTTATAGTAATAGCCATCTGTATATTTATTCACTGTACATATTCACCTGTAAATTCTGTTTATAGTAATAACCATCTCACTATTTATAGATATATTTATATATATTCAGTACATATCCATGTCCTGCACTTATGCAACCGTTGTATATCCTGCACTTGCTGCTATTGCACTTCTGGTTAGACCTAAACTGCATTTCGTTGCCTTGTACTTGTACTTGTGTAATGACAATAAAGTTGAATCTAATCTAATTAAGTATTATGTGAAATATGAAGAGGATGTTTAAATGGTTTACTTTTATTGCTGCTGCTACTTACAAACTAAACTGCCTCTGTGAAGCTGCGTCTCAGATTCAGATCCCTGTGAATGTCAATCTGTGAATGTCAAATGGCCATCACGTGTTCCCTTAACCCGGAGGTCAGCGCACAGGCGGGACGTCAAAGTCACCTGTGGTATTTTATCATTATTGTGATTTGTATTTCATTTTTGGATGATGTCACTAAATAAAGCATGAAAAAGGATTTTACGAGTTTTTGATTTTATGAGTAAAATAAAGTCTGTGGTAAGCTATAAAAACTGCAATGGCGTCTGCAGATCCCTCCATAGTTTATCAAGCTCAGTACGTTTGTAACAATCGGCCTTATAGGAAGAGGTTACTTCAGTTAAAATGGCCTCAGATAATAATGTGAGAGATTTTGGAGTGTTTAAAAAGACAAAGCAAACCAACAGTGTATTTACAATGTTCACAAGAGACTTAAAACTAGGAAACCTCGGGCTGGTAAAAGCATAGAATCCATAACAGCATACCCTAAAACAGTCCGAATGAGGGCCAGTGTGTCGATAGTCCTTATGAAAGTGTCCAAACGTCTACAATCCCAGTGATAGTGAATCCAAATGCTTGTAACTGGAAAGGTGAGACAAATAAAACTCCACAGTCCAGGTTTGGTGATCACCAGCGCATTCGTTACCTCCCCCATTGCCATGCTGCCACCTTTATACTGGTCTACTTCCTGTTTCCTGTCATGTGATCAGTCAGACATACACACATGAAAACAAATAAGAGGACTACAATGAGACAACATGTAAACCTATTGAACCTATTGAGAAAAACACAACGCGGTTAATAAATGCACCAGAAGCGCTCTCAGACAGCGCTCGCTCCCGAATACAGGAGCTACATTTCGCGTACAAGTATGAAATTTGGTACACACGTAACAACCCAAAACCTAGGGTGAATTAAGGGTGATTGGGACATAAGGTTGAATGGGACAGTATAACTACAGAGTTTATTTTCTCTCCTGATGAGTGAAAATAAACAACTTTTGCTCAGCCCTAGCTGTGAGACTGCATAATCAAAATTGCATGCCCTCATTGGTGTGACATCACGTGGGTGGGCGGAGCAAACATAAAACAGGAAGTTGACCCTGCAACACATGAGGTGAAGAAAAGCTAGTTTTAATAATAAGATCATACAATTGTCATAGCAAATATATTGCCAAAACCTTTGATTGAAACATGAATATTATGTACTACTGCATCAAAATCAGTAAAATATAGTTAGTATAAATGTTCAGAATTAGGTGTTTTTTATTTTGCCCCATCCAACCTAACACAATTTGGGTGATTGGGACAGTATAGTTTTGGGTGATTGGGACAGTGCTTAAAGGCTTTGCTTATTAAGAAAATGACTGACTTTGCAACAGAGAACCATTGTGTATGCTATGTCTGCTCTAAACTGGTGTTTTCTCAACCATTCACCAATGACAGTTGCACATTTTTACAGATTTTGTTGCAGTAGTACATAATATTCATGTTTCCTTTAAAGTTGTGCAATATATGAACTATATGAACTATGACAATTTACCCTAATACACTAACTACGTTCAAACTGTCAATCCAAATCAAATTTTTATGCATATTTATCTATTAATTATTTTTTATTTGTATTATTTATTAAATTTGGGGGAAGACAATTCTGTAATGTATGAGTTGTCAACAGATTTATAAACATTGAGTAATAAAGTTTAACAGAAATAAACATGGAAGTAATTTTTTGGCTCAGTTTACATAAAAGTGTATGTCACACCTCCTTTCATTATGATATAACTTTTTTTCCTCCTCAAATGGATAGGTAACATCATCAATATTACAGATATGTATTATGTGTTGGGCTGATGTTTATGGCAAGAAACCTTACAAAAGGCGGAGATTCAAAAACTGTCCCAATGACCCTTAATTCACCCTACAAAAAAGTCCTGGGAGCAAAATCTGAAAATCTTTTCAGATAAACATCATATTTGCCCATTTTTCCTGCTTCTAACACATCATCTTTGAGGGCAAAATGTTCACTTGCATAAACCACCCACTAACAGAGATCATCAGTGTTATTCACTTCACCTGTCAGTGAAGTCATAATGTTATGCCTGATCAGTGTATATTGTTATCGTGAAATAAAATCTCATTTCATAAAACATTATACCAGTTATACTCCTTGAATAGTGATCAATCATAAGACTCTAGCTTCAGCAGGAGGAGCCAGATATGGCTTGTTTCTGGAGCTTGAGCTCTACTTTTGCTTTTGCTTTTATTGAAAACTCACTAGACAAACGTTGACTGTGTTTACAAAGTTTTGACGTCTGAAAATAAGACTCGTGCTGAATTTTCACCATGTAAGTTTTCATGTTTGTATATAGTATAAATCCATCCTGTGTGTTTTTGTATTATAGTATATATTTCATTGCAGTGCATATAGTCTCTGTCTCTGTGTGTTTGTATCTGTGACATAAACCAGTTCTTCTGGTTTCTCCACAGGTTGTCGAATCTTCTTCTGCTTTTGTGCTTTGTCAGTCGTTGCGGTCAGTGTCATTTTGTTTGTAATTTGTAACAATTCTTGATTTTCAATGTTATAATTGTTCAGTTCTTTCTCTTTTGCACCAAATGACTGACGTTTGTAGATTGTCTACAGTTTAGCTAAAGGATTTGCATGTTTTTATACATTGCTAAATCACCAATATATGATCAGAAATATTTTTAGACCTGGACAAATGTGCTTTGATGCAACAGCCGTTACATCTGTTCTGCTAAATTTTTTTACTTTGACAAGCCAAAAACAGATTTTAAAGTAAATGGGCGCCTTCCATTTTCACAGTCTGGCAGAAATAATGGGAGGTTCCAAAATATAAGGTCACATGACAATAACAGTGTACGGTTGCTAAGATAAAGGGGGTGGGTCAACTTACCCACTGGCTCATCTTACCCCACTCTCCCCTATTGACACTTTGTATTGAATACATTATTATACTGTGTGTATTTGCAGGAACCTCCACTATACCTGTGACAGGACAAACAGGAGAAAACGCCGTCCTGCCATGTGACTTTAAGGCCAGCGAGATTTCTCAGATTGTTTTAAGCGGTAACTCAGAAAACATCCCTGTCTGTGAGAATGAAGAGTGCAGTGGCCGAGTGTTTAAAGAAGGAACATGTGGCGTCATCATCAAGGATCTGAGACTGAGGGATGCTGGGAAATACATTCTGAGACTCTATTACACGAATGATCAGACAGAAGTGGAGCAACTAATCCTGGAGTACCAGCTTCATATTCAGGGTAAAGTCAGACGTTTTTTTCTGGATTTCCTAATAATTTTAACAATGTAATTGCATGCAGGCAGTAACCAGCAAAGAGAGTAAGGCCCAATCCCAATTCTATTTTATACCCCTTCCCCTACCCCTACACCCATTCCCCTTGAAACAGAGTGCCAAGGCGTAGGGGTGAAAATATTCCCCTAAGTAATGGGACACCACTACTATACCATTACACGCCATCATACCCCGTTTCTTTTATTAGTGTCCTGTGACATTTAACCAGTATGAACAGCAATGAAGTGTGTAGGCTATATCTAACAGAAATCAGGCGAATTACTCACTCCCAACCAGTGATGCCAGTAACGCATTACTCTAATCTGACTACTTTAGTAGCGAGTAATCTAACGCGTTACTATTTCCAAACCAGTAATCAGATTAAAGTAATGTATCATTTTCCTTAGTAAAAATATATATTTTTGCTTTCTTCTTGCATCTCGGGGAGAGTATTTATAGTAAGTGAAGTCAAGAAGTCTTTATTACATTTTTTTATTAAAACATGTTTTTGTTTTTTTTCAGGAAATATTTTTTAATTTAATCTTAAAATGTCAGGAGATACACTGTTGACGTTACTGTTAAAAATGCACTTCCAATAAAGTGAGTTTTGGCAAAAACGGTTGTCATTTCTATATTGAGGCAGCAGGGGTGTTGTCTACAGCTGCTGAATGTAACTAATAAAGTAACTTGTAATCTAACTTAGTTACTTTTAAAATCAAGTAATCTGTAAAGTAACTAAGTTACTTTTTAAAGGAGTAATCAGCAATCAGATTACTTTTTCAAAGTAACTGTGGCAACACTGCTCCCAACAGAGTTTTGCGCTGTATTTGGACTTAAAGGGTTAGGTCACCCAAAAATGAAAATTCTGTCATTAATTACTTACCCTCATGTCGTTCGACACCCGTAAGACCTCCGTTCATCTTCGGAACACAAATGAAGATATTTTAGTTGAAATCCGATGGCTCCATTGGCACAATGGCAATTTACACTCTCAAGACCCTTAAAAGACACTAATCACCGATCCGATCCGAATCATGAATCGACTCACTGATTCTTAACGCTTCGAAGCTTCATGAGGCCGTGTTTTGAAATCGTCATCACTATGTAAGTCGTTATTTAGGGTTTTTTTGCGCACGAAAACTATTATCGCCGATTCATAAAGTTATTTTAGAACCACTGTAGTGAGATGGACTTTGTAACTTTAGTCTTTAGTGTCTTTTAAGGGTCTTGAGAGTGTAAAGTGTATTGTGCCAATGGAGGCCTTTCAGAGCCATCAGATTTACACTAAAATATCTTCATTTCTGTTCCGAAGATGAACGGAGGTCTTACGTGTGTCGAACGACATGAGGGTCAGTCATTAATGACAGAATTTTCATTTTTGGGTGAACTAACCCTTTAATAAAACGGCGCTCTTTTTCAGTTCAAAAACGTATGAGCCAGAGTTTCCTAAGATGATACAGAACATACAAGACTAGTGAAACTGCTTTTCCATCGGGCCAAACTGTTCTCTTTTTTTATTAACCGTTCCATTCCGTGCTGATCCGAGCCGGCCGGTACGGATATGGTTTTGTTATCTACTGTGGTGCTGTGATAATGTTTATACATTATACGTCAAGTTAGTCATTGCCTTGGTAACGCAAGAGTTTACAGACAATATGTATTGTCAATATTGATATATATATAATATATATACACACACTCACCCAGTGGTTAAATTGGCTTTTGTAGGGAGGGGGAGCCCTTATTTACGGTGAATGGTCATTCAAAATCGCGCCGGAAAAAGACTTAATGTGTTTTTACATTAAAGGCTCTTTTTCCAGTACTAATGTGTAAGGTAGGGTTGAGTAGTTATTCAAACAAAGAGAAATACTTTACAGTTCACTTAGGGCCATAGGCAGGGTTTTTAAAATCAGTAAGGTCCCAAATATGAGGTATTTAGGGAGGTTCTGGGGAATGGTCCCCCGAGAAAATTTTGATTTCTCTGATCTACATTATGTGCATTTTTAATAAGTTTGAAGGCCAAAAAATGAATAATAAATAGCTTTCAAAACCATGTCAGTGTGCAGTAGATTATTTGACAATACCCCCCTAAAAATGAGCTCTGACTGTAGTCTTTTTATTTTCGTCTGTGTTCCTGAAAAGGGTTGGGAACTTTTTTTGACCAAATAACCTTTTTTTTTATTTTTCATTTTTGGTAAATGCATTTTTCCAAAAGAGCCACAGTAAAAAAAAATATAACATTTTTATTAAAAAGCATTTTTTTTTTCAATAAAATGTCAACAGCAGTAATTATTAGGTCCATAACTAAAAACAAACAATTATGCAGCAAACAATAAATAAGTTGCAATATGGAATTAATTGTGCAGGACTTTCACTGTGAGGTTGACCAACTGATGAGTATAAATCCTCTTTGTGTGTGTGAACGCCCACAGTGCTTACATCTACTATGTTTATGTGAATACTCGACTTGGCATTTTGATATGTTTCTGTGTTTATTTGGCAGTTTAGGAGTGCAACCGAAGACAAAGGCTAGTAGGCTTGTCCGCTTGTCCGTGTTGCGCTCTGAGCGCGCGCACAGCATCCTGTCAGTAATTCAGTTTTCTTTCGTGACTTATCATGCTTTTATTATTTATTTTATCTTGACACTCGCGAACAGCACTGAACACACAACTTGAATATTATCATAAACTTGTCATTAACTTCGGCAGGCTGTACAACAAGGGGATTGTAATTGGCTGCTTTTTTCTGCAGAGAACGTATCTCTGTTGATGTGTGTGTCTAATCTTTTTATCGATCATGTTAGTAAATGTTAGATATGTTGGTAAAGTGTGAGAGACCATGCGAGGTTCCTGACCGCTGCTCTAGCTATTGGCGGATTTCCATGGTAACTCACTGTTAGAGTTGTGACGGTTTTACCTGATGGCTGTGGCCGCGGTGCTGAACCAGAGAACGCAGCGATTAATGCATTATGCCGTCTGATAATTCCATGCAGCCTGTATTTGCCAGGAGACAAACAATAATTAAAGTCTAATAACAATATTTCCTGCTGAAGGAGACGGAGCTGAGCTCCAGCAGGGTGTGTTGTGGACCTGAGGAGGCGGAGCTGCGCTCCGGTGCGCTCCGGCCCAATTTAACCTCTGCACTCACCTAAAGGAATATTAGGAACACCTGTTCAATTTCTCATTAATGCAATTATCTAATCAACCAATCACATGGCAGTTGCTTCAATGCATTTAGGGGTGTGGTCCTGGTCAAGACAATCTCCTGAACTCCACACTGAATGTCAGAATGGGAAAGAAAGGAGATTTAAGCAATTTTGAGCGTGGCATGGTTGTTGGTGCCAGACGGGCCGGTCTGAGTATTTCACAATCTGCTCAGTTACTGGGATTTTCACGCACAACCATTTCTAGGGTTTACAAAGAATGGTGTGAAAAGGGAAAAGCATCCAGTATGCGGCAGTCCTGTGGGAGAAAATGCCTTGTTGATGCTAGAGGTCAGAGGAGAATGGGCCGACTGATTCAAGCTGATAGAAGAGCAACTTTGACTGAAATAACCACTCGTTACAACCGAGGTATGCAGCAAAGCATTTGTGAAGCCACAACACACACAACCTTGAGGCGGATGGGCTACAACAGCAGAAGACCCCACCGGGTACCACTCATATCCACTACAAATAGGAAAAAGAGGCGACAATTTGCACCAGCTCACCAAAATTGGACAGTTGAAGACTGGAAAAATGTTGCCTGGTCTGATGAGTCTGGATTTCTGTTGAGACATTCAGATGGTAGAGTCAGAATTTGGCGTGAACAGAATGAGATCATGGATCCGTCATGCCTTGTTACCACTGTGCAGGCTGGTGGTGGTGGTGTAATGGTGTGGGGGATGTTTTCTTGGCACACTTTAGGCCCCTTAGTGCCAATTGGGCATGGTTTAAATGCCACAGCTTACCTGAGCATTGTTTCTGACCATGTCCATCCCTTTATGAGCACCATGTCCCCATCCTCTGATGGCTACTTCCAGCAGGATAATGCACCGTCACAAAGCTCCAATCATTTCAAATTGGTTTCTTGAACATGACAATGAGTTCACTGGACTAAAATGGCCCCCACAGTCACCAGATCTCAACCCAATAGAGCATCTTTGGGATGTGGTGGAACGGGAGCTTCGTGCCCTGGATGTGCATCCCACAAATCTCCATCAACTGCAGATGCTCTCCTATCAATATGGGCCAACATTTCTAAAGAATGCTTTCAGCACCTTGTTGAATCAATGCCACGTAGAATAAAGGCAGTTCTGAAGGCGAAAGGGGGTCAAACACAGTATTAGTATGTGTTCCTAATAATCCTTTAGGTGAGTGTATGTATATATAATTCACTTTTTTACACATTAATGTGTTCAAATCACTCAAATGTGAAAAGCTACGGAGAAACTGGCAGCCAGGCGACACGCAAGTGATCGATCCCGAGTGGCAACATACACACATTCTAGCAGCACAGAGTCTGTGGAGGGAAACTCCTCATTCCCCTTCGTTCGAAGTGTGGTCCTGAAAAATCTTCGTTTGAAGGGCTATCTGGCCCTTCCCCTTACCTCTACCACTCCAGCCAAAAGAGAATCGAGACTCACCTACCCCTTCACGAGAACGTGCAAAACGAAGAGGTAGGGGAAAGGGAAGGGCTAGAAATGCGATTGGGCCTAAATGTCTCACATCCCATACAACATTACATTTGGTCCCTCAATCCTAAATCTGTGTGTTGTGGTTTTGACTGATGGACACATTATAATAATGCTGAATGTGTGTGTGTTTCTCCTCAGATGAGATCTCTGTGAACACAGGTGAGGAGCTGAAGCTGGATGTTCTGTTGATCAATGCTGATAAAGTGGAGACAAACTCCAGTGGAGAGTGGACAGAGGTGTGGACGAGAGGTCACGGGGTCAGCAGTGATCGACTGACCGACAGTGATGGGAATCTGACCATTAATGTGTTCACATCCACTGACGCTGGAACATACAGAGTTCTGGATTATAGAGGAGAAATCCTGATCTCAGTCACACTCACAGGTCAGAGAACATCAGAGGATGAGTGGAAATATTATCTTTAATACATCATGACAGAAACATAGTGTCGCCCACATCCAGTGCTCGTGGAATCCACATGTTCCAGATGTGGGCCGGATCTGTCTGTGTTGGGTTTTTCTCGTTCAATCCTGACTAATCTTTTCATATCTTCTACAGAGTCTGGCTCCACTGGAGAAAGCAAAGGTAACACAGAAGAACAGGAAAGTAAGAGGCTGTTAAAAAACTGAACAGTGAGTTTAAAAATGTAAAATTTGTGCTCTCTTCCCAGCTTCGTCCCATCCTGATCGAGATCTTGTGAGATGGCCAGAGATACTGAATGGGGTTGTTGTGATTGTGGTCTTTTTGGCAATGTTAGTGGTTATGGCCGTTCAAATTGTGATGAGGGTTGCTGGGTACTGGTGATTGAGCACCAAACATCTTCAGAAGATTCTGGATCTCATTTTCCTGCTATATTTTGTTTGTTTACTGAATCTGCACCTGGCCTAAGAATTGGACTGAAATGTTACCAATCCTGAGTCTTGAACTTGAAAAATGAAAGCATATACATACATATTTTTAAATGAAAGCATTTACATGTATATTTAAAAAGGTTGTAGAAACTATTTGTGTTTAAATAATATTTTGTATTTAATATATATATATATTTAAAAAAAAATTCTCATTTAGGATATATTTTTTATATATTCAAATTTCTATTTGAGAGTTATTTTCCTGTTTTGCACTGTGAAACTGCTTAATATTCAATATTATTGATGTGATCTGCTTTATAGCCATCTGAAGTTAATTAATAATTGATGTTTACAACTAATTTACTGTAGAAATGAACTCGGTTTGCATCATTATTTTCCTGTTCATCATCCATCTTTCATTTCCATGCTTGATTTAAAAAAAAGGGGGGGGGGGGGGGTTCTTACACTATTAACTGTAAATAATTTAACCGTTACCCCTTTTTGGCTTAAGTTATATATCAGAGTAGGGATGGCAAGGCTTGATCTTAACTTAGGTATAGGTAAAGAAACAAGTTTGCTTTGGTTTGCTCAACTAGATTTCTGAAGAATCAGACCCAAACTTTACATTACACAAAATAAACAAAAACAAGATAATAAACAAGGTAGAAAACAGGAAAACATCAGTTACATCAGTCATCAAACAGGAAAAGTTCAGCGTTTGGGGAATCTTGACTGGAAAAGCGAATGATAACACTTAGCTGAAGGTGAAGCTGACCAGGTTTGGTGGTAGTTGAAATGTCCTTGCAAAAGTTATTACTTTTAGAAACCACAGTTCACTCCGAGATAATCCTAATGTTGAAGAAAGGAAAAGTGTCCTCCGGCCTTCTTTCCACCAGTGCAATCCAAACCCTCATTGTGCTCACGTTAAACCTCCAAGTGTCATGATCCAAGCAACCAACCCCAGAGTAGACAGTTAGCTGACGCAACCTTATGCAACTACTTTCTTCTCAAGAAAGAAAGCACAGAAATAAAAATGTCCATCTAAATCGAAGACACGGTCACAAAGCCTGAATAGCTCCATGCTCAACACACTCAAAATCATAGTTATACATTAAATACATGCTCTGGTTTTGGTAATCGTTGGAAAAAAACCCCCATTACTTTCTGATTGACCCAAAAAGGAAACACATTCCTCAATCATAGGACCTTGTAAAGTCAGACGGAATAGCCCTCTATCCACATGCTTGCCTACTTCTTCAGGTATAGTACCTGGCTAAATACTCATCTATGAAGATGATTAGCACCCCCTAATGGTGTGGAAAAATATAACCACTAAGGTAACAGAGTTAAAGCTGTTACATATTTTGGACTAAGGCTATAACATAACATGTGGAAAAAGTGAAGCGCCAGTAAATGCAAAGCAACAATGATTTTTTTGATACGTACATCATTTTTTCAAGCTACAGTACATGCTGGGAAATGGCACAACATTGTTCAACATAAAATAGTTTGTTCAGATAACTCCCTTTGGAAAGTCGAGACAACATTCGGACATGTTTTAGACAAATACTTGAAGTTTTTGTAAACTTTTAGAATATAATTAACTCTTTTTTTTCTTCTTGTGTCTCCACGACGCATGCGCGAGAATATGACGCAGATCCGGCGTTCGGACACATGACCCAGAAGAGATTTGTTTACGAGCAGAGGAAGACGCGCGTATCTCAGCTGATGAATTCTACATTGATCGTGCTTTAGGTCTCGGCGTAGTTCTCAAAATCGGGCTAAAGTGAGCATTTCATGGATTCCCGAACGCTGGCGCTACGTCATATTCTCACGCATGCGTCGTGGAGACACACACGGAAGGGAAGAACAAGTTGGATAAAGGTGTTATTTTGAGTTTTTTTGCGCACAAAAACTATTGTCGTCACATCGTAAGATTATTGTAGAGTCACTGTGGTGAGATGGACTTTGTAACGACGTTTTAAGTGCCTTTTATGGGTCTTGTGAGTGTAAATGTACTGAATGCCAATGGAGGCCTATCTGAAGCCTTTCTCAGCATCAGCTTTACACTAAAATATCTTCATTTGTGTCTGAAGATGAATGGAGGTCTGACGGGTGTCCAACCACATGAGGGTGAGGAATTAATGACACAATTTTCATTTTTGGGTGAACTAACCCTTTAATAGCTGAAATCATGACATAAGAAACATACTTTTAATGTCATAATTTCATGCGTGATAGTTTTTCTTATGTGGCAGAAATGGATTCTATAATATTGAAACACTTTCTTTCAAAAGATAAGATCTAGTAAAAGTATGTTTATGTTATGAGCCCCAGCTCTAACTACATAACCCTAGATGTGATTGTAAAGACCTTTTTAATATGGTCAAATTGATCGAAAGAATTATTAACTGCATGTCACAGAAGCTTTTCATAGAGCTTATCTTATGAAATGTGCAATATTTATGATGATGGATTCAGAAAGCACAGCTTTGTTGGTCAATGCGAGCTAATGCAGGCTAACTCTGGGGATTCAGGAGGATTTGATGCATCTTTACACTCGGTGGTTTGATGCAGTAACACTTGAACTGATTAGAGACTATGATTCAGTGTTTTACAGCGGACACATCAGTGGTTTAGAGTCTCTAATGGTCAAGAGTGGCTCTAATGGTCAAATCAATACGACATGATTTAATCTATGAAAGAACACAGGATGTGGCTGAAGGAATGCCATATTCTGCTGTGTTGCGATTTCTCATCAGTCACGTGATCATATTTTACCAATAGAAGAGCTTGTGTGTCTGTGTGTGTATACATTAAGTTTCGTTTTTAAATTCATTTTTTTCCCTTGCACCCTGCCACTTCATGACGCCTGATTGAAAGACTCTCGAATATTTATCATGTAAGTTTTAATGTTTTAAACCATAAATCTATCATGTGTGTCTCTGTGTTATTATAGTAGGATAACTGTATTGTGTACGCCGCTATCGATGCGGAAATGAGCCGACATGTGCGCCACTTGAACATATCCATTAATACTGAGATTATGATGATGGGCTTTAATTCCACAGCTGATATCATAATAAATAAATACATAAATAAACCAAGAAATGTAAATAATAATAATAATAATAATAAAGTACATACATACATAAATAAATATATACGAAGAAATGTTAAAAAACTAAAATGCATAAATATATATGAAGAAATGCACAAAAAATGCATAAATATATAGGCTACATAAATAAACATACAAATAAATGTTAAAAAACTTAAATATATAGAAATAAGTGGAAATAAATAGGCCTACATGTAGACATAAAAAATACGCATAAATATGAAAATAGATATAAGTGGAAATAAGTAAATGTAGAAATAAATACATGTGGAAAAATATACAATTATACATAAACTAGGAAATAAAATACTCTAATTTTTAATATTTATTTATGTATTATTACGTCTGCTTTGGAATTCCGCAGGTTTTTGTTTGTGTGATTATTAATATAAATATTAGATTATCAAGCCTGTTGTTTGTGTTTGGAGTTTGACTGATGATTTTCAGTATTACACAGAAATCATGGGAACACTTTACAATAAGGTTTATTAGTTAACATGAACTAATAATGAACTGCACTTATGAAGTATTTATTTATCTTTGTTCGTGTTCATTTCAACATTTACTAATGCATTATTTAAATCTCGCTAACATTAGTTAATGCACTGTGAACTAACATGAACAACAGCTCTGTTCAGCATCAGCTCATCTGTGTTAATGTTAGTTCATATAAATCCAGCTGTTCATGGTTTGTTCATGTTAGTTCACACTGCATTAACTAATGTTAGCAAGATTTGAATAATGCATTTATTAGTATGAACCTTATAGTAAAGTGTTACCGAAATAATTTATAAAACCAAAGATTCTGATTTTGTTGTTGACATTTTTATCATATAAGGTCCACATATGTTAGCTATTCAGACTTTATGAAAGTGAATGTTTAATAATATTTCACTGCTCAGGAAAGTATTTTCTCTCTGTATAAATGTGTTTGTGGTGTGTGATATAATCCAGCTCGTGTGTTTTCTCCTCAGGATCAGACAGCTGACTCTTCTGCTGCTGCTGTGTTGCTTCATCAATAACGGTCAGTATCACTTCTCTCTATAAATTGTAATGTTTGCTCTTCAGTTCCAGTTATTCTAGTCGATAGTTTCTCTGCCAAGTGACTTTTTGTGACTTCAGTTGATGATTGATGGTGGGAATTCCCCAGAATATTACATGATCACACACCACACTGACCTCATACTGGTCATTCGTTTGTTTCAAAGGCCAATAAGAAATACTGTCTTAAAGGAACACGCCAACTTTTTGGGACTTTGGCTTATTAACTGTATTCCCCAGAGTTAGATAAGTCCATACACACCATTCTCATCTCTGTGCCATAACTCTGTCTGACACACCCACGGCTAGCCTAGCTTAGCACAAAGACTGGAGGTATATGGCTCCAGCCAGCCTAGCTTAGCACAAAGACTGGAGGTATATGGCTCCAGCCAGCCTAGCTTAGCACAAAGACTGGAGGTATATGGCTCCAGCCAGCCTAGCTTAGCACAAAGACTGGAGGTAAATGGCTCCAGCTAGCCTAGTTAGCACAAAGACTAGAGGTATATGGCTCCAGCTAGCCTAGCTTAGCACAAAGACTGGAGGTAAATGGCTCCAGCTAGCCTAGTTAGCACAAAGACTAGAGGTATATGGCTCCAGCTAGCCTAGCTTAGCACAAAGACTGGAGGTATATGGCTCCAGCTAGCCTAGCTTAGCACAAAGACTGGAGGTAAATGGCTCCAGCTAGCCTAGTTAGCACAAAGACTAGAGGTATATGGCTCCAGCTAGCCTAGCTTAGCACAAAGACTGGAGGTATATGGCTCCAGCTAGCCTAGCTTAGCACAAAGACTGGAGGTATATGGCTCCAGCTAGCCTAGCTTAGCACAAAGACTGGAGGTATATGGCTCCAGCTAGCCTAGTTAGCACAAAGACTGGAGGTATATGGCTCCAGCTAGCCTAGCTTAGCACAAAGACTGGAGGTATATGGCTCCAGCTAGCCTAGTTAGCACAAAGACTGGAGGTATATGGCTCCAGCTAGCCTAGTTAGCACAAAGACTAGAGGTATATGGCTCCAGCTAGCCTAGCTTAGCACAAAGACTGGAGGTATATGGCTCCAGCTAGCCTAGTTAGCACAAAGACGGGAGGTAAACGGCTCCAGCTAGCCTAGCTTAGCACAAAGACTGGAGGTATATGGCTCCAGCTAGCCTAGTTAGCACAAAGACTAGAGGTATATGGCTCCAGCTAGCCTAGCTTAGCACAAAGACTGGAGGTATATGGCTCCAGCTAGCCTAGTTAGCACAAAGACGGGAGGTAAACGGCTCCAGCTAGCCTAGCTTAGCACAAAGACTGGAGGTAAATGGCTCGAGCTAGCCTACTGCTCAATAAGAGACAAAATAACACAAACATTTTCCTATTTACATGTTGTGATGTGTATAGTCACAGCGTGTACAAATAACAAGGTCACATGAGACACAGCCATCTTATAAACGTATACACACTGGGGACTATATTCTCAGAAGGCGAAGCATTACATGTAACATGTAACATGCATTATGTAATCATATTACTTTTTGATGTAATGAGTAAAGTAGCGCATTGCAGATTACTCCATCATCAGTTCACAATTATTGAATCCACTTGGATGTGTGAGCAAGTGACTAAAATAACTTTACTAAAATATTTCATGATGAACTTTATGACTGAGAATAGACAAAAACAGGTGTATTGTTCAGTTTGCATTGAGTGAATTAATACCGTCTGTATTTGCAGGAATCCCCACTGTAGGAAACATCACTATACATGTGACCGGACGAGAAGGAGAAAACGCCACCCTGCCATGTGGTATACAGGCCGGAGACATTTTTCATGTCATTTTAACTAGACTGTCAAAACCCATCCTTGATTGTCAGAATGAACAATGTAAGAGTGAAAGTGAAGTATTTAAAAAAGGAGCCTGTGACATCATCATCAAGCATCTGAGACTGAGGGATGCTGGGAAATACATTCTGAGGGTCCATATTAATGATAAGGAGCAACAAATCAAGGAGTACCATCTTCATATTCAGGGTAAAGTGAAAACTGATCAAACCATCAGATTTCCTTTAGTGATTCTATTCCTGTAACCGTCAGACACTGAATGTGTCACGTACCGCCTATTCAGATGAATCAACTCCAATATGGGACTTGCATTGGAATATAAATACATGGAGATTGCATTTGGTCCCTAAATCTGTGTGTGTGGTCTTGACTGATGGACACATTATAATAATGCTGAATGTGTGTGTGTGGTCTTGACTGATGGACACATTATAATAATGCTGAGTGTGTGTGTGTTTCTCCTCAGATGAGATCTCTGTGAACACAGGTGAGGAGCTGAAGCTGGATGTTCTGTTGATCAATGCTGATAAAGTGGAGACAAACTCCAGTGGAGAGTGGACAGAGGTGTGGACGAGAGGTCACGGGGTCAGCAGTGATCGACTGACCGACAGTGATGGGAATCTGACCATTAAAAAGTTTACAGCCACTGACACTGGAACATACAGAGTTCTGGACTCTAAAAATGAGACCTTGATCACAGTCACAGTCACAGGTGAGGTTTATTCATCATGATCGGAAGTGTAAATGTTAAACGGTGTGACCAACATTTGACATCCTCTACAGAATCTGGTACTGGATCTGGCTCAGAGAGGACAGATGACAAACCTGATGACACTGAACAACACAGTAAGTACAGTAGGCATTGAGAGCTTTACAAATTCATTAAGAAGTGTGTTTAAAAAAGAAAAACACATTTTAAAAACCTCCTTCCTCTTCCTCCTACAGTGTATTGGTTCTGGCGTGTTGGACTGCCTGTGATTGTGGTTCTGGTTCTGGTGGGTGTGATCATATTCATTGTCTTCAAGAAGCCCCAGTGTCTGAATGGAGGTTACTTGCTGGGCCGTCGGAGTCCAGAGCAATCAGAGGGCCTGTAATAATGTCTCCTGAGGGCCCGTGTGGAGCGAGATTAAACTGTTAACGTGGCCCAGATCTTCTAGTGTCAACACCGGTACTCAATTCATCCTCAGAGCAACAGCTCCAACAGCATTCTGTTGGATTCTGTTAAATACCTCTTCAGATGCAGCTTCAGTGCCAAAGATGGATTTTGTTGATAATGATTTAATCCGATTGTGTCTCATTATTCTAAATAAATGTATTGATTAAATGTAATAAAAGATAATACATTTATCTAATAAGGGAAGAGAAGTAACCATATAAAAGTTCAAATGCCCCTGGAAATCAATTTAAGGGAGGATATATCGCCTTTAATGCACAAAATATGAAAAAAGAAAAATATTGTCTGATTATCGTCATCAACAAAATCCCAGGGAATATGGAGATATCATATGTGCCTGAGAACTGAGAAGGACTTGAAAATAATATTTTGTGTGCTTTGTACGAATGCAACACGAGGAAGAGAGATCGTCCATGTGTTTCCTTGCCCTTGCCTTAACTGACCACTAGCGGATTTTAAGATTTCAAACTATGTTTTTATATCATTTTTCTATTGGTGTAAAATTATAGGAATAAGGGAGAAAAATTAACTGTAGCCTTCCTAAAAACCATGGTGCTCAAAAGCCAGCAGAAGCACAATGTTTGATGGATTTACACTCATATTTTCTGGCTTTTTCATCACCTCACTGAGACTGTGAAGCTTCTGACCATCAGACGTGTGTGAATGTGAGCGGTCCTGTCTTCTGTGGTCAGATATTGTGGTTTTTGCACTATTCTGCTTTGAAGGAATATTGCAGGTCAAGCTGTATGGCATCTGTGAAATGAGTTTATATGTGTGAAACTACAGTAATCCCTTTGAAAGTATTCATGTGAATTAAACATGTGCTCATCATTTCAGTATAACATATTGATGGGATAGTTTTAAGTTTATTATCTTTTTGTTTTCATTCATGCTCAACGTTAGAAGAGGGAAAATCAACTGTTGATCAATGGTCACTTTATAGAGTATATACACTGATCAGGCATATCATTATGACCTAATGTCTTAATATTTTGTTGGTCCGCATTAACTTCTTGAGCAGTTCCTCTGAGCACTTTTGATAGAGACTGACCACTGCAGACCGGGAACAGCCCACAAGAGCTGCAGTTTTGGAGATGTTCTGACCCAGTCGTCTAGCCGTCACAATCTGGCCCTTGTCAAACTCGCTCAAATCCTTACGCTTGCCCATTTTTCCTGCTTCTAACACAGGACAAAATGTTCACTTGCTGCCTAATGTATCCCAGGGTTATTCACCTGTTAGTGGTTATAATGTAATGTCTGATCGGTGTATACAAAGCTATCATAGAGTATATTAATGATTATTTATTCTACTGTCTATGTATTGTTCAGTAACTTAATAAACATCTTCCTGCGTTAACCCTTTGAGCATCTTTCGTTTCTTCACTGATGTTGCTCACTTTTCAGAAGTGCAGCGTGAGCTTCCTGTTTCTCATTACCTTAGAAACTTAGAGACTTCCTCCAGCAGTTTTCGGAAAACCCACGCACAGTAATGCAGTTATGACATGTAAACCAAGAAGAGACATCATGTGTGTTTGAACATTTATGTAGAGAATATTTTATGTAATATAGTTAAAATGATGAATTAATCAAAAGCATCACTCAGAATAAAGCTCAACTTGTATGAAACATGAATATTTTTGCTCACGGACACACAATAGCCAAGTTTTGTTCACCAAGCATCATTGCAAACACATACAGTATCACATGTCTGAGATGTTAAATGATGTGTACAGGTCGCACATCTATAAAAACATCAGCATTCGTTATGTTTATTATTAAGGGAAAAGTGGTTATTTTGTTAGGTTTTTGGAGCCCTTTGGTTTTAAAAGCAAAGTTGAACCAATGTCATGAAGACTCATTCTGAGTGTTTGATGTGAGGATGTAACACTTGACCTGACAGAGACTCTATTATTCAATGCTTTGTTTCTCTGGGACGGAAATGAAAACACTTTGTGGTTTAGTGACTCTGAGCTGAGACCTGCAGTTTGATCAACACCGTTACAGACGACAGACACAATGGAGAAAACCATTTTCTTTTGTGTATTTACTTATTGGATTATGCAAATCACGTCCAGTGGTAAATATATACTATCTCAAACATTCATGAAATTAACATATAAACCTTAAATAGTAGCTAATATCAGTGTGTCTCAGATGCGTCAGGATCTTCTGCTGTGAGAGTCCAGATGGGAGGAAGCATCAGTCTGAACTGCAGCATGAGGAACAGATATGAAGTGGCCTGGTATCATCTCAGATCTGAAGAGCTCGTTCTGCTGATTTCTGCGGAGAAGGACCAAACAGGAAGAAAACTCCTGACCACCTTCCCTCCAAACAGCAAACGTCTGGAAATGACCACAGACAGTTGGGTCACCAAAGTCTCTTTAACTATCTCTGGAGTATCAGAGTCAGATTTGGGGCTTTATTTCTGTGGAACAAAGTCTGACGCTCCAGAGATGCACTTCGACAAACCCTTCAGACTGGAGGATCAGTATACCGGTAACACATTTCAGTGTTTCTCATCATATCTTAAACGGGTCATGAACATGTTATTTTCATTCTAAAAATGGCTGGGTTAAAAACAACCCAATTGGCAACCCAGCGCTGGGTAAATATTGGCCAGAACACATGCTGGGTTAAATTAACCCAGTGGCATTTTAACCCAGCAGGCTGGGCTGTTGAGAAAACCCAAGATGTAGTAAATTTTTTACCATTAATGGATTTGCTATTCTGGGTTATTCTTATAAGTTCTCCTGTGCATAGCCTACTGTAAAACTAGACAATCATGAAATAACAAATAATGAAGAATGCATGTTTAGACTGTTAAAATAATAATTTTTAATACTTGTCAACTGGTAAAACACACAAATGTGTTAAAATTGGCAACAATGATAACTACAACAGTAGCCTAATATATTCTGTCAATTTCTTCACGTTAAATTGAACTTTTATTTCGACGGGTTGAAGACCTTTGAGAGTCTGTGTTCATGATATGACAGTGTTCTCAAATGAAACGGTAAATTCTCATGAAGTGACGGTTTATGTGTTCGTGTCCTCATGTAGAGACACGGCAGAGACTATAAAGACAGCGAGCAAGTGTCACGCGCGCTCGTGTGTGTGTGTGTGTGTGCGCGCGCACCCGTCATTCACAATCACATAGAGATGCAGAACATGCAGGAGTAATATTTAAATAGCATTTTGCAGTTTAATATTTACAGACACTCGTGTATATATATATTCGGCTACAGTCTGGTGCCCTGCGCTTAGATAATCACTGACGCGACTGAACGCAGCTGCGAAATTGCGACTGATTTCCCAAAGAATCCACAGTGAAATGTAGCGAACACAAATAAATAATGCTCAACTGAGACATTCACATTGTTGTAAATAAATAAGCACATTCCCAGCATTAGGATCCTTTGTAAGGTGATGCTATTTTTAGTCTGTTCGTCTGTCCTCGTCACCTCACTAACACTCCAGTGGGCGGGGCCAAAGCTGTGATGATGCAGTAGGCGTTGATCTTCTGCAGAGGCGGTCTTTCACTGATCTACACTCACCTAAAGGATTATTAGGAACACATACTAATACTGTGTTTGACCCCCTTTCGCCTTCAGAACTGCCTTAATTCTACGTGGCATTGATTCAACAAGGTGCTGAAAGCATTCTTTAGAAATGTTGGCCCATACTGATAGGAGAGCATCTTGCAGTTGATGGAGATTTGTGGGATGCACATCCAGGGCACGAAGCTCCCGTTCCACCACATCCCAAAGATGCTCTATTGGGTTGAGATCTGGGGACTGTGGGGCCATTTTAGTTCAGTGAACTCATTGTCATGTTCAAGAAACCAATTTGAAATGATTGGAGCTTTGTGACATGGGGCATTATCCTGCTGGAAGTAGCCATCAGAGGATGGAGACATGGTGCTCATAAAGGGATGGACATGGTCAGAAACAATGCTCAGGTAGGCCGTGGCATTTAAACCATGCCCAATTGGCACTAAGGGGTCTAAAGTGTGCCAAGAAAACATCCCCCACACCATTACACCACCACCACCAGCCTGCACAGTGGTAACAAGGCATGATGGATCCATGTTCTCATTCTGCTTACACCAAATTCTGACTCTACCATCTGAATGTCTCAACAGAAATCCAGACTCATCAGACCAGGCAACATTTTTCCAGTCTTCAACTGTCCAATTTTGGTGAGCTGGTGCAAATTGTCGCCTCTTTTTCCTATTTGTAGTGGAGATGAGTGGTACCCGGTGGGGTCTTCTGCTGTTGTAGCCCATCCGCCTCAAGGTTGTGTGTGTTGTGGCTTCACAAATGCTTTGCTGCATACCTCGGTTGTAACGAGTGGTTATTTCAGTCAAAGTTGCTCTTCTATCAGCTTGAATCAGTCGGCCCATTCTCCTCTGACCTCGAGCATCAACAAGGCATTTTCTCCCACAGGACTGCCGCATACTGGATGCTTTTCCCTTTTCACACCATTCTTTGTAAACCCTAGAAATGGTTGTGCGTGAAAATCCCAGTAACTGAGCAGATTGTGAAATACTCAGACCGGCCCGTCTGGCACCAACAACCATGCCACGCTCAAAATGTCTTAAATCTCCTTTCTTTCCCATTCCGACATTCAGTGTGGAGTTCAGGATATTGTCTTGACCAGGACCACACCCCTAAATGCATTGAAGCAACTGCCATGTGATTGGTTGATTAGATAATTGCATTAATGAGAAATTGAACAGGTGTTCCTAATAATCCTTTAGGTGAGTGTATAATGAGTCATTCTCTGGGCTTAGTTACAATAAAAGCTGTGGACTTTTGGACTGACAAGGACGTTTTAAAGATATTTTTACAGTATGATGACCTCTTATATGTCACAAGCTGAAGGAAGAGTTGATTTCTCAGTTCATGACCCCTTTAAGATGAGCCACTCAAGACGAGATCTGAAGATGATGTTTGTTGTAGTGGTTTGTGATTGAGATCAGCAGCACATTAGTAGATATTAAACTTGGCACTAGATATTGCTTAACTAACCCACATTTTAAGGTTAATTTGTAATTTAAAAAAATTACAGAAGCAGGATTTTGTTTGTGTGTTCATATATTTACAGATCATATTTTCACGGGTGTTTTTGTAACAGAAGAGACGAAAGCAGAAGTTGAGATCACAGGTAATGTGTTGATGGTTATCTTGTTTGTTTAAGTGGGTTTTCTAATGGCTCTAAATGCTCTTCTGTGGAGATCTGGCACTAATACTGTGTGTGTGTGTGTGTGTGTGTGTGTGTGTGTGTGTGTGTGTGTGTGTGTGTGTGTGTGTGTGTGTGTGTGTGTGTGTGTGTGTGTGTGTGTGTGTGTGTGTGTGTGTGTGTGTGTGTGTGTGTGTGTGTGTGTGTGTGTGAATAACTCTTGTGTGTGTAGACGAGGTGACGGTGACGGAGCGTGTGCTGATGTTCGGTGGTGTTGGTCTGGCTGTGTTTGTGTTTTTTCTGACTACAGTCGTCGCAGGAGGAATCATTCACCATCACGGCCGGCAGAAAGGATGGAAAGAAGCCAAACGCTCATCTCTGATGAGACACAAATCAGCCAAATGAGCTTATGTGCTTTATTTGACAATCTGAGCTTCAGTAAATCAGTATCGCTGTAGGGAAACACACATTAAAACAGAGAACTGTGTGTCAGATCTGAACTGAGATGTTGTGGCACCAGCACCAGCGTCTCTTAACCAGTCAGTGATGATTGTGGTGATTATTCAGGTTTGTGTGGTTCAGTCAATATCAAAGCGCTGCCACTGTCTTTAATGCAATGTTTATTAACTCAATATCATTGAACAATATGCTGATGTTTTTACATGTAGAGAATAACCCAATGTCCTTATTCAGAAAGAACAGCAAACAAAAGTTTTAATATCTTTAGAACAGCAGGAATCAGGTTAAAAATGATTATTGTGTCTGGCTATATCTTTAGACTTTATATATTTATCTAGAGAAGCATTAACGTGTATAAGCTGTTTTCAAGAGACAATATAAATGTAAATCTCTTTTGTGGCACATAAAGCTTGATTTAATAAAAATGTCAACAGATGAACTCAATAATAAACGTGTTGATGAGAGTTCTGATCATATAAACAGCTGTAAAACCGACCATTAGCAAAGCTTTAACCACAACTGTATAGATTCAGAGATGTTAAAAAAGCTTTCTCATAATTGTCATGCAATGCAGAATAATGATTTCCTGACTGACTGTTTTATGATGATGCAACTAAACCACAATATGAGGATGGAAACGATCTGACTCGCAGACACACACACACACACACACACACACACACACACACACACACACACACACACACACACACACACACACACACACACACACACACACACACACACACACACACACACACACACACACACACACACACACACACACACACACACACACACACACACACACACACACACACACACACACACACACACACACACACACACACACACACACACACACACACACACACACACACACACACACACACACACACACACACACACACACACACACACACACACACACACACACACACACACACACACACACACACACACACACACACACACACACACACACACACACACACACACACACACACACACACACACACACACACACAGGATAATACAATGAAAACATTAGTAAGACTTAAAATTATGTCAAAGTTCACTCTTCTGTCAGAACTCGTTGCCGGAAGTAGTTTATAAAGTTATGAATATGGATATGTTTCTTCAGAACATCATTATTAACCACTGGAGTCGTATGGATTACTTTTATGATGGATGGATGTGCTTTTTTGGGCCTCAAAATCTCTCCATTCACTGCCATTATAAAGCTTGGAAGATTTTATATATACATATCTATATATATATATATATATATATATATATATATATATATATATATATATATATATATATATATATATATATATATATATATATATATATATATATATATTTATATATATATATATATATATATATATATATATATATATATATATATATATATATATATATATATATATATATATATATATATATATATATATATATATATATATATATAAAACTCTGATTGTGTTCGTCTGACAGAAGAATGTCATACACACCTATAGGATGACTTGAGGATGAGTAAATCATGAAAACTTTTGAATTTGAAGATCAAGGTAAATTGGACAATTTAATCCATCGTCTTTCCTTCTGGAGCATCAGAGAATGTTTTCACCTTTTTGTAATAGTTGCGTATGAGTAATTTGCATATGAGTATCAGTAAGTTCAACATCTGATACAGATTTATACTACAGTCATCAACATTTGAAACATTTGTAATGTGACACTTCTAATATTGCTGGCTACTTGTTGCCTTCACTCATAATATTCAGTTCACTGACTGTACTAGAATATTTATGGTTTATGAAAAGTTAAGAAAAATATACTTTGCATGTAATGAACATTTACTGTCTGTATTTGCAGGAACCTCTCTAGATCTGTGTCAGGAAAAAATGACAATGACCAGTAGAGGGCAATAAAGACCAATCAGACTCCTAGTTAGAGGAGACAACTATTCCAGGACAAGCTCTGTGTGGTGTAGGAACGATGCTTTTGTAGGAAAAGTAGAGCACAGTCGAATAATTGGGGCTTTAAGCTTTCTCCAAGTAAATGTTGTCATATGATGTTTACCAGGAAGAAAGGGATGGACAGACAGAACTTGAAGTTATATGGGCACAATATGGAAACATAACATTAGAGCATGTGGTTAGATCAGAAGGGAAAGAATCAAAATGTAAGAAAGTTCTAAACTTAATGAGAGCATTAGTTGGGAAAGACTGGAGAGCAGATAATCAATCACTGATGTATATTTATAGGGCTCTGATGAGTTCAAAGATACAGAAGAAGAAGAAACACATTTAATGACAATAGATAGAGTTATTAATAAAGCTTACAGGATGTGTACTGGTGCGATGAGATCAACACTGACTAAGGCAGGTAAAGTTAGGAGAAGTTTACACATTGCTTACATATTGGTGTCGTTGTGGATGTCACTGGGGCAGCACTTTTTCAAAAGTTGCACTTTTGTACCTAAATGGTGCATTTTAGTACCTAAAGTGTACATATAAGTATCTAAAAGGAACAAAAGTGTACCTTTTGAAAAGGTATCGCCCTAGTGACAGCTTTTATACCTTCTTTTCTGAGAGTGTATTCAACATATGAAATCTAATAGAGAAGATTGAATGCTAGAAATCCTTCAAAGTTTATTCAGATTGCGGTGGCTTCGTGGGTTCCAGATAAAACGGAATGAGAGAGCGGACAAAATCCACCAGGACGAGCGGTGGTCAGGGTTAAGCTACTTTTAAAATGTATTTCACTACAAAATACCTGCTTTAAAAAGTCATTTGTAATATTTTTAAGTTTTGTAACTTAATCTAAATACTTCAGAATACTAATAAGGCATGCAACACAAACATAGGACTTGGTTTTCCTCTGCATATTATTTTAGACAACATCAGTTTTCCACAATATTTAGACAATCTTAGAAAAAATAAAAATATTGTTGCTCATTAAGATCTGGGGTGTGTAAACTGTTTTAATGGGATGAACAGGGTAAATTGTACTCATTTTGTCTTCTGGGAAGCATATTAGCTTCTGAAGGGCAGTACTACATGAACAAACATGATCTTTAAACAAAATAAGACAAATGTACACAACATCCTGTGCAAAAGTTTTCACCCCCCGCTCTTGATGCGTTGAGTTTCATGGGTGCTTGTTTCCACCACCAAATATTAGCCTACAAATAAAAAGGGTAATTGCAACTTTTTATCTTCCAATTCTGACATTTTTCTTAGAATTGTGTGCTTTAAAAATGCAATCACTGTTGATTCAAACTTTTTTTTGTTACAGACTCAGGGTCCATTTAAACACACACACACACACACACACACACACACACACACACACACACACACACACACACACACACACACACACACACACACACACACACACACACACACACACACACACACACACACACACACACACACACACACACACACACACACACACTCAACATATTCAACAACAACAATATATGTTTTTTTTTAAATCATCAACGCGTTACAAAAATAAACAGTGGCAGTGTTTCCACAACTCAGACTGATAACGTGTAGTGCTCAATCTTATATTTGATGGGCCCATCATGATAATCTCTCTTTTAGAAGCTTTAAGTCAGCAGATAAAGATTCTGTAGCACAGCTTTAAATGTGCTAACACACTCACAAACATTTCACTTGCACTGAGCCATCTAGGTCTCCTTAAAAAAAAATTCTCATTGCATCATTGTAGGATACTTGAAGCCTCTGTAAACTAATAATCTATCATTTGTCCACAAGTGGGCAGTATAAAGTGGTGTACAATAAGATTTAAAGCAGGGGTTTTCAAACTTTATCATGCCAGGGAATCTTTTATGAGGGACCCCTTCCTAAAATCCATCTATTTTTATGAAAGAACATTTAAACTGTTAGATACATTGTGTGACATTATAAATACAAAATATTGTTTCCAAACTTAATCAATTGTCTATCCATAATGTTGTATGTATAAAGCTGAAGATTAAATACAATTATTTGTACAAGCAACTTTCACAATAAATGTATGTAAGCAGCTTATGTACTGCATTAGGAACACTGCCTAAAACCCCAGGTGAGCGAGATAAAGAGACTCAGAAAGATACAAGCAAACATACAATTCTGAATAGTAGCCAATGTGTATGGCAAGAAATGAGAGAAACATTTAGAAATTAACAGAATATTCGATAGACCAGTTTATACATTTTTGCTTTGTCTTTTTATTCTCTGAAATTTTCTGGGGACCCCTTAGGACCTTTTGGAGGACCCCTGGGGGTCCTGTCTGAACAATATGAAAAACAACAAATAAAACTGTTTTTCATGTCTGCGAGTTGAAGCGAACACAATAATGTGATATTTAGCCCTGGGAATGCAAATTTCAGCAAAAAACCCCCACATATTTTACCCCCCAAACACGATTTGGGCTTGTTTTTGGCTAGTTTTGAGTAGCGATGGGGCTGGTTTTGTTGTGAAAACAGAACTCTGGCAACAATATATTAGCCTGCATAATATACTACGACATACAACGTTGCCATTCAATGTTATCTCATGCTCAGTTAGAAAAGGACCAAGATATTTCACCTCCGCACACAAAGCAAGATCCTTATCAGACAACTGTAAAACTGGAGTTCTGCACATCATCACATCTCTCTTACTAGCAGGGTCGTGCACAGACCTTTTGAAGGGCATGTGCTGAAACTGAAAAAGGGCACCCCAAGCGCAACTGTATGTCTGTTCACCCCTAACTCTTTATCACTCAACACACGTTAAATGCCCCTACGCTATTGCTGCTGTAAATAATATGGTGTGTTCTGTTATTTTGGCTGGCCCAAAAAGACCTTCAGTGAAGAAGGCGGCCTATTTGCACTTAATGTAAACGACAATATTACTGTAGTAAAACCATGTTTTAGTCCGTTTATACGTGTGAAGACGAGTGGAGAGTATAGAATACTAGATTCAAAAATTAGCTAGCGAGCGAATACGTGTATAGGCTATAGCGTAAAGATGAATGAAACATATGCGACCATTAAATGATTAAATGTTAACAAATTAAGTGTATAGCAATCATAAATCAAAGAACACACTTCTTATAAATATATTTGACCTAGATGACGAGAATCTCTCAGTCGCTTTGTGTAAGTGTCAGTACGAAACAGCGCGGTGCACACCTGTGCTTATTTACGATTTTCCGATGGTAAAAACGAATTAAATGTTGTAGTATGAGTTGAATCAGGTGTGATAGATGAGGGAGACACACAAAGACTGCGTCCGAAAACCTATGTAGCTGGCTCGTTGCCTCGCTGCCTTATCAGACAATGGCCGTTTCTCAATATGCGTTCTTGTTTGTTCTCGTGGACTTGTGAATCGTCATCAGTCTCATGAACTGTTCATAGGAGTCGATTTCAGGGGGGACGCGTACCCACCAGATTTCGTCATGAGTCATTTTGTACCCACCACTTTTTTTTTTTTTTTGAAAACCTCGAGTTCAATTTTACGGTGACGCATTGCTGCCACATACATATAATTTTTTCCACTCAATTATGTCGTAATAACGAGATCTTATGTTGTTTTAACGACATCTTTTGTCGTAAAAACGTTTGAAAAGCAGAAGCAAGCTCCGTAAAATAGGCTCTTCCGCTGCCTGTATCAGTGGCAGTGCCCATAGCACGAAATTGTTGTAATGTATTGACGTAGCAGACAGTTCTTAACAGCCATGGGTAGCAGGTGCCATGGGCCGCTCATGATTAGCGTAATGACGGACCCCGGTGCAGCCACAAATATCATAACTATCTACAGGCCTACTGTAATTAAGACATTCAAGAAATGTATTAAAAAGAAAGACGCTTTCAGCCTTACTCAAAGTAGAGCCCTGCATTTCTGCCCAAGCCTGACGGGCCCCAACTTTTTTACGCCCCTAGGGCCGGGCTTCGGGCCTTTTTAGGCTTCTCCTTCAATTTATATTTTAGACATTCAATAATTAAAAGAAACAATGAGATGTGCTGCGCTGGTGGAAACAACATGAGACCATGATATCGCGAGTCCTCAACTGTCAAGACTGACTCAGAGTTTAGAGGACGGCATATGCAACACACATCGCCACAAATGAGTAAAGCAAGCCAACACGCAAACTGCCACAAGTGAAACTGAAAATAAGTCTTAGATGCTCAAAAACACAACAATCTTCATTAAAACTAATGAGACTAACGGCTCTTACCAGTGTTTAGGTCGCTCGTTCTCATAATGCGGTCTTTGATGTTGAAATTAGCTTTTTAATAAAATGCTCATATCTGTTGCTTTTGTTGACGTGAACTCCGGTAAATGTGCATATAGCGCGGGGATTGAAGATCGGATTTATATTCATTTCGCGGAGAGGTAGGTAAGACAACCAGCATGTTTTTTTTTTTTTTAATTTGTTTAGATTGTGTAGCCCGTTTCGTTTGCGTGCGCCGTTGCGATCTGCCTGCCTCATCTTGTCAAAAATGCCTTTTTACTGTGATGGTGGTGATAGTAGTTTAAACAGTGCTTTAAGTGTTTTATATGGATTTTATAAGCAAGACAAGTCAAGAGTTGATTTCAGAAGCTAAAGTGTTGGATTAACTCACTGTCGGCCGCTGGCCGCTTGGTCATCACTTTAAATAACGAAAACTTTAATTTAACAAACAAAAAAATGCTGCAAACATTTTTCTAAATTAACTTAATAAAGAAAAAAAACGAAATATAACTACTTTGACATTAAAAACAAAACTGAACTATTTTAATGGCTGCAACTAATGTGTAATAGAGATCGCTAAGACATGTGACCAACTGGGCGGTAACGTCATCAGAATGCAAAGAATGATGGGTATGTTTAGCCCGTTTACATGGCCTGGCATAGCAGGCTAGTGTTCTGGCATGAAAATAATTAAAATTAGAGAGAAAAACAGAATATAATCCTACAAAATGCAGCGGGCTAAAGAAAACATTGTCAGACCATATCGCCTAAAACTAAATCCTAACGCAAAGACGAGATCTGATGAGAAAATAAAGGGAATCAAAGGACTGGATCCTTACGAGCTGAGCGACTGGTCAAGGGATGTCAAACTTTTGCCCAACTTCCAGCACCCATATATATATACAACTACATATTAAGTGTTGTGCGTTCACACACACACGCAAAGTTTTCAGAATTCAAGTCGCTGCAGTCTTTTTTACAGATGGATGGGTCGAGGACCTGGAGATTGTAAAAGTGGGGCAGAAAACTGTCGTCCGTTCAAAGTTATGCGAATGTTTTAAGCACCACACTCCTCGCTCTCGCTCATCTATCTGCATGCAGTCCGAATTGAACAAACCTGCATGCGTGTGTGTGAGTGAGGCCGGCTACACACTGCAAGCGCGGCGTGTCCGTTTTTATTTCGGCTCCCATGTTAACAGGTTACAGAGCGTTCACACTACCTGCGGCTCGAGCCGCGCGTGCATGCTACAAATAGAAACCAACGCCTATCTTTCACGCAACACGGTGGAAGCGTTTAACATGAAGTATAGGCCTTCCACTGTCACATAGCAGCAGCATCGCCGCGTCAGACACGCTTCTGGTGTGCAAAGACACAAAAAACGCCACGATTGCAGTGTGTAGCCGGCCTGAGAGAGGGGGGCGCGGTGGACACATGTAAATATACTCCGTCATTTTGTTCAAACAGGACATCATTCAAACGGCAAAGTGTTTACTTATATTTGTATACCCCGTTCTTAAGCTTTATGCCACTTCTATCGTGAGAAGGACTATTGCAGTTTATAACAGTAGGTAGATGGAATCTTGAACACTGCGTTCTTCCCTCCATGGAAAGAAGACCGGCGCCCGTTTGTGCCGCGGATTCCCAAAATGCTTTGCGTTTACCACTGGGAATACGTCATGATGACGACACATTAGCAATCTCTATTGGGAGGATTAAAAAAAAACACGGGCTCCAGTCGGACTTGGGCTGATCATTTTGATGAGCTGTCGGACACAGGCCGGGCTAGGCCTGCGATGAGTGGGTCCTGACACGTGTTGCCTAACCAATAGTCTCTAAATGCAAGTCCTAAAGCATCTTTTTCATTGTCTACATGGATATTAAAAACATGGATGACACGAACAATTAGTACTTTATCTGCAGCCAGTACTAACTCTGAGATAAAAATAGAAAATCAGCAAATTCTTTGATAAAGTCTGTATTGTGCCCTGGTGGCCCATATACAGTAGCTAACACAAATGTTAAACGGGATTTAGCATGTACACTACATAAAGTTACGTAAAGCAACAAGACTTCAAGACTTTAATACTGAAGTTATTATTATAAATTACAGCAACCCCTCCCCCTTTACCTTTCAGACGCGGCTCGTGTTTATAACAATAATCTTGGGGGGGGGTGGACTCATTTAAAGTAATGTAGTCGTCAGGTTTTAGCCAGGTTTCTGTCAAACACAGAACATCTCGATTATTATCTGTAAACATATAATTAACAATAAGCGCTTTTGGGGAGAGGGATCAAATATTCAGCAACCCGAGCTTTATAATTTGTTCATCTGTATTATATATATATTGTTGATTTGTTGGACATCAATTAAATTTTTACTGTTGAATGGTTTTGATGTTTTTTTGAATTTGTTAATTCGGGGAACAGACACAGTCTCTATGTGATAATATCTAGGTGAAAGAGTCTCTATGTGCTGGGATTTATCTGACTTTAGTGATGTGTGACAGCTAGCAGACGGTCAGTTTAGCCGTTAACATGACACTGATATGATGAATTGATCTGTGTAAAGTTATATTCACTCTTTTAATTCATGTTATGAAATGTAAACCAGGAAGAGGCATGATTTGTATTTCTATGTAATATGAAACTATGAAATATGGTCAAAATGATTAATAATCAAAAGTATCTCCCAGAAGCTTTTCAGAGCTTAATTTATCCAAAACCTGGAATATTTATGATCACAGACTCACAAACCAACACACTTGTAGACCACATCCAGCATCAACTACATTAAAATCACATCTTTGCAAAATCACATCTTTGCACATAGTGGTTTGATTCAAAGTGAGGGTTCAACACTTGAACTGAGATAGAGAATATTATTCAATGCTTTCTTTTGCTCTGGGAAGGAAGTGG
The DNA here is from genome assembly GCF_949357685.1 of Gobio gobio. Taxonomy (NCBI): domain Eukaryota; kingdom Metazoa; phylum Chordata; class Actinopteri; order Cypriniformes; family Gobionidae; genus Gobio; species Gobio gobio. The sequence goes on along the minus strand of NC_137104.1, from coordinate 54,852,360 downwards.
AAACACGTTGTGTTTTAGTCTCTCTGCTTTGTGCTCTAATGATAAGATTTAAATGTCGACATGTTTTAAACTCTGAACACAGAAGGCAAATGAAGAGATCAGTCAAGTGTGATTAGGCAAGGGCAATAATGAGCGGTCAGACTCCTCCTCTGGGAGGCTCCATATTTCCACTCTTAAATCTCACCTGTATGAGGAATATTGAGTTGGAATTCCTGCTAAACTTGTGACACCAGAACAAAACTCCTTCAGAACTTTTATCATGTAAGTTTTCATGTTTTTAATATTAAGCCAGTCTGTGTGTTTTGTGCTATTAAACCAATAGTTGTGTTTGTTTGTGGAAAACTAAACCGGCTCGTGAGGAAATGAATCGACGTCTTTGTGATGTTTCCAGTCGTGTTTTGATCAAGATATTTTTATTTTTTTATTTTATTTTTATTTATTATGTGGTTTTTAATATAATCATTAGATTGTTCTCCATTTATTACTCAGATGAGAGGATCGTTTGGTTGCAGGAAAATAATAATTTAATAAACTTTCTGTTTGTGTCCAGTGGGCCATTTGGTTTGACTGATCAGTTTGAGGATTACACTGGAATCATTTATTAAAGCAGAGATTCATATTGTAGTTTAATGTTTCTTACATGCAGATCTTACACAGACATTTATCATGAGCAAGATCCGCATGTGTTAAATCTTTAAATAAAAACAAAGAAAGTGAAAGTTTAGAGTCGGCTGTATTGTGAAGTATTTCCTCCTGTATAAATGTGTCTGTGACATGAACCAGCTCTTGTGTTTTATCATCAGGTTCAGATGGCTGGATCTGCTGCTGCTGCTGCTGCAGCTGTTTTGCTTTGTCTATCATGACGGTCAGTATCATTTTTGTTTATAAACTGTTACTATTTTTGATTTTCAGTTCCAGGTAGAGTTATTCTAATAGTTTCTCTGTTGTGCATTTGTAGATTAATGATGGAAATTTCTCACCATATTACATCACAAACTATGACATCTGTGCAATTTATTCTAGTACATTTTTTATTACATTTAAAAAAAAAAATTGTATAAACATTGAATTCACTACAACTGTACTGACACATCTTATACTGTCATCAACATCTCAGGATCACGTGAGAGTTAGCTGGCCAGAATTCCAGGCACGCTTCGTCAACCGAAAATGCCTGCAGGTCCCCTACCCTCTTGATGGAGGCCAAAGCGACCAGGAGCGCTGTCTTCATAGACAGGAACTTAAGCTCCACAGATCGCAAAGGCTCAAAGGGAGCTCTCTGCAGGGCAGAGGTCCCAAGATGGTATGAGAGGAGAGCGAGGAGGATTTAATCTCCTAGCCCCCCTCAGGAACCTGATGACCAGTCGTGCTGACCCACCGTTTTCGACTTCACAAGGTCGTAGTGCGCAAATAGTAAACCTTTAGGGTGGAATGAGACAGCCTTCATTCCAACCCTTCTTGGGGGAAGGAGAGCACGGACCCGATCAGGCATTATCTGGGTTTTTCTTGGCGAGAAGAACATCAGGTGACGAAGAGGTTCCACTTCAATGCATAGGCTTGTCTCGTGGCCAAAGCCCTAGTGGAAGTGATGGTAGCCACCACCTCTGGTGGTAGGGTACTCAAACCTGCTGCATCCCGTCCAGGACTCACACGTGCCCCGTCTCTGAGAAAGGAGGTCCTTCCTCAGAGGAATCGGCCAGGGAGGGGCTGTCGTGATGAGCACCAGTTCGGAGAACCAAGTCCGGTTGGATCAATGAGGGGCAACCAGAAGGACCTGGTCATCGTGCTCCCTGATCTTGCACAGACTCTGGGGCTCCCCCAGGCTCACTGGGGGAAACGTATACTTGTGGAGGCCCTGCGGCCAGCTGTGCGCTAGTGCATCTGTGCCGAGGGTCCCCTCGGTCAGGGAGTAAAACAAGCGGCAATGGGAAGAGTTGTGGGAGGCAAACAGATCTACCTGTATGTTGCTGAACTGTTCCCAAATCAGCTGAACCGTCTGAGGATGGAGTCTCCATTCTCCTCGGCTGCACGATTCAGGTCTCCCGGGATGTGAATGGTACGAAGTGACCTCAGAATGCTCCATATGAGGAGATGGCGGGCGAGTTGTGACATACGGTGGGAGAATAGACCACCTTGTCAGTTGTTGTACGCTACTGTGGCCGTGTTCTCTGACCGGACTAGTACGTGTTGGCCCTTTGACACTTGAGCAATGCCCAGAAGCGGTGCAGAGCAAAGCGTATTGCCAGCAACTCGAGGCAATTGACATGCAGGAGGTTACCTTGCCCATCTTGGGACTCGATTGTGAAGCCAGTGCTGGTCTCATATGAAGCAGTCCGAGTGGCTTGACCACCGCTGCGGATGCCATATGCCCCAGGAGCCTCTGAAATAATTTCAGTGGAACTACACTCTTACCCTTGAACTGTCTCAGGCAAGTCAGCAGTGACTGCGCGCGCTCGCTTATAAGCTGCGTGTACATGGCGACCGAATCAATTTCCATACCGAGAAAAGAGATCCTCTGCACGGGGGAGAGTTTGCTCTTTTCCCAGTTGACCCGAAGTCCCAGACGGGTGAGGTGCTGGAGCACCAGGTCCCTGTGTTGGCAAACCTGGTCTCTCTCAAGAGCTAGCATCAGCCAGTCGTCGCAATAGTTCAGGATGCGAACACCCGTGTTGCCTGAGTGGCACAAGGGCTGCCTCTATGAATTTCATGAAGATGCGAGGAGACAGGGCTAACCGGCCTGTGTCAATAGACCTGAAGGATGGCCATGGCATGCAGTGAGGAGGTGGCCTGCCCTGCAGCTCTGTAGGACTTCGCCACCAAAGTAGACGAGAACCTACAGGCCTTGGAGAGGCTTAGGATCACCACGCCACATTGAAGCACTCGCGGACATAGTTGCATCGCAACAGAGCGTTCAACAGGGGGGACCCCGGTGTACCCTTTAGCCGCGGCCCCGTCAAGGGCAGAGAAGTCGGAGGAGGCCACCGAACGATCGTGGGAAGACAACGGGGACTTCCAGGACAGCGTGACCTCCTCATGCACCTGGACGGCTGTCAGCTCGCACCGCCCCCAAAAACCATCATCCAGCCGCTAGTGCTCAGGACAGGGCAGAGTGTCCACTCCATCCCAAGGCTCGTTGCTGCCCAAGATAACAGGGCTGTCAACTCGGGGTCGGACTCGGGCAATGTTGGCAATCCCGAAGGCAGCAGCATAGCCGAATCTTCTTGCCCAGAGGACTCCAGCCCACCTTGAGATGCGGCTTTCAACATCTTGTCATCATCTGGAGCAACAGAAAAAATTGGCAAAATAAATGACAAAAAAAAACCGCGTTCAGTATTCGGCTTCGGGCTTCGGCCAAAGTGTTTTATTATTATTCGGCTTCGGCCAAGAATTTAAATTTAGGTGCATCCCTAAGTAAAAATAGGACATAAACCATTTCAAAACTGTCCCTGACACTCCAGACAAAACGTGTGAGTAATAGACTGTGATCTACAGTATCAAAAGAGACTCTTAGATCAAGAAGAATGAGAATGGATGTGTGCTGTGAAATTTACAACTGACGGGGTTCAAAATGGTTATCAATCGTTTATTAATTAGAGATCACAGAGAATAAACAGAAACACATGTATTTTTCAGCACTTTGTATTGAATGAATATTGTACTGTCTGTATTTGCAGGAACCAACTCTAAATCTGTGTCAGGAAAAAAGGGAGGAAACGTCACACTAACATGTGAATATGAAGACAATCAGATTTGGCAAATTGATTTACGCAGTGAGAGAGAAAACATTGATGTTTGTAAGATTGAAGAATGTTGTAGTGGCCGATTTTTTAAAGAAGGACCATGTGGTGTCATCATCAAGAATCTGAGCTTCAGTGATGCTGGGAAATACTTTCTGAGAGTCTATTACACTATTGATCAGACAACGCTGGAGCCACAAACCAGGACGTACCATCTTCATATTCATGGTGAAGTCAAAACTGATCAAACCATCAACATCATTTAAATAATTACATTTGGTCACTCAATCCTAAATCTGTGTGTGTGGCTTTGACTGATGGACACATTATAATAATGCTGAGTGTGTGTGTGTGGTCTTGACTGATGGACACATTATAATAATGCTGAGTGTGTGTGTGTTTCTCCTCAGATGAGATCTCTGTGAACACAGGTGAGGAGCTGAAGCTGGATGTTCTGTTGATCAATGCTGATAAAGTGGAGACAAACTCCAGTGGAGAGTGGACAGAGGTGTGGACGAGAGGTCACGGGGTCAGCAGTGATCGACTGAACATCAGTGATGGGAATCTGACCATTAATGCGTTCACATCCAATGACACTGGAACATACAGAGTTCTGGACTCTGAAGGAGAAATCCTGATCACACTCACACTCAAAGGTGAGAGAAGATCAATATAGAGCTGCACAATGAATCATATTTAATCATGATTTCTGCTTCTCTCTATTAATTAAGCATAATCATCAGTGATATTGGGCCACAGGTTATTTGTTGAAAGTGTTTTTGTTTTAAATCAACATTTCCGTTTTATTACATTGGTAACAAGCCTCCACATTGTTCTATATCACTGTTATTGCTTATAAGCTTCTTATGGTTTTACTCTTTTTTATTATGTAGAGAACAAAACTGGTCACACTGAACTAAGTAAGTAAAACGGGGCATTGAGAGCTTTTCACAATCTTTAAACAATAAGTTTAAAAATGAACAAAACATTTAAAATATATATAAATATATTTTCTCACTTTCCTTCCTTCGCAGATAACTGGATTTTGCCAGTTTCAGTGTCTTCAGTGGTTCTGCTGGTTCTGCTGGTTCTGCTAGTTCTGATTATAATTGCTGTCAAGAAACGCCAAAGTCGGCACAGGAACATGGAATCAACCCAGTATCAAAACCAAAACCAAAACCGAAATCAGAATCAGAATCAAAATCAAAATGTAAAATCTAAATCAGAATCAAACTGCTTTGAAATGCAGGCTGTTAACCAAAACGAATAATTTAAAGTAAGTTACTGTACTAATGAAACAATATTATCTCACACACACAGTAGCATATCTGCAGTGAAAAACTGATCCAGGAGAATGAACTAGTTTGCACTTAATAAAGCATAACTAGATTTCTGAATGAGCACTTCACCTCGCTCACAGTTTTAGGGAAAATTCACGACTTTAATCAAATCACCATTTCCTCGCTTGGATTGTAAGAATGTACAGAGACTCCAGATATAAAAACACTCTTTATTAAAGCTACACTGTGTGATATTTTCCCCCATCTAGCGGTTAAAAGGTATATGACCATCCAGTGAATATTAGTTTCTCTTCCTCTCAATTCCGATTTCGTTTTAACTCCTACGGTGGCCGATTTAGTCCAAGATTAACATGGCTTCCAGTTCGACCTCGTCCACATTGGACACGGAGCCATCGAGTGTTAAAACGCCAAAGGCGAAGCTTGAATTTACGGGAATGTCCCTCTTTGGCTAATGTACTTTCAAGATGGAGGAGCAACATGGCGACCCGCATTCGAACCCTCACCCGTATGTATTTTCAATGGCATATTATAAACTCACAAGAATACTTTATTACTTGAAAGAAGTAAATATAAGATATATAAGAACTAAGTGTTTTTAGCTAAGAATAAACTAAAAAAGTTACACAGTGTAGCTTTAAATCAGATTGTCCGGTGGCTTCACCTGTAACGTCAATACAGCTCTTTATTATTATCAGATTTCAGTTTGTAACCATATCAGTGTGAATGCTGTCTCAACTATCACTGTGGTTGAGTGTGTGTGTGTGTGTGTGTGTGTGTGTGTGGACGCGTATGGTGTAAATATTTATTGTTAGGGTTAGTGAAGCCCAGTGTAGATCTTACACACAACTTCCATCTTAATTCATGATAAGGAATTATTGCATCTATTGGATCCATCAACCATTGTTTCTATGGAAGATTCTTTGTATAAACAGTTTGTATATTAGTGTATACATTCATATGTAAATGTGTACATATGAATGTTTAATATGTGCATTACAGGTTTGCTTCATCTAAAGTGTCTTTCCTTACTCTATAGGTTTAGAGATTTAAACTATTCTTTGTAAATCTGATTTGAAGGTGTATGTATTGTGGAAAACTAAACAAAAAAAATTAGTTCAACTTTTGTAAGAAAATGTTTTGTTAGTATTGTTTTTCTTGTATGTATTTTGAATGAATTCAATATTTATAAATGATGAAACATGGAAATAAATAGTTAATGTCTACTGCATTTTGTGAAGAGATTCTGAAAGACTGTTGAGATCAGACTGAAATGATCAGGGATATTATATAATGTGAAGTTTCTGATTATGAAATATATGCAAATGCACTTACAGTCATGTGTTACTGTATCCTGTGTTACGAGGTCAGGTATCGTTTATCGTTTTTGCAGCTTAATTTCAGCAAATGCCTTAACTTTAATGCTTAAACATTACGGGACGGTTTCCCCGACAGGGTTTAAATTAAGCCACGAGTAGACCTTCATCTAGAATAGTAACGCATGGCTTAAAAAGTGGCTTTCTGAAACACAGATTAAGTACAGACTATTAAAACCTGAACTATGGATTTCTGAACTAAAATAAACCAGATTAATTTAAAACCAACAGAATTAGCATGACAGAGGTTGCCTATAAAACAAGAAAAGAAAAGCTTAAAATTGCATGGAACTGAGAAGCAAATCTAAGACTAAGGATTCAAACCATGTCTCCATCATGGAAGGCAGACGTACTAAGAAGGACGCTAGTCTCTGGTGTCAGTCGCTAATGCACCTCTTTAGGCCAGGGCAGTTTAAATGCACAACTCTGACGTGCTTGCCTCTGTTACATTGCCAAAAATATTGAGCCGCCCCTCCAAATCACTGAGTTCAGGTGTTCAATCCCTTCATGGCCACAGGTGTGTAAATCAAGCACTAGACCTGCAGACGCTTCTACACACATTAGTGAGAGAATGGGCCGCTCTCAGGAGTGTGTGTGTGTGTGTGTGTGTGTTTGCTTCTACACACATTAGTGAGAGAATGGGCCGCTCTCAGGAGTGTGTGTGTGTGTGTGTGTGTGTGTGTGTTCGCTTCTACAGTGAGAGAATGGGCCGCTCTCAGGAGTGTGTGTGTGTGTGTGTGTGTGTGTGTGTGTGTGTTCGCTTCTACAGTGAGAGAATGGGCCGCTCTCAGGAGTGTGTGTGTGTGTGTGTGTGTGTTTGCTTCTACACACATTAGTGAGAGAATGGGCCGCTCTCAGGAGTGTGTGTGTGTGTGTGTGTGTGTTCGCTTCTACAGTGAGAGAATGGGCCGCTCTCAGGAGTGTGTGTGTGTGTGTGTGTGTGTGTTTGCTTCTACACACATTAGTGAGAGAATGGGCCGCTCTCAGGAGTGTGTGTGTGTGTGTGTGTGTGTGTTTGCTTCTACACACATTAGTGAGAGAATGGGCCGCTCTCAGGAGTGTGTGTGTGTGTGTGTGTGTGTGTGTGTGTGTGTGTTCGCTTCTACACACATTAGTGAGAGAATGGGCCGCTCTCAGGAGCTCAGAGAACTCAAGCGTGGGGCCGTGATTGGTGGACACCTGTGCAATAAGTCCATTCGGGACATTTCCTCACTACTAAATATTCCACGCTCAACTGTTAGTGGTGTTATAACAAAGAGGAAGCAACTCAGCCACAAAGTGAAATCACAGAGCGGGGTCAGCGCATGCTGAGGGTCACAGAAGTCGCCAACTTTCTGCAGAGTCATGAGCTCCAGACCTCCAAACTACTGTGTCCTTCAGATGAGCTCAAGAACAGTGTGTAGAGCTTCATGGAATGGGTTTCCATGGCCGAGCAGCTCATCCAAGCCTCACATCACCAAGTGCAATGCAAAGCATGGGATGCAGTGGGGTAAAGCATAGTGATGTTACGTCTGACACGACGCTCCGAAGCTTGCTTCAAACTCGAACGGTCCTTGCAATGAACCACTGCTTCGGAGCTTGTATCATTACGTCACTAGTCACGTGAAAATGACTCCTGTAGTGAACCCCCTGACTGCTTTGACAATCCAGTGTTGACAGGTTTGAAACCTGGCGGCTGAATTTCTTATAAAAGTGAAGCCAAACCATGGCAACACCGTGGGTTGTAGTAGTCAGTGTTTGGATTGGCATTATTGTTGAGGAGAGTGGATTGAGTTTATTTCAGTGTCACCCTCTGCCACATATTTTTTTATTATTATTAAAGGTCCCGTTTTTCGTGTTTTTTGTAGCTTTGATTGTGTTTACAGTGTGCAATATAACATGTGTTCATGTTTCATGTGTAAAAAAACTGTATTTTTCACACAATTTACTTATCTGTATACTGCTGTTTTCACTGTCCTAAAAACGGCCTGAGAATTTCCTCGTTCTATGAAGTCCCTCCTTCAGAAACACGTAACGAGTTCTGATTGGGCCAGCGGTTCCCGTGTTGTGATTGGACAGCAGCTTAGCGCACGTTACCGGAAAGGTCACGCCTCTTACCATAACGGGGAGATGAACGCGCTCAAACTACAGCCCCTGAAGGCCAAACAAAGGTGATTTGACTCCGGGATGAAAATAACAGTGTCTGAACGACATGGCGACAAACGCAACCGAACCGAACCGAACCGAACGCAACACTTCCTCTTCTCCACGAGGGAGCAACAAGACCACGCCCCTTTTTCGCGTGTTCTTGTGGGCGGAGGTTAGTCTGTTCTACTGACGTCATTAAAGCAGGAAGTACCAGGATGTAGTCCTAACCGGCCGTTCACTGTAGGCTTTGAAAGGGAACTTCTGTCAAATAAAATATCTCGCTTGGCATTGAACTTTGAGCTTTATAATTTTACAGGTATTATTTATGCTCTAACAGCAACATTACACACTAACTAAAGTTTGAAAAATGGGATCACGAAGAACAGGACCTTTAATTAGAGAACATATGAACATTGTTACATAAAAACACGCATCAAAGACAGAAACTTCAAAAACCCTCAGCTACATTATACAAGTAGGCCTACAACCAGTTCCACAAGCACATCCTTTTCAACATACAAAAATATCCATCCCACCAGTTAACAAGTTATACTGAGTTCTGAGTTCTATTTTAATAGAAACCATTAGAATTTCTGGTTTCCAACTATTTTAAGATGGTCTGATCTTCTGTCCTTGTCTAAAGAAATAATTACACACACACACACACACACACACACACATGTAGGTAAATTTCACCTACATAAATGAGTTTCACAGCACTAACACTGTTTCAGCTTTGATCGCCTCGGTAAACATGTAATAAATGGGGCGTTATCATATAAGCCTACTTGCATTTTATGGTTGTCAGCTTTGATGCATTACATTTACTTCACCAGGAAATGGTGCTGCAATTTCTATCTGAATGAAGCTTCGAGTAATGAACCATTTTCGACACAATTGTATCAGAAACCAATAATGCTTCGAAACGCTTCATTTGGCCATCACTAGTAAAGCGTGCCGCCACTGGACTCTAGAGCAGTGAGACGTGTTCTCTGAGTGACCAATCACGCTTCTCTGTCTGACAATCCCATGGGCGAGTCTGGGTTTGGCGTTTGCCAGGAGAATGGGACTTGCCTGACTGCATTGTGCCAAGTGTAAAGTTTGGTGGAGGGGGGATTATGGGGTTGGGCTTGGCCCCTTAGTTCCAGTGAAAGGAACTCTTGAAGGTAGAGACACACCAAACCGACGCCAAAGAACTAGTGCTGATTGAAAGCCAACTGTGTTGACGCCTGTGTCTGGGAAAAAATGGCGTCGGACTAGACCCAATGGTGTGGAACACACCAGAAAAACTAAGTCGGTCGAGACTCATAAATGGCCTGACATTGCCTGACGGCTGACCGTCTGCTTGGTGTGTCCCAGGCTTCATGCTTCAGCATTCCAAGACATTTTGGACAATTTCATGCTCCCAACTTTGTGGGAACAATTTGGGGACGGCCCCTTCCTGTCCAGCATGACTGACCAGTGCACAAAGCGTCGCTCCATAAAGAGATGGATGAGCGAGTTTGGTGTGGAGGAACTTGAGTCCTGACCTCAACCCGATAGAACACCTTTGGGATGAATTAGAGCGGAGACTGAGAGCCAGGCCTTCTCGTCCAACATCAGTGCCTGACCTCACGAATACACTTCTAGAAGATTTCCCATAAACACACTCCTAAACCTTGAGGAAAGCCTTCCCAGAAGAGCTGAAGCTGTTAGAGCTGTGAAGGGTTGGCCGACTCCATATTAAACCCCACGGATTAAGAATGGGATGGCATTAAAACTCGTGCATGTGAAGGCAGGCGTCACAAAACTTTTGGCAAAATGGTGCACATACATACAAACACACACATTAAACATTAATCTGAAGTTAAATTGAATTTAAGCCTCAACTTAATCCTGGAGTAGCTCTAGTTTTCCTCCAGGAAATCAGTTTATTAAACTCTGGATAGACCAAGTCTAGGACTATTTAAAACCATGACAGAGAAAGCAGATTTCTGTGTATCTGGTTGAAAGGGCCATATTAGTCCTAAGTCCAGTACTAGGCTTAATCTCTGTCTGGGAAACCGCCTCTAAATGTGTTAACATGACACTGATATGATGAAGTGATCTGTGTAAATTTATATTCACTCTTTTAACTCATGTTATGAAATGTAAACCAGGAAGAGGCATGATTTGTATTTGTATGTAATATGAAACTATGAAATATGGTCAAAATTATTAATAATCAAAATTATCTCCCAGAAGCTTTTCAGAGCTTAATTTATCCAAAACCTGGAATATTTATGATCACGGACTCACAAACCAACACACTTGTAGACCACATCCAGCATCAACTACATTAAAATCACATCTTTGCAAAATCACATCTTTGCACATAGTGGTTTGATTCAAAGTGAGGGTTCAACACTTGAATTGAGATAGAGACTATTATACAATGCTTTCTTTTGCTCTGGGAAGGAAGTGGAAACACTTTGTGTTTTAGTCTCTCTGCTTTGTGCTCTAATGATAAGATTTAAATGTCGACATGTTTTAAACTCTGAACACAGAAGCCAAATGAAGAGATCAGTCAAGTGACTCGTTCTAACAGCTGATCTGAGATCAGGTTTCATCGCTCATCATATCACATGATCATGGAGCTGTCAGGGAAACACGTTTTTCATTTGCAAATGATTAAATGAACAATTCATAAAATTATGTCAGTCACTGTCCAGTAGAGGGCAATAATGAGCGGTCAGACTCCTCCTCTGGGAGGCTCCATATTTCCACTCTTAAATCTCACCTGAGGAATACTTTCAGTTTGAGTTGGATTTCCTGCTAAACATGTGGTTTACAAACTTGTGACACCAGAACAAAAACTCCTTCAGAACTTTTATCATGTAAGTTTTCATGTTTTTAATATTAAGCCAGTCTGTGTGTTTTGTGCTATTAAACCAATAGTTGTGTTTGTTTGTGGAAAACTGCTCGGGTTATGTATATAACCCTTGTTCCCTGAGAAGGGGAACGAGCACTGCATCGGGACGACGCTTTGGGGATGCTCCCTTAGCATCAGCGAATCTGAAACCAGAATGCCAACTAGGCCAATCCGATTGGCGTGCGTGATGACGTCATCGTGACGGCATACCCGGAAGTATAAAAGGGGTGCTGGAACGTAATGGCGGTAGTATTTGCTCTGAAACATGCGCTCCAGGCGCGCCAAGGTGTGGCGTCGGGATGCAGTGCTCGTTCCCCTTCTCAGGGAACAAGGGTTATATACATAACCCGAGCAGTTCCCTTTCGAGGGAACTCGCACTGCATCGGGACGACGCTTTGGGGAACGAGTACCCACTAGGCCACACCGAAGGGTAGCACCTGCCCTAGTGTGAAGCCGGAAACCGGGCACAGCTAGGACTGGAGCACCCTAGCACCAGGCGTCGTAGGGAGATCCAGGCTATAAAACCTGATAAAAGTGTGTGGGGTAGCCCACCCGGCCGCCTCGCAGATATCCTGCAAGGGGACCCCAGAAAGAAGGGCCACCGAAGAGGCCATGCCTCTGGTGGAATGAGCCCTCACGGCCACAGGTGAAGGCAAACTGCGCACCTGGTAGGCCATGGTAATCGCCTGGACAATCCAGTTACTGATTGTCTGAGTAGACGCAGGCAATCCCTTCTTAGGTGAGCCAAAACACACCAACAGTTGTTGTGATCTCCTCCAATGTGCAGACTTCGCCAGATAAACTCTTAGAGCCCTAACCGGGCAGAGTAGGTGAAGCCTCCCCTCTTCCGCCGTCACATGAGGCGGAGGATGAAATGCCTGCAGGACCAATGACCTGACCACCCTTGATGGCACCTTAGGCACGTAGCCCGGCCTAGGGTGTAGGATGGCCTTTACTCCTCCCGGGGCAAACTCCAGGCAGGTCGGCGTTACCGCCAAGGCCTGGAGATCTCCCACTCTCCTGAGAGAAGTAATGGCAAGGAGAAAAGCCACCTTAAGGGTCAGATCCTTTGGTCCAGCCAACTCCAATGGTTCGAAGGGGGCCTCAGCCAATCCTTCGAGAACCACTGCCAGGTCCCAGGTTGGAACTCTGGACCGAGCCGCAGGCCTCATCCTCCAAGCCCCACGGAGGAATTGTACAACCAGCTGGTGCCTACCCAGAGGCCCATCACCCAAAGGAGTGTGGAAAGCCGCAATGGCAGCCACGTACACCTTGACTGTGGACGGGGTAAGCCCTGCAGAGAAACGATCTTGGAGGAACTCCAGCACTGAAGCCACTGGGCAGTTAACTGGGTCCACCTCACGTTCTCTGCACCAAGTGGAAAATACATTCCACTTGAGGCTGTACAGTCTCCTCGTAGACGGAGCCCTGGAGCTGAGTAAGGTCTCTATCACGTCTGCCGATAGGCCAGCCTCTATGAACCTGGTCCCCTCAGGGGCCAGACCCACAGGTTCCAAATCTCCGGGCGGGGGTAAAATATCGTACCCGCCGCTTGACATAGGAGATCCCTCCTCAGAGGAATCTCCCACGGCTGACCTGCTAGCAGAGCTATGATATCCGAGAACCAAACTCGAGTCGGCCAACGGGGTGCTACCAGAAGTAGACTGACCCCCTGTCGACGGACCCTTTCCAGGACTCCCGGGAGCAGAGCAATCGGGGGAAATGCGTACAGACGCAGCCTCGGCCACGTCTGCACCATGGCATCCAGCCCCAGCGGAGCTGGATGCGTGAGGGAAAACCACAGTGGACAGTGGGACGTCTCTCGAGACGCAAACAGATCCACTTCCACTGGGCCGAACCTCTTGCATATGGCCTCCACCACCTCTGGGTGGAGTCGCCACTCCCCGGGCCTCAGCCCCTGCCTCGACAGGATGTCTGCTCCCTGATTTTGGACCCCCGGGACATACATTGCCCTGATGGACAACAGTTTCCCCTGGGTCCACAGGAGGACTCGGCGTGCTGTCTTGTATAGAAAGCGCGACCTCAGTCCCCCCTGGCAGTTGATGTACGCTACGACAGACGTATTGTCTGTCCGTACCAGGACGTGCTGGCCTCGGAGGTGCGGGAGAAAGCTCCTGAGAGTTTTGTATACCGCCATCATCTCCAGGCAATTTATGTGCCAGGAGGAATGACGGCTCTCCCATGGGCCCCTCGCAAAGCGGCCGTCCATGACCGCGCCCCAGCCAGTGAGGGAGGCGTCTGTTGAAACGGATGTCCGGCAACAAGACGCTCCCAACACTGGCCCTCGGGACAGAAACCAAGGTTTCTTCCATATGGCTAGGGAACGAGAGCATTTGCGCGTTACCCTGATCATACGGAAAGGATTCCCTCTGGGGGAAAACCCCTTGGTTTTCAACCACCACTGGATGGGTCTCATGTACAGCAGGCCAAAAGGTATTATGTTGGACGCTGCTGCCATGTGACCCAGCACTCTCTGAAAGTGCTTCACAGTGATGTTGTGGCCTAGCCTTATTCCTGAGACCATCGCCTGTATGGTCTCGACTCGCGAGTACCGGCTGTAGAACCCGGACTCTCTTTCCAGCGGAGGAACACGCTCTATGGCTTCCTTCGCTAGAAGAGTTTTTACTTCTAGTTCCATTACCCGAACCTGCTCGGGTATCACTGCTGTCCAGTATAACCCCCTGAATTGTGGAGGAGGAAAACCGAACTGCAGTTTGTACCCCTTTTCTACAGTACGCAGGACCCACGTAGAAATATTCGGAAGGCATTTCCATGCGCCGAAATAATCTACTAAGGGAACCAGCCTCTCGAGGCTGGCGTCGGGTGTTACACGGTTCCCGTTCCCAACCTCCTGAAGCGGCTGACCGGCAGGAAGTAGTTGGGAACGGTTCTCCGTGTGCGGACGCGCGAGCTGACCAGCCGCAGGTCTTTCCAGAGGCGGCGGGTGCAGCATGCGTTCGCGGGAAATCGATGTGGCCCGAAGCGTCATAGACGGCGGGATTACCACATCGATTTCCCCAGAGCGCCGCGGAGGAAACAACCTCGGTTGTTTCTCGGCGGGGGGGACCGCTCTTAGAAGCCCAGCCGTGGCTAGGACTTCTTCCCAGCAGCCTTCCGCGCCTGAAGGACGTTCCGAAGATCGCCTTTAGGAGCTGAAGGCTGCTGCTGAGAGCGTCGCCTCTGTTGCCAGGCTCCCGGGGGAGGGGCTCTAGAAGCGACGCTCTCCTTTTGCACCTTCCGGTGCGAGGAGCTGGATGAACCTGGGACACGGATGCACACACTGTTTGAACTCTCTCACACTTTCCATACTTTTTCACACACTTTCACTGACAAACAACAGTAAATAGACAGACAGTTTACAGATAGCGCTTGCTGAAGAGCAATAACTACCGCCATTACGTTCCAGCACCCCTTTTATACTTCCGGGTATGCCGTCACGATGACGTCATCACGCACGCCAATCGGATTGGCCTAGTTGGCATTCTGGTTTCAGATTCGCTGATGCTAAGGGAGCATCCCCAAAGCGTCGTCCCGATGCAGTGCGAGTTCCCTCGAAAGGGAACTAAACCGGCTCGTGATGATAAGGAAATGAATCGACGTCTTTGTGATGTTTCGTGAGTCGTGTTTTGATCAAGATATTTTAATTTTTTTTATTTGTGGGGTTTTTAATGTAATCATTAGATTGTTCTCCATTTATTACTCAGATGAGAGGATCGTTTGGTAGCAGGAAAATAATATTTTAATAAACTTTCTGTTTGTGTCCAGTGGGCCATTTGGCTTAACTGATCAGTTTGAGGATTACACTGGAATCAATAATTTATTAAAGCGAGAACCGCAGAACCCATACACGTCACTCACAACAGTCTGAGGACAACAGCGCCACACCACGGTCTCATGCCGGAAGTGGGCGGAGCTGATTTATCTTCGTATACATTGCTCCATTTGGAGCGTTTCAAACCAAACCAAAAGTTTAAAACCATGTTAATAATGTCAAGTATTGAAGAGAGATAAAGATAGATAGAAAGATATACTCAAGTCTCACTTTTCATTAGTACATAGTTAAATCATAAAAATACACACTACACATTGAATATCTTTCTATCTATATATACAAGTTAATGTATGTATATATACATAATGTAAGTTAATATATATATATATATATATATATATATATATATATATATATATATATATATATATATATATATATATATATATATATATAAACCCCATTGCAACGTTTTGTTAAGGATTTTTAAAGTAAAACGTTGCTATGTATATTATGTCTTAAAAGATTATATTAGATCAATTGAACATAAAGCTTAAAACACTAAAAATGAAAACAAAGATTGAGCATTTGAACATTTATTTATATGACAAAATATTTTTTACTCAAGCATTTCAGAATGAACCTTTTTTTCATAGTACATAATACATATTACACAATTCTACACTGGAATGCATAATTCAAGCAGATTCAGATTAATTAAATCCCAAAACAACACACAAAAATTATTTAATTTGAATAAATGTACTTCCCCAAAGGCATCATATACTAGCTGTGGTTTGCTTTAAAAAAATACACAATCAGACCAAAGAGAATATATATTGAACTAGGTTCAAAGTTATTGCACAGCAGGTACATGACAAATTGAATCAAATTAAATCTCCATTAACATGCAATTAATTCTGAGACTCCTTTTGTCCAAACACTAAACACTTAAAGGAACTGTATGTAAGAAATGTATTTCAATTAATCATAAAATGGCCCTGATATGTCACTAGACATTAAGAAATCATGTTAATTTCAAATATTTATATCACTGACAACGGTTGTCCGGCCAAGATATTGTCATTTTAAAAGTGAAGTTGCAGCCCTCAACTGATGTTGATGTTGACATGTTGTGTTTTGGCCTGAAGCCCCACCCTCCACCTGTCGACCAATCACGAAGTCAGTAGTGTTTATGCATTCGGGTTGTGTTGAAGAATTCTCTTTTTATAAAAATTTCTTCACAAAGGATTAGTGATTCCAGAAGAGGCTTTATTCACACCAAACACAGCAATGAAGCCGGAGGGCCGTCAGCCACCGGCCCTCCTGCTACTTGAATTTTCTGTCATATATATACCATAGTTGTCTTCCTATTTTGGTAACCACTGTTGTCTTCCTAACATGGTAACAACCCCCTGGCTCACATATCACCACATTCTAAGTTCTAATTCTGTTCCTGTCCTTCTAAAGGGCATTCTCAAAGTCAGCATACATTTAAACACAGTCAGCACACATTTGAACACACTTGAGATGTCAGCACACATTTGAACATAATAGTGTCTTTTCATTAGCCTTAAACTGCTAATTTTTAACTAATAAAATCTTCTACAGTGGCCGCACTAAAGGCTGTGCTGTCACGAAGCAAAGACTGTCACACTGGATAGTGGACGCTATCTCATTGGCTTATAAGTCTAAAGATCTCGTTTGCCCTATAGGCATCAAAGCACATTCCACAAGAGGCATGGCCTCGTCATGGGCATGGTCATGTGGCATTTCAATGGAAGATATCTGTGCGGCGGCAGGCTGGGCCTCTCCCTCCACTTTTATTAGATTCTATAAATTGGAAGTTCCTCCCCGAGATTGGTTTGCAGCGATCGACCTGAAGGACGCGTACTTTCATGTCTCGATTCTCCCTCGACACCGGCCCTTTCTGCGCTTCGCGTTCGAGGGATGGGCATATCAGTACCGCGTCTTACCCTTCGGCCTGTCCCTGTCGCCCCGCGTCTTTACGAAGGTTGCGGAGGCGGCCATTGCTCCCATGAGAGAGCATGGTGTTCGCATCCTCAACTACCTCGACGACTGGCTGATTCTTGCCCAGTCGCGGGAGCAGTTGTGCGAACACAGGGACAAGGTGCTCAGTCACCTCAGCCAGTTGGGACTTCGGGTCAACTGGGAGAAGAGCAAACTCTGCCCCACGCAGAGGATCTCTTTTCTTGGTATGGAGATAGACTCGGTCGCCATGACTGCGCGCCTCACCGAGGAGCGCGTCCAGTCAGTGTTGAACTGCCTGAATTCATTCAAAGGCAGGACAGCGGTTCCACTGAAACATTTTCAGAGGCTCCTGGGGCATATGGCATCCGCAGCCGCAGTAACGCCGCTCGGATTGCTTCATATGAGACCGCTTCAACGCTGGCTACACGATCGAGTCCCGAGATGGGCGTGGCACAGCGGTTCCCTCCGTGTCCAAGTGACTCCGAGATGCCGCCAAACCTTCGGCCCGTGGTCGGACCCTTTGTTTCTCCGGGCGGGAGTTCCCCTAGAACAGGTGTCCAGGCACTCCGTTGTCTCCACGGATGCCTCATCCACGGGTTGGGGTGCCACGTACAACGGGCTTGCAGCTTCAGGTCTGTGGACGGGGCCTCAGCTGCAATGGCATATCAATTGCCTCGAGTTGTTAGCAGTTCGTCTTGCACTCAGCCGCTTCAAAAAGCCGCTCAGAGGCAAGCACGTTCTGGTCCGGACGGACAACACTGCGGCCGTAGCGTACATCAACAAACAGGGTGGTCTACGCTCCCGTCGCATGTCGCAACTCGCCCGCCATCTCCTCTTATGGAGTCAGAAGCATCTGAGGTCGCTTCGTGCTGTTCACATTCCGGGCCTGCTCAATCGTGCGGCCGACGAGCTGTCACGTCAGCAGGAACTTCCGGGAGAATGGCGACTCCATCCCCAGGCGGTCCAGCTAATCTGGAGTCGTTTCGGGGCCGCACAGGTAGACCTGTTTGCCTCCCCAGAGACGACCCACTGTCAGTGGTTTTATTCCTTGACCGAGGGGACCCTCGGGTCGGATGCCCTGGCCCACAGCTGGCGCCGGGAAGAACGCAAGTATGCGTTTCCCCCAGTGAGCCTTCTTGCGCAGACACTGTGCAAAGTCAGGGAGGACGAGGAGCAGGTCCTGTTGGTTTCTCCGTATTGGCCCAACCGGACTTGGTTCCCGGAACTAGTGCTCCTTGCGACAGCACCTCCCTGGCCCATTCCTCTGAGACAGGACCTCCTGACTCAGAGACGGGGCACCCTATGGCACCCGCGTCCAGACCTCTGGAAACTCCATGTCTGGTCCCTGGACGGGACGCGGAGGTTCTAGGTGACCTACCTCAAGCAGTAGTTGACACCATCACTTCCGCTAGAGCCCCCTCTACGAGGCGCCTCTATGCGTTGAAGTGGAACCTGTTCGTCGATTGGTGCTCTTCTCGCAGAGAAAACCCCCGAAGATGTTCGATCGCTTCTGTGCTTACCTTTCTACAGGATGGGTTGGAGCGAAGGCTGTCTCCCTCCACCCTCAAGGTCTATGTCGCCGCTATCGCCGCAAATCATGAGCTCGTAGATGGAAAATCTCTAGGTAAGCACGATCTGATCGTCAGGTTCCTTAGGGGAGCGAGGAGGTTAAATCCACCTCGTCCTCCCTCTATACCCTCTTGGGACTTAGCTCTGGTGCTTACTGCACTACAGAGAGAACCCTTTGAGCCTCTGCAGTCTGCTGAGTTGAAAATCCTGTCGTTAAAGACTATACTCCTGATTGCGTTGGCCTCCATCAAGAGGGTAGGGGACCTGCAGGCATTTTCGGTCGACGAATCGTGCCTGGAATTCGGGCCCGGTAACTCTCATGTGATCATGAGACCCCGGCCTGGATATGTGCCCAAGGTTCCCACTACTCCCTTCCGGGACCAAGTGGTGAGCCTGCAAGCGCTGCCTTCGGAGGAGGCAGACCCAGCCCTAGCTTTTCTCTGTCCCGTCCGTGCTCTCCGGACTTACGTGGACAGAACGCAAAGCTTCAGGACCTCAGAGCAGCTCTTCGTCTGTTACGGAGGACAGCAGAAGGGAAAGGCTGTCTCCAAGCAGAGGATGGCCCACTGGATAGTGGATGCCATCGTCTTGGCTTATCAGTCCCAAGACGTGCCCTGCCCGCTCGGGTTAAGAGCCCACTCCACTAGGGGTGTTGCCTCTTCCTGGGCGCTGGCTCGTGGCGCCTCGCTGACAGATATTTGTAGAGCTGCGGGCTGGGCGACACCTAACACGTTCGCTAGATTCTATAGCCTCCGTGTAGAGCCGGTATCTTCCTGTGTGCTCACTTCCCATAGTCAGTAACACCGATATGCCTGTTCTAGTGTCGGCTTGCTGCGCCATTCCCTCCCCTATGGTAGACGGATGCGTGCGCTTATTCTGCTCCAGTCGAGTTCCCCGGATCGGCCAACCCTGTTGAGTCCTCCGCAACCCGCGGCAGTCGGACGTGGCGGAGCGTTCGACGCCAGGTCTAACACTCGTATGCATTGGTGGAACTTGTGTTAGGCTGGGTTCCGTATGTAGTGACCCCCACGGCGGTCCCATATGTGTATTCTTCCACGGTACGGCTCCCTACGGCGAGCCCGTGTCTTTCCCTCGGCAGAGTTCCTCTGCCGTCCCAGGTACGTGTTGTCTCCCTCCTAAATTGGCCGGGGCCACCCCTGGGACTCCGTATGTTGTGCTGCCCACGGCCAGCCCATACGTGTATTCTCCACATGTTAACTCCCTCTGGGCATGATGTGGCTTCCGCAGCTGCCTTCACAGGCACGCTTCCCAGCGTTATCCAATACAGTCGGCTGAGTGGGTCTTGCGGAACAGCAGCTTTGACTCTCCCTGCGTGAACCTACCCGCCCGCATCAGATCGGGGTCTGTGGGGCTCATCGCTGGGCGCTGGAAGTGGTAGTAACTGTGGCGTTTTCCATAGGGGATCCCAATTCGTCGGTACGTCCGACGTACGTCGAACGTGACCGACTGAATGGGAACGTCTCGGTTACGTATGGTAACCCTCGTTCCCTGAAGGAGGGAACGGAGACGTACGTCCCGTCGCCACAGTTGCTGTACCATCACTGCAGGTCGAGCCATTACGTGTGGCTCCTCAGTGAAAAACAGCGTGCATTCGCTCTCGCTTCCTGTTTATACCCGCGGCGCGGGGCGGGGCGCGAGATGCAAATCTCGCACGCCAATTGTCCATTGGCCGGTTCTAGATAGCTCGAAGCTGATAGGGGCTCCCAGAAGTGATCCCAATTCGTCGGTACGTCCGACGTACGTCTCCGTTCCCTCCTTCAGGGAACGAGGGTTACCATACGTAACCGAGACGTTTTCCCATAACGCAATATGAGAGACCTCTCTCAGGAAACCGAGGTTACGAAAGTAACCGAGTACGTTTCTTTGCTATTACACGGACATAATGTTATTATGTTTAGCAGGTTATGGCCATTTGAGCTGAAGACGTGTAGAAACTGGGACAGCTAAGCGCGCTCCCGCAGACGGTCGCCTAGTCAGTTTTTTGCAGACGATGTGTGCGTCTCAATCAGCTCTAGTTCAGTAGTCAGGGCACTGATCAGGGATCAGCCCATTGACTTATGTCCTGATCAGTGCCCTGACTACTGAACTAGAGCTGATTGAGACGCCCCGAATCACTTTACGGCACGACGCCTGCACGGAGATCAGAGTTAGGGAGTGTCGCAAAAGTGCATTATTATTCAGTAGGGTGAATTCAGGGTGATTGGGACACTTTTTGCCATTGAGATAACTTGGAAAAAGTGTTTTAATCACCCTGAATTCACCCTACATTATCATCTACAGGCATTCCCCATAACCAGAATCACATCAGGTTTGAACTTTGTAGACACTCCCTATGGGGGCTCGCCTGCACAGATATACTTTCGGTTTAATCTTGAGGAGACTTTTGGTTTAATGTCCAGCATTTAAATCTCTCTAAACATGCTGTACGTTACAAAGTTATGAAACCTGAAGAACACAAGACTCAAGCAGAACTTTCACTATGTAAGTTTTCATGTTTTTAAATATAAATCCAGCCGGTGTGTTATAATAGTTATAGGACTATTGTTGTGCTTCTGGTTTCTTTGTTAGAAAGCTCTGCTAATGCGGAAATGAGCCGACATGTTTATGACGAATATGTGTTTTTACAAGCGATGTTATTAATATATAATTATTACATTTATATCATACAATATAGTCTAACATCATTAATAAAGCTTGTTCTTTGTTTATTGATTATGACTGATCATTTTCTGTATTACAGGGGAATCATTTATTAGACCAAATATGTTTCATGATATTTTTATCATGTAAGATTTAAATGTGTTAAATATTCAAACAGAATGAAAGTCAATGTTTAGTATATTTTACCACTCAAAGTGTTTTATCCCTGTATAAATGTGTTAGTGATGTGTGATATAATCCAGCTCTTGTGTTTCCTCCTCAGGCTGACTCTTCTGCTGCTGCTGTGTTGCTTGATCAATTATTGCGGTCAGTATCATTTGTGTTGATCAATTATAGCCATTATTGATGTTCAGTTCCAGGAGTTATTCTAAAGGTTTTCTGTCGTGTCACTCAGCAAAGTGACTTTGGTGGACATTTGTGGATTAATGATGTAAATTTCCATCATATTACATCATCACACATCTTGACATGCAGTTGATTTATTAATAAACACTGTTCAGGAATTCACTGAACCTGCACTGACACACATCTGAGACAGATTTATACTACAGTTGACTAAAATAAGAATAATTAATGATCACCTACAGAGAATAAACAGAAACATGTGTATATTTCAGTATTTATGTTTTGAGTTTAAAGGGGTAGTTCAGCCAAAAATGAACATTTGCTGTTAATCCAAGATGTAGGGGACTTTCTTTCTTCATTAGAACAGTAAAGAAGATTTATTTTTGTTATAGACTAAATACCATAGAAACCATACTTTTCGTGTGTGGTTTTACCTGTGGTTATCATGATATAAATCTGATACTATGGAAAACCAATGGTTAATTCTAATTTAATCTCTACACCAGTGGCGGCTGGTCAATAGAGGGCGCTGGGACGGCGCCACCATCAAAATTCCAGAAATATACATGTATACAAAAATGATATAAAAGTGAAATAAAATAAAATAGTTTACTCATACGACGTGCCGCTGTTAGAAAGAGCCTCAGCATTTAATCAAAACTGGCTTTGATGGGTTAACTATTTTATATGTTCTTCAATATGTTTCATGCGTGAGGGACGCCGGACAAATGGACGTCTATCTGAGTCTAAAAATATACGGGCAGCATGTGACCTGAAGCTGGTCTCTAATTGGTTCTTAAAGATCCTCCTCCCGCAGGTCGCTGCGTCCCTGGCGAATCAGAATTGGATGCGTGTTATTTTATCCAATCTGATTGGTTCTCGTCACCTGTCATTCAACTTTACACTCATGGCCACTAAAGCGAAAGTGCGCGGGCGACATAGTCACTCCGACTCCGCCAAAACCTTATTAGGATGATCACTTTCGTAGAGATGGCAGCAGTTAAACCAAATTCTTTCACAAGGTGTTCGCTGGAACTGGACCAATGCGATTTACAAATCCAGAACCGGCCAGTGTCAAAGGAGCTGCACTCAGAGCTTCACCTGCGCTTGTTATGAGAAACGTTAGGGCTGGCTGGATGTGTTGTTAGCAATGCCCTTTATTGCTTTCCCTGCTTTTATTTCAAAGTGTTGGTACTGAAGTTTTGTGGACATCAACGGGGGTAAGAGACCTCAAATATCTGACTGGACAATGCAAACGTCATGACACTACTGAGATGACTGACTTTAATCAGAGAGTCATTGACAAATGTGCTGGCCAGAAAGAAAGGAGAGCAAAATGTATGTTCAAGTAGTCAACATGCTTTTTTATTCTTTTGTTTTTCCTTTCCTCATTCAATTATATGTGGGAAATGAATGTGAATGTGAAGACACTGTTTTCTCTTTTAATGCTTGAATTAAAAAAAATAATTATCACCAGCCGCCACTGCTCTACACTCTGCAGAAAGTAGTAACCTGAAAATGATACGATCTAAATTAACTGGTTTTATTCCAGTCAAAAACATTAATGACCATCACTGAACCATCTAATTGCTATGGGTTAAATCAGGTCAAATACAGTAAAGCTCTTGCAGGTACAGTACAGGCATTTCTGATGCTGATATTACAGAAACTCATTGAAGCCGCTTGAGTGTGTGTGAGCAGAACAATCCAGTTCACTGAAATAACTACTGGAATAGTTTATGATGACCTGTTACAGAGAACAGACAGAAACACCACATGCATTTCAGTTTTGATGCTTTGTGTTTAATGAACATTTCCTGTGTGTATTTGCAGGAGCCGCGTCTAGATCTGTGTCAGGAATAAAGGGAGGAAACGTCATCCTGTCATGTGACTTTGAGGACGGAGAGATTTCTCAGATTGCTTTAAGCAGTTTGTCAGAAATCATCCCTGTCTGTGAGAATGAAGATTGTAGTGGCCGAGTGTTTAAAGAAGGAACATGTGGCGTCATCATCAAGGATCTGAGACTGAAGGATGCTGGGAAATACTTTCTGAGAGTCTATTATAATAATGATCAGACAGAAGTGAAGCGAGAAATCAGGATGTACCAACTTCATATTCAGGGTAAAGCTGATTTATAAAATGTAAAATGAAAATGATCCCATAATTTACTCTCCCTCAAGTCATCAAAGGTGTATATGACATTCTTCTTTCAGACGAACACAATCTGAGTTATATTAAAAAAGTCCAAGCTAATCCAAGCATTAGAATTTTATTAATAGTGCCGATTTTGAAGTCCATAAAAAGTGCATCTGTCCGTCATATAACTGCTCCAGCGGCTCTGGGGTGATAATAAAGGCCTTCTGAAGCCAATCGATGTGTTTGTATAAGAAAAATATCCATATTTAAAACTTTATCAAGTAAAATTTCGGCCGACCGCCTTCCTTGTTTAATTTATGGAAAAATTGTTGAAAGTTCACCTGCCGATCGAAAGACTAACACGACCAGGTCATGACGTCACGAACGCATCTTGAGTTTCACTTTCAACATTCAACACTTTTCCACAGAAGGCGGTCGGTCGAAAGGTTACTTGATAAAGTTTTAAATATGGATTTTTTTTACACAAACACATCGATTGGCTTCAGAAGGCCTTTATTAACACCCCAGAGCCGCTGGAGCAGTTATATGACAGACAGATGCACTTTTTATGGACTTCAAAAACAGAGCAACTATTACTGCAATAATAATGCTTGGATTAGCCTGGACTTTTGTAATATAACTCAGATTTTATCCATCTGAAAGAAGAATGTCATACACACCTCGGATGACTTGAGGGAGAGTAAATGATGGGCTAATTTTCATTTTTGGGTGAACTATCCCTTTAACCCTAAATCTGTGTGTGTGGCTTTGACTGATGGACACATTATAATAATGCTGAGTGTGTGTGTTTCTCCTCAGATGAGATCTCTGTGAACACAGGTGAGGAGCTGAAGCTGGATGTTCTGTTGATCAATGCTGATAAAGTGGAGACAAACTCCAGTGGAGAGTGGACAGAGGTGTGGACGAGAGGTCACGGGGTCAGCAGTGATCGACTGACCGACAGTGATGGGAATCTGACCATTAATGCGTTCACATCCACTGACACTGGAACATACAGAGTTCTGGACTCTAGAGGAGAAATCCTGATCTCAGTCACACTCACAGGTCAGAGAACATCAATATAGAGCTGCACAATGAATCATATTTAATCATGATTTCTGCTTCTCTCTATTAATCATCAGTGATAATGGGCCACAGGTTATTTGTTTAAAATGTTTTTGTTTTAAATCAACATTTATGTATTATAACAGTGGTAACAACTAAATGAACAACAGGTGAACTTCATTAGTGATGAACTGACCATCAGGAGGAAACTGGCTCAATTTACGCTGACATGTGCACCAATAATGTGACTATTTCTAATAATCAGAGTAAGGTCTTAATCACAGTCAGATGTTTACATGACATGAGCAGAACTCTTCACTCCAGTTTACATGAAATGTTCATTATTCTGATTATTCGCTAAATAGTTTTAATCTACTCACATCAACATTTTTATGGACGTAGCTTACTGGATATTATTCTGTGCTGTGATGAACATTGTAATGCTGGGTTTTCTGCCGTCGTGTTCTTTGTGCCGTAGATGAAGATACGCAGCAGAGACCGTACAGCGAGTTGTGTTGACACAGTTTAATGATTTGGAGAAGAGAAAACTTCATAATAATGTCACAAAGTTTATTCGTGAAGTTGTGTGAACACCGTCCGCGCACATGTGCACTTGGTACTCAGAATGGTAATAATGCGATTAAGGTGATTACATGCCTGTTTATTCCTAGTTTAATGCGACTATGGTTACTACGATTATGAGCTTGATCGCATTAGTTTGATCAAAGTATTGCGTTTACATTAGGTAAAGTTTAATCGCAATATTGTCAAAATCCCATTATAATCGCATTATGAGGAGCATTTAAACATAGTCAGTGACAAGGAACAAAGGCAAACAGAAACTGAATATACATTCATACAGGAATCGTGATTTATAATTGAGCAAAATAATCCTGATTATTAGTGTAACCACTGTTATACTGTACAGCCCTAGTCATGTGATGTGTGTAAATATTAAAGCATTAAACAGGTGAGGATACATCATGATCTGAACATCAAATGATGCTAAACTGAATGACTGACCTTACAATGTCATCTACAGAATCACAGAGAAAACTGAAGGACATCAATGATGACGAAACTGATCTCACTGAACAAGGTAAGTAAAACGAGGCATTGAGAGCTTTACACAATGAGTTTAAAGTTAAACATGGTCTTAAACATTTAATATAAATATATATATATATATATATATATATTCCCTCCTCCTCACTCCTTCCTTCCACCTGTAGAGATCTGGATTTTGTCAGTGTCTTCAGTGGTTCTGGCTCTGGCTGGGTCTCTGACTCTCATTATTGCTGTCAAGAGATGCCAACATCGACACTGGATTATGAAATGGGCTTCAGAATCAGATTTAGTACAAGAATCAGAATCAGAATCAGAATCAGAATCAAGATCAAAATCAAAATCAAAATCAAAATCAAATCTAAAATCAAAACCAAAACCAAAACCAAAACCAAAACCAAAACCAAAACTAAAATCCAAACCAAAACTAAAAACTAAAATCTAAAATCAGAATCAGATTCAGAATCAGGATCAAACTGCTTTGAAATGCATGCTGTAACCAAACACATAATTTAAAGTAAGTTACTGTGCTAATGAAACAATATTAGCTCACACACACAGTAACGTAACTGCAGTGAATAAGTTGTTTGCACTTAATAAAGCATAACTATTTCTGAATGAGCACTTTACCTCGCTCACAGTTTTAGGGAAAATTCACGACTTTAATCAAATCACAATTTCTACGCTTGAGACGCTTGGATTGTAAGAATGTACAGAGACTCCAGGGGCCCTATCTTGCACCCAGCGCAATTGACTTTGTACACCGACGCATGTGTCATTCCTATTTTGCACCCGCGCAAAGCGCGCTTTTCCCTCCACAGAAGCACGTCGCTAAACTAGTGAATGAACTTGCGCTCCCTGGGCGGTTCAGCGCAAAAAAGGAGGCGTGTTCCGGCGCAAACAATCCCTGGTGCTATTTTGCTGTTCCATTAAACAATTGCGCCACTGACCAGAAAAAACCTAGTCTAAAGTCAGTGGCGCGTTGCGCGTTGTTCATTATGCTATTTTAAGGGCGCATGCTTGACCATAATGTAGGCTATAGCGTGCACAACGCGCATACACTTTGCTCATGTAATCTACACAGATGCAACAGTTATTTTTGCAAATCATAAAATCACTAAAAAAATATTAACACATGAGATGACGGAAATCATTGTGGTGTGCCACGAAGATGTGAAAAAATAGGCATAAATCTAGCTTACAAATGATTCAGGCTAATTGTAATAATTAAGGATAAGACCTGTTTGCCCAATAGTGGCAAGACATATATGTATATAAGGACATCTGACAAATTGGTTTGTCCGTCAAGAACCAGGAAAAAAAATCGACTGAAAAAACTGAAAGACTGAAAAAAAAAATCACCTTTACCATAATGTACAACATTACAACTTCACTTCTCTGTCTTTCACTGCTCTTACTAGCACATCAGTCTCCTCGGCTGTGAACCGCTCCTGGCGTGCGCCTGGTAAATACGCCATAATAATAGCAATCCATAATGGAACTTGCGCACCTGCTTTTAAAGGGAATGTTGGATGACGCTCGGATTGGTTTATTCACGTTACGCCCAAACCACACCTATGAATAATGAAGCTACTTCAGACCAACCCATTTTAGATTTGCGCCGGGCACAAGAGCCATTTATCCCGCCGGGAAAATAGCAACAGCGCCGAGACCCGCCCACAAAGTTACTTGCGCTTCGCGGTTTGACACTCGCGTTTCAGATCGTTAAAATAGGGCCCCAGATATAAATCACTCTTTATTAAATGACTTTACTCTTTATTAAATCACTCTTTATTAAATCACTCTTTATTAAATCAGATGGTGCGGTGGCTTCACCCGTAATATCATGAACAATACAGCTCTTTATTATTATCAGATTTCAGATTATTAGAAATTGATTTTCAGTTTTTCCCCACACAACCGCTTTTGATCATTGACGCGTTCGTAGTTATTATAAAATAAATATAAAAATATATTTTTAGCAATTTTAATGCACTGAAGGATGAAGTATAGCAAGATTATAACAAATCACGCAGTCTCATGCCATTCAGATGAAAGGAATTTCCTAAACTGGTCTTAAATTGCTCCTGCATCATATTAGCAAACTGCATTTATGACAAAGAACTACACAGATGCAGATATCATAATTTATCAATAAATGCATGTACATTGTCCCCTGCTTTTGACGCTGGGCTTTCGCTGTTATGGATTGAAGAACACACTGAATATTGACTGTAAACTAAAACTGACTACTTTATTTTTATATGTGGACTATTTTATGTTGATAATGAACAGGCTGTGATATAAGTTTGCGATGCTGGAATATGTTGTGTGCGCGTGAGGCGCCGGCGCGATCCAACAGAGGAAACATAAAATACTACTCGTCATTTTGGTCATACAGATAATAACAGTAGGACATCGTTCAAAATTGTAAAGTGTTTATGCTATTATAAAATAAAGAAAACATGTGCTTTCTGTCGTCCGGGTTTCCTTTCCGTGAACTTGTTTGAGGAGCATCTCACAATAATGAACCAAACTCAGATGCTCAGTCGCAGTTTTTTCTTTCTTTTTGTAAGTCTGTTAATTATTTTTAACTCAAATATATTTAGCGTATATATTTTCCTTTTATATAGGCCTATAGACTATGATTTTTTCTGAAAACAAATATTATTATAATTTTTTTAATGTAACTCAATTTATCTTAGATCATCCTGCCGACCCATTTTTTTAAGTCTCAGGGTTTGAAAACCCCCATGGGCTGAGTGTATTGGGTCTGAGGTAGCTTTAGTTTGTGCCACAGGTGTAAATATTTATCAGAAGGCTGGACGTAGCCAAGCCCAGTGTAGATCTGAGCCACAACTGGTGCAAGCGGCCGTCAGATCCAGTATTTCTGCTTTAGTTCCAGTGTCCGTTAAAGATGTGGACGGGTACTGAAGGTCAAGCTCAATTCAGGATCAGGAACTATTGCATCTATTGAATACATCAACCATTGTTTATAAAAAAATTTTTGGAAATATTAATTGTATAAACTTTGAGTTTGTATATCAGTGTTATTAACTAATATGTATATTTTGGACATGTAATATGAATGTTTAATGTTTATTTTTAAAATTGCATCTTATCTTCATCTAAAGTGCCTTTACTCATTTTCCTTTGTCATTGGTGTTTGTGGATTTGCATTATTCTGTTCAGTTTATTATAAAGCACATTTATAAACGGCTGCAGACTGAAAATGCTGTTACTCTTTATAAATCTGCTTTGAGAGATGATGTACTGTGAAACAAACAAATAAATTACACTTTTGTAAGAAACATTTGGTATTGTTTTTGTAGTATTTACTTTTGTATGAATATTTAAACTTTGTTTTTTACTGTGTCCAGAAATGAATGTTAATTGTATAATATATATGATGAGATATAAAGAGAGAGAGTTTAAATGGTTTGTCTGTATTTACTAAATCAAAGCGCCTCTGTGAAGCTGATAATAACACAATCAGGACTGAAATCATCAGAGATCTGTTCAAAATAAACTTCAGCTGCTTTAAACATCATATCCAGACATGTTTGATGGACTCTCATGTCTTATTATCAGTCCTTCTTCTTCCCTCACTGTGGCGTTTGTGTTTATTCATCAGTGAGTCCAGAAACACCAGCAGAGATCAGAGTTAGAGAGCAAAGCCTTCATTATTATTCAACACTTTATTATACAGGCACTTCTCTGACAATGCATGAATTATATTAGTTGTGAAACGTTTTTAACTTAATGTTGTCAAAAAACAAAGTAGCTATCTAAATAATGTACGATTTATAAGTGTTGTAACTGTTTCATAAATGTTATGCTTAAATTAAATCTGTTAAACTTAAAGCTTTTTTCCCTGCAGATGTCAAAGCACATGTAATGTAACACGAGCTCTTGCCACACATCTTACACAGCGAGATTTAAGAATTATGGCTGTGGATTTTAGACTATTTTTTAAATTTTGAAATCTATTTCACTTTATGTCACGTGACCAGATTTAGCCACACCCACTGTATTATAGTCACAAACATCTCTCGCACA
Organism: Gobio gobio; assembly: GCF_949357685.1. NCBI lineage: Eukaryota > Metazoa > Chordata > Actinopteri > Cypriniformes > Gobionidae > Gobio > Gobio gobio. Next base: position 54,822,226 of record NC_137104.1, on the reverse strand, counting down.
TCTGACGTTTGTTTGTGAGAATATGCCGACCCACAGATATTTACTCGATATGTTCACACACACTTCTCATGTGTTTTTACAGTATTTATAAACCATGGACCACTTTCAGTAAAGGCAAACATCCACTACACATTCAAAATCTATTTTTGCTTAGTTAAAGCTGCAATTGGTAACTTTTGTAAAAAAATATTTTTTACATATTTGTTCAACCTGTCATTATGTCCTGACAGTAGAATATGAGACAGATAATCTGTGAAAAAATCCAGCTCCTCTGGCTCCTCCCAGTGGTCCTTTTGCCATTTGCAGAAATACACCGCTCCCGGTAAGAAACAACCAATCAGAGCCAGGAGGAGTGTCTTAGCAGTGTCAATCAAGCTCGTGTGCGCGCTGATCATACCCTCATGCACAGCGCGAGCGCGTACAGGCGTTCAAATCCAAGATTACCGGTGTGCCGCAGCTTTGCTTATGGCGGACACACAATCCAAACTGATACCTCGAGTGGCACCTGCTCATAAAATAAAGACGGGTAAACGGAAAGAGACAGATGACGATGATAAAAAAGACAAAACGAAAGATAGAGTGTATATCGGAGCGGCTTTTCCGAGGTGGAGGGAGCTAGGCTACGTGTCCTGAAATTATTAAAAACCGATGCAGAGTTAGCCACATTTCTGCTTGACAAGATTTCGGCTTTTCAACATTTCGGCTTCCTCTTCTCCCCGCCCGTTGACTCCTTGAAGTCGCTGTGGGTGTGAATTCCTCGTTGGAGCCCATTGACTCAGTGTCAAAACCAGTGGCGGCTGGTCAATAGAGGGCGCTGGGGCGCCGCCCCCATCAAAATTCCAGAAATATACATGTGTGACTGTGTTGATGTTGATGGAATAAATCAGCAGAGAATCAGGTGGCTGGTCACTCAAGGCTTCTTTTATTGGCCTGGACACTGGGAAAAACACACGGCCAAAAGCCTGGTTAAAGCACTGCATCGATGTTGCATGTAAAATCTAGAAAATAAACAGAGTTCGGAGTTCACAAGCATGTTAATACACACACTTCTCATTTTATCGTCACAAATAACACATATGACTCTAATGACAGAACTAGGTGTTGACAGACAAAAGCAGTACACTTGTGTGTAGTTTAAAAGTTCAGCTATGCACTTGAAAACAATCCAAACTCGAGTTATTAAGAGCGATCATCAAAGCAGCTTACCAGCAGCGAAGCATCGTGAAACTGCTGGTGATTACGCAGCACCGCCAGGGCCGGATTAACAATTTCCTGTGCCCTGGGCAACAAGACTCAAGGGCCCCTCCTGCCCCTGCCCCTGCCCCAAAGCAACAATCGCAAAGTCGCTATCACCAAGAGCATAGAGCCTATACTTCTATACTAACAAATCAGGCTTCTGCAATGCTCAGTGGCGATGTATGTAATAGCCTCAGCATAAAGTGCATTCAAGAGACAGAACACTAATGATGCACTAATGTTTAACATAACTTTTTACAATGAATCTTTCACAGAACTTGGTGGCTGCTACAGAGTAATTATTAAATGTTTCAATATAGCCAATCAATTATATTTTGACTGCAACAGTGAAATAAAGCAGACCGCTAGTGAAGCCTTAACTTAAAACCAGAGATTTTTTATTTCTAAAATGCTACAATGTGAAATTGTGGCTATTTTTGGAATATGTTTCACAATGTCGACTAATTTGAATTCATTTTCTCTTTTAAATTTTTTTTTAGCGCTCCTGTTTAAATTTCAGACAGTGTTGACTGATTGGGTCGACGATTTCAAGCCCAAAAGCTCACTAAAACTCACCCAATTCAAGAAAAAGACGCCCAAAATTTGAACTGCCAAAATAATGTTATATAATTTTATTGCCATGTCAATCAAGGCTGATTGGCACCATTTTATCTCCTTAAAACAAAATAATGTCAAAATAAAATTAAAATAAAAAAAATTTCTCAGGAAAATGGATCAAAACAGGGCATTCAAAAACAGTCATGCATGACTAAAATGTCCAAGTGGAAACTGTCAAAATCACGAAATTAACTGATGATTTTAACCCATGGAAAAATACATGCATCATTTTCAAATGTCAACAGCAAGAATAAACTAATTTTAGTGCTAAAAGTGCCCAATATAATCGGAATAAACAATGTAATTAGCAGGCATTACACACACATTACTGCACACACCACAGACAAAATGTGTCATTCACTGATACTGTACAATAAAAAATTAACAACAATAATGCGTTTACCTTTGTGTTTAACTTCAGATAGAACTACAGTAACGTTATGTCTTTCGTGAAGTACATATTTATAGAACATAATGCTGAACTTAACACAGTCAAAATGGATTAATCGTTGATTCAAACCTCTTTCAGCAGCTGTTTGGAAGAGTACAGCGCAGTCTGGACGGGTTAAAAGGTGCAGATGTCCTGATCAGGCCAGTGTGCACACCATGATGGACAGGACTCAGGAGTCATATACTATTTCAATTCAATCATTCAACCGTGCTCTTGGAGTTAGTTTTATGTAAGAGTCTTTGAGTCACAGGTGTAATCCACGTTTTAAGAGTTGGTTCACTCTCCCACTCATTACTGTAGATAACTTACATATTTATGCCACTTTGGCATAGCGATCATTTGATATCCAGTTACAATTTCGCGCTGAAAACCTGTCATGAATGAGCGCGAGTCGCGACTCCCTGCTGATCGCTGATTGGCTGAAAGTGCGTGCTCGTCGGCGACGTCAACACCAACGCCAGCTGACTCTATGTCATAGAGAAGGGGGATGTGGGCCGGTGTGTGTCATGATGCACACTTGAGTTTATTATTAACCAATAAGACTAAAAATGTTTGAAAACAACCAAACTGACCCCAAACCAGGCCAAACTTTGTCCACTCGCCCGACTCCGTTTTTAACCGCACAATCAAATTCAAAACAAAACCGCACAATCTGGCAACGCTGATTTCAGAGCTTCAAGTCACGTGATTCGGCGTGACAGCTCGTCCTCTCGCTGCGCAGCAGCGCAAGAAGCTACAGACACTGTTTTTGACGTGATTTAACATAATATTTTGATCGAACGGGTTGCAAAAATCTGCATATAATTAGGAAAGTGAGGATTTCGTTTATAACGTGATCTAACATAATATTTGACAGTGCCCACTGGGCCCCTTAGATGTCCTGTGCCCCAGGGCAAGTGACCAGTTGCCCTAATGGTTAATCCGGCCCTGAGCACCGCCCCTCAATACAACGTACGCAAATGAAGCAACAACCAATGGCGAGTTTTCCCAATTTGTGCATGAATTTAACTAACATTATTTAAACTCTGTTACATACACCCCCCTTAAATTCTGCTAAATTGGGCAAGAACCAGCAAATGTAACAAACAGAACATAGATGTCAGAAAGAGAAAAAAAATAATTAAGTGCGAGTACAAGAGCTTTACAATACAATTCGTCAGATAATCAATCTCTTCCCAGGAAGTGTATAAGAATGGAATAGTACCAGGTCCCATACTCAATACAGACTATAGGAGTCTACACACTCCTAGTGGTTACAAATGTATCTCTGCTCTTCAAATTTCTTTTGATGCAACAAGCTCCTCAGACTCTCAGAGAAGAAAAATACTCACTTTAAAGTCAGACTCCTAACAAGCACAGTTCACTCATACATATAAATCATCACTCAGACATATTAAGCAAAAATGTTCCTTAACAACTCAACAAAGTTAGTTCCTTGAAAAATAACCTGGGCATCACTGTGTGAGTCACTTTTCACAATTTTCTGATTATCAATTTCACAAATAAGTCTGTCAGGGGGCTTAACTGATCTCCCTAATCGTGTAGTGATGTGACCTGTTTGTGTGCTTGTGGGCTGTTCGCAAATGACAGGGGCAAGTCTGTTATCAGGTTCTTGCAAACAACTGGAGGAATCATCTGGCTTAGATGCGGGTAAACTCTCCGTACTCTCAACAGATTCAGGAACATGCTCAGTTTCTGGACTGTGCTGATCATTGTCAAAACACTCTGAAGGATTCATCTCATCAGGGATGTCTGAAGCTCCACCACAAGTGACATCCTGCATAACATCACTATCATGTGTTCCATCCAAATGAAGTAACCATTCTGATGTCTTTGAAACAGGATCTGAACAGAGTCCCACTTATCCTCGACTTTCCTCATGCCTTTCTCTCCACGGTTAGCCAGCAAAACTCCCAGTGGATGAGGGTGAACCTCTGACCTTCCGATTGTAAAGAATGACATGGCGGTTCTGCTCTTTGAGACTGTGTTTTCGGGCAATTTCTGAAGCTGTGCTAAGGTCTCTTCTCAGTGCAGTGACAAACTCATGGTGGCTGACCACCCTATCATCACAAAGAACATGCTGAAACATGATGTCGATCGGCAGCCTCGTGATACGCCCAAACATAAGATAAAAGGAAGCAAACCCGGTCGTCTCATGCACTGTACAATTGTAACTGAAGGTTAGTGTCCGTAGAAGCTGTGGCCACCTTGCCTTGGATTTCACTGGGAGAGCTCTTATCAAATTTCCCAGAGTCCTATTGAAACGTTTCGCTAAACCGTTACCCATAGGGTGGTATGGTGTAGTGTGTGATTTTTGAACACCAGCCATCTCAAGCAAGTTCTTTATGATTTTGCTTTCAAAATTCGCACCCTGGTCCGAATGTATTCTCTTTGGAAATCCGTAAATGCAAAAGAAGTCATTCCAAAGGCGACGGGCAACTTGTTTAGCGGACTGGTTTTGACAGGGAAAGGCATGTGCCATCTTAGAAAAATGATCTGTCACTACTAGAACATCAACGACCTTCCCTGAAGTCTGTTCAGCACTCCAAAAGTCGATGCATATTAGTTCCATAGGCTCAGATGTCCGAATGTGCTCAAGGGGTGCACAAGCATCTGGCTCTGGAGTTTAGCCGACTTTGACTCATCAAGCTGATTCCGGCGGTTCTGTACAGAGTAAGGGAGAGTGGGGCCAGCCTCCTGCTGGTGGCTCCACACTGGCCATCCCAGACTTGGTTCTCGGAGATGGTTCTCCTCCTGGACTACCGGTCAGGAAGGACCTTTTGACACAACTTCAGGGCAGGATTTGGCACCCTCACCCGGAGATTTGGAAGTTGTGGGTATGGCCCATCAAGGGCCAACGACACTAAACACTGGTCTTTCTGCGAACTGTGACGAGTCTCTCTGGGCATATCAGCGTCGCCCTGGCAACCAACGCACGGCACCTGCACAACCTCATCACGGGCTGATCGGTCACAGCTGCACCCGATCAGCGAGAGGGTGTAAAAGCCGCTGCCGCTCTCACTTGAGCAGACACCCGTCTCATGCTGAACGTGCTGGAACTAACCCTTTCTCTCTACCCTCACAGAAGGCAGCGAGTGACCGACAGCCCGACTGAGCACGCCTGGACACCCACCTTCACGAGCACGAGGATTGCACAGGAACACCAGCCACGACGACAGCACGCACCTTTGTCTCACCGTTTTGCACCGATTCCCCAAAGTACACAATAAATCCACCCTCCGGGGTTCACTTTGCACGAGCAACCTTGTTGTGTGATTTCTCACCCGTGACATCTGGTGGAGAATACGGGCAACTGCATGAGAAATCACACACAAGTGTTTGCAGTCTTCACCGCACTAATATATTTTTTTGTTCTCTTTCTGTGCACCACCCCAGCACCGATCGGCGCTCTCTCTTCCTTTGGAGATGGAGGAAATACTGCAGCGCCTCACTGAAGTCAGCATCCGCCAGCAGCAGATCGTAGAGCATCTGGCCACTCGGCAGGGCAGAGCTGAAGAAGAGATTGCCGCCCTTCATGCCCGGGCGGCCCAGTCGGTTCCACTACCTGACCCCCGCATGCGAGCGACTCGGCTGCTGCCTAAGATGACGGATCACGACGATGTTGAAGCATATCTCCAAATCTTTGAAACAACGGCCAATCAGGAAGAATGGCCTGCCGACGACTGGGCTACCGCGCTGGCTCCTCTCCTAACCGGTGAAGCCCAGCGAGCTTATTTCTCCCTTCCTCCTGCGATCACGAACGACTACAAGGAAGTGAAACGAGAGATCCTTGCCCGGTTGGGGCTTTCTCCCATCTGCGCAGCGCAACAATTCCATGAGTGGGAGTTTAAAGGTCGGCTGCCAGCGCGGGCCCAGGCCGCGGATCTCGTCCGATTGGCTCAACATTGGCTTCTGGACGGGAAGCCCACCGCTGATCAGGTAGTGGAACGAGTGGTCGTCGATCGCCTCCTCCGCGCTCTGCCTCGGTCCCATCGTCAGGCTGTGGGTATGAGGAACTCCACCACTGTCCTCGGTCTGGTGGAGGCGATCGAGCTGGCGGATGCGGTCCACCAGCGAGAGGCCGGAGAGAGAGCGCCGCCGTTTCCCCGGAGGGTGGTCCAGGAGCGACGCACGCCGGAGGGCACCTCGCGCGCAGTTGGCAGACCGGCAGTTCCGTTTCCGGTGGACGAGCCCATGCCCACCGCCGAACCAACGACGCCCCCGCGGGCTTGGCTGGCGGGCTGCATCGTACACCAGCACGTCCCACCTGCAGCTCCAGAGGCGGACGTCCAGCTGAATGGTCACCCCATCCGGGCGCTTCTGGACTCAGGCAGCGCAGTCACCCTCATCCAGGCTCGTCTATGTCCGCCTCACCCTGGCCAAAAGAGTTACCTCCCGATCACGTGTGTGCATGGAGACACCCAACAAGTACCCGCTCGCCGTGTGAACATCGCTGCCGCCCATGGCACCTGGTCCGTCGAAGCCGGATTGGTAAAGAACCTTCCGGTCCCGCTAGTGCTTGGAAGAGATTGGCCAGGGTTTGGCCGCCTGCTCGCCGCCATCGCTCAGCCCGCCAGCCCGGAACGGAACTGCCGCCGTCGTCGCCGGCCACAAAGATGTCGTCACCGGCCGGCGCTGCTAGCTTCGGACAGCGGGAGAGATGGTGAGTCCCCCTCGTCAAATTCTAACCTGTTCTATGATGTGTTCCAGCAGGCCAGCGAGGGGGGCTCTTTTGCCAGGGAACAACGGGAGGACGATCGCCTAAAACACTGCTGGAGTCAAGTTCGGACTGTGGATGGAAAAGACGTCCTCCCACGGCCCCATCCTCTCCCGCACTTCGTGGTCCGAAGTGGTCTGCTGTACTGCGTGGCTCAGCGTAGGGGGGAGGAGAAGGAGCTTCTGGTTGTCCCGCGGACGAAGACGGAAACCATCCTCGAACTGGCCCATTCCCATCCGATGGCAGGTCACCTAGGAGCCGCTAACACCATCCAGCGGATCCGGGATCGCTTTCACTGGCCGGGTCTGGACGCTGAGGTGAAGGGGTTCTGTAAGGCCTGTCCGACCTGCAAACGAACGGCGCCCAGGACTCCTCCCCCCAGCCCGCTGATTCCTTTACCCATCATCGAGGTGCCCTTCGAGCGCATTGGAATGGATCTGGTGGGGCCGTTGCCTAAGTCTGCCCGAGGGCATGAACACATCCTCATCATCGTGGACTACGCCACCCGGTATCCAGAAGCAGTCCCCCTGCGGAAAGCCACAGCGAAAGCCATCGCCCAGGAGCTGTTTCTGTTGGCCAGCCGGGTCGGCCTCCCGACCGAGATACTGTCTGACCAGGGAACACCGTTCATGTCCCGGCTAATGGCAGACCTCTGCAGGCTGCTGGGGGTGAAACAGTTGAGGACCACTGTGTACCACCCGCAAACCGACGGACTCGTGGAACGCTTCAATCAGACTCTCAAACAGATGCTTCGAAGGGTAGCGGCGGAGGACAAGCGGGACTGGGACCTGATGATCCCCTACGTCCTCTTCGGCATCCGTGAGGTCCCACAAGCCTCAACTGGTTTCACCCCCTTCGAGCTCCTCTTCGGCCGCCAGCCCCGGGGCCTGCTGGATGTGGCACGGGAGGCCTGGGAACAGCAGCCTGCCCCTCATCGCACGGTCATCGAACACGTCACCCAGATGAGGGAGAGGATCGACCGTGTCATGCCATTAGTCCGGGAGCATCTCAGCAAGGCACAACAGGCCCAACAACGCCATTACAACCGGGCAGCCCAACCACGGGAGTTCCAGCCGGGAGACCGAGTGATGGTCTTGGTCCCTACGTCCGCCTGCAAATTCCTGCCGTCATGGCAAGGGCCGTACACCGTGGTGGAGAAGGTTGGTCCCGTGACGTACCGGGTACGCCAACCGGGAAGAAGACGGACGGAGCAGTTATACCACATCAACCTACTGAAGAAGTGGCAAGGGACCCGAGACCAGCTCGCCGCCCTGAGTCTCACCGATCCCGTGGTTGTGGACATGGACCCCCACCTGTCGGCTGCCCAGAAGACCGAGCTGCAGAACCTGGTCAGACAGTTCACGGATGTGTTCTCCTCTAGGCCCGGGCAGACCAACGTCATCCACCATGACATCAGGACCGCCCCTGGAGTCATCGTCAGGCAACGGCCCTACCGAGTCCCAGAAGCTCGTCGGCAGGCTATTGAGGAGGAGATCCAGGAAATGCTGAAGTTGGGGGTGATAGAACCATCGCGCAGCCCATGGTCCAGCCCCATCGTGATGGTACCCAAGCCGGATGGCACCCTCCGCTTTTGTAATGACTTCCGCCGGCTCAACGAAGTCTCCGAGTTCGACGGCTATCCCATGCCTCGGGTCGACGAGCTGCTGGACCGCCTGGGGAGGGCCCGGTACATCACGACTCTGGACCTCACCAAGGGTTACTGGCAGGTACCTCTCACTCCCTCCGCTAAATCAAAGACTGCTTTCTCTACCCCTAGTGGACACTGGCAGTACCGGACCCTCCCCTTCGGCCTACACGGGGCCCCTGCGACCTTCCAACGCATGATGGACGTCATCCTACGGCCCCACCAAGCGTACGCGGCCGCGTATTTGGATGACGTCGTGGTGCACTCCGAGGCATGGGAGGAACATCTGGAACGTCTGCGGAGGGTGCTCTCGGAGCTCCGGCGGGCTGGACTGACCGCCAACCCCCGCAAATGCCACCTCGCGCTCTCTGAGGCGAAGTACCTGGGATTCCAGGTTGGCCGGGGCCTCATCAGGCCCCAGGAGAAGAAGGTGGAAGCCATCCGCAACGCACCAAGACCACAGACAAAGTCCCAGGTACGCGCCTTTTTGGGGTTGGCGGGGTACTATCGCTGTTTCATCCCCAACTTCTCCTCTGTAGCCGCCCCCCTGACAGACCTGACCAGGAAGGGGCAGCCCGAGAAGACCTGCTGGACGTCGGCCGCCGAAGAGGCCTTCGCCCAACTCAAGACGGCCCTGACAGCGTCTCCGGTACTCCGCGCCCCTGATTTCGGCTGTCCCTTCCTGCTGCAAACGGATGCTTCCGACACCGGACTGGGAGCCGTCCTTTCTCAAGTCCAGGAAGGTGAGGAACATCCCATACTCTACATCAGCAGAAAGCTGTCCCCGGCAGAGAAGAACTACGCCGCCGTCGAGAAGGAGGCCCTGGCCATCAAGTGGGCAGTCCTGGAGCTGCGGTACTACCTCCTCGGCCGTAAGTTCACCCTGCTGACCGACCATGCTCCTCTCCAATGGATGGCCCGGGCGAAGGATACCAACGCCAGGGTGACCCGCTGGTTCCTCGCGCTCCAGGACTTCCACTTCGAAGTACGACATCGGGCCGGGGCCGCCAACGCCAACGCTGATGGACTCTCACGGATGTGGGCAGCTTTTTCAGGTCTGTCAGGGGTCATTCCCCACCCACCCCTTGTTTCACCCCTACTGTCTCCTCTCGTTCCCAGGGCCAGAACGACGCTTAGGGGGGGGGAATGTGACGAGTCTCTCTGGGCATATCAGCGTCGCCCTGGCAACCAACGCACGGCACCTGCACAACCTCATCACGGGCTGATCGGTCACAGCTGCACCCGATCAGCGAGAGGGTGTAAAAGCCGCTGCCGCTCTCACTTGAGCAGACACCCGTCTCATGCTGAACGTGCTGGAACTAACCCTTTCTCTCTACCCTCACAGAAGGCAGCGAGTGACCGACAGCCCGACTGAGCACGCCTGGACACCCACCTTCACGAGCACGAGGATTGCACAGGAACACCAGCCACGACGACAGCACGCACCTTTGTCTCACCGTTTTGCACCGATTCCCCAAAGTACACAATAAATCCACCCTCCGGGGTTCACTTTGCACGAGCAACCTTGTTGTGTGATTTCTCACCCGTGACAGAACGTTCAGGAGATCTTTGCAAATGCGAGAGCCCCCTCCACAAGGAAGCTCTATTCCTCCAAGTGGAGGGTCTTTGAGTCGTGGTGCTCGACTCATGCAGTAGATCCAGTTAACTGCCCGGTTGGTTCGGTTCTGGAGTTTCTGCAGGAGAAGTTTGCTGCTGGAGCAGCGGCCACCACCCTTCGGGTATATGTCACAGCTATCGCTGCCGGTAGGGAGTCGGACGCAATCCCTCTAGGCAAGCATAGATTGGTTTCATCTTTCATGCGAGGGGTTAGGCGCCTGAGACCAGCACGCTGCCCTGGTATTCTCTCTTGGGCTAACTTTGTTTTTAGTCCTTGAAGGGCTAACTTTGGCTCCATTTGAGCCTTTGGAGTCAGCTCCTGAGCGAATTCTGACTCTCAAAGCTGCTCTTTTGTTAGCTCTGTCTTCTTTGAAATGAGTGGGCGATCTACAGGCTCTCTCTGTTAACGGACCTGTATGGAATTTGCCCCTGGCCTAGTCAAGGTTACCTTAAGACCTAGGCCGGGTTATGTGCCCAAAGTTTTGTCCACGTCATTTCGCTCTCAGGTTATTACTCTTCACTCCTTTCACCCCCCTCCGTTTGACTCGGAGGAAGACGAGAAACTTCATTTGCTCTGCCCAGTTCGAGCGTTGAAGTGTTACGTTGACTGTTCCGACGGTTGGAGGAAATCTAACCAGCTGTTGGTGTGCTTCGTGCTGGCCGCCGCGGGCTTGCCGCTTCGAAGCAAAGGGTTTCCCATTGGGTGACAGAGGCTATTTCCTTAGCTTATGAGGTGCGTGGTTTACCTTCACCTCTTGATATTAGAGCGCATTCTACTAGAGGTGTGGCTTCCTCTCAAGCACTTTTTAGAGGGGCTCTTTTGGAGGATATTTGTGTGGCGGCAGGTTGGTCCTCTCCGCACACTTTTGTGAGATTCTATAGTCTGGATCTCGACATGGCTCCGGGTTTGCATGTCCTGTCTGCTTAACCTAGTCATGCAGGTTATCTGGTGTTCTTTGAGCCAGATATGGCAGCGCTTTAGCTTGGCGTGTTTGGTATATCGTTCCCATTACATCATTAAAGTGACGCAGCGTCGAGTGAACCTATGAAAGAGAACGTCTCAGGTTACTTGCGTAACCTATGTTCTCTGAGTAGGGAACAAGACGCTGCGTACGCTGCCAAGCTCCTCGCGCTGCAGACAGGCCTTCCTTTTCGGCAGAGAAATCTGAGGAGCAGATGGCGCGCGCGTGCTAATATAGGTGACTACGTCAAGTGGGGCGTCGTGCGCGCCATCAGCCAATCAATTGGCGTGATTCTATAAGGGCTTCAGACAATCGGCACACCCAGAGGGCGTCACATTACGTCATTAAAGTGACGCAGCGTCTCGTTCCCTACTCATAGAACATAGGTTACGCAAGTAACCTGAGCCGTTTTTCTACGTTCTATGGGTAACGTTAGTTGAGGTGCGCGGTGGATCAAACCACTGTGGGGGAGGGGGGACTCAAAATGTTTCTAAACTTAAAACGCATTTTTTTTTGTCCCGTTTGTGTTTGTACTGTTTTACCACTTACACATTTATCTTAAGTATATATCATTATATTATTTACAATACTCAGCATGGTTTTCTGGGGGGGACAGCCCTCAGATTGGGGGGGTCATGTCCCCCCCCCCCCCTTCCCCCCCGCGATTTACGCCCCTGGAACTGTCCGATGTGGGTCTGGCTTGTCGGGCTAGGGAGAGAAAATTAATAATAAAATGAATGCAGAGAGGCTGGGAAAAGGAAAGTAACTACTTTTCTATACAATCTGATGTTCTGTTCTATATTTGTTTGGACACAGTGACAAGCATAAACTGATCTCCGAGGCAGTTCTGCAATTCCTGCATAACACAGGACTGTATGCTCGCGAGCACCTTCTGAGACCCAAAATAACAAATGGGACACCGTGCGGTCTCGTGGACGCGCACGCAGCAGCCATTGTAAGTCCACAAGACCAAAAGTGCACATGAAGTGAGCCATTTGGGACAGGGCCACTGATAAGAGTCTCATGAATACCCCTTTTCCACCAAGGCAGTGCTAGAGCTAGATCGGAGCCAGAGCCTAGTTTCAAATCGGTTCTTTGTGTTTCCACACCCAAAGCCCAGCTCCGAGCCAGGAAAAGTGGTTCTTAAGTAGCACCAAAACATTGCTGGGCTAGAACAGGGCTAGAAGTAAGAACCGATTACGTCAGGCGCTGGGGGCGGAGTCAACAAGACCAACACAAACTGGAGATCCGCCATTGTTGAAATAGCAGCTAATGGAGCTAACAGCTGCTGCTCGTTTGTAATCTCCGTCTATACAAATTACGGCGAACTGCATGAATGCGTTGGATTCGCTGTGTTTTCGTTGTGTTTTGATGCCGATGTAGGATCGTAAAGCCATGTGAATGAATAGTAACGCAACGTTTGCATTGTTGATGGAAGGCTTGTTTGCAGCGGTGCTGTGCAGAGACCGATCGCCGTATGATAACGAGTCCAGCGAGAGCACATGACTCCTTATGCTTTTGATTCACTCATGCTGTGTTTTTATATATATATCATACGTGGATCGGTCTGCGCAGCGCCGATGCATCTCGAACAAGCCTGGTGTGTTTGTGTTTCCCGCTGCCCAGGGTTGCCAGGTTTTCACAACAAAACCTGCCCAATTGCTACTCAAAACAAGCCCAATCGCGTTCCAGGGGGGCTTCCCCGGTAAAAATCACATTTGAGGGTAAAATATGTGTTTTTTTGGCATGGTTGCCTACTAAAAACAGCCCGCTGCAAGTGATGAAGTAGCCCAATTCCGCTGGAAAACCACAGACTTGGCAACACTGCCGCTGCCTCGCTAGCGTTGCCGAGAGAGATGAGGCGTATACAGTGACGTAAGACATGGCTCTGTTGTGGCTCTCAGCAGGTGGAAAAGCAAACGGTTCTTAGAAGCTCCTCAGTCGAACCAACTATGAACTGGGACTAACTCTGGCTCTGAACTAGCTCTAGCACCGCCTTGGTGGAAAAGGGGTAGAAGTGAGCCCCCCGCAGCACACCAGTTTCAGAACCCCATCCACACAACTGGGCGGGGCTTAAACAGTCATAGTTGCGCTATCCATATATGTAATTTTCTTTTGTAAAATATAAGCTGTTTTCACATGGATTTTGAATGGATCGATGTCAACAATATTTAACAACAATGCTTTTAAATAAAGTCACTTTTCTGTTCATATAATATGCATGTCATAATGTAGCTACAATGATCAACATTTTAAAACATAGCCTATTGATCATGCTTAAATCAATGTATACAAAGACAGTAGTTTATACTTCATGGAAACAGGCTAAAACTATACACCGTTTTTATTTAAAAAATATTAATAAATGTATAACATGTAAAGTGTTTCCCATTTGATAATAGATATATTAGTATTATTTTGTTCACATTCATGTTGTTACAAATAATACTGACAGAAAATAGCATATGCGATTTAATGTTAATGGACACAAACACTGTAGTTTATTGTTACTTTAACAATACTACAACTTTTTTTTTTTTTTTATATATATATATATATATTAGGCATAATATATTTGTAACATGTTATAAAGTGTTTCCCATTTGACTCTAAATTCAATCGTTTTAATAATTCAGATAGATATAATAGACAGAGAATGAGACATTTCTATTTTTCAAATGTCAAATAAAAATAACCATTTAATACAAGGCCTTAAAGTGAAACGTGTGTTTCTCTGAAAGAAAACAAATAGGACATATATAAAATATTTCTAAAATAATAGGTTTAAAACGAATTTAAACGGTACATAATAAAAAAATGCAAAAAAAAAAGCCCTTAAGCCCATATCATTGTCAGGGTTGCTGAATGACACAAACAGGTAAGTTGAAAGGATATTTATTTAACACAAACATATAATGGTCACGGCAGACAGGAAGAAGTGATGCATTTGTGACAGTACCCCCTCCTCCACGGCCAGCTCCTGAGGGCCGAAAGACCCGACGACGGGGCCGACCTCGACCTCTCGGCGCCGGACGATTGGGATGAGATGAGTGAAAGTCATGTAGGAGCATAGGGTCTAGTATGTCATCACGATGAACCCAGCATCTCTCCTCAGGTCCAAAACCCTCCTAGTCCACGAGGTACTCCAGTTGATTGCCCAGTCGTCGGGAATCGAGAATGCCCTGGACCTGGTAGATGTTCTCGTCAGCGGGGTCCACGGGAGGAGGAGGTACCTCATCAGCGCCAGACTCTGAGGAGTGAGGAAACAAAGGATCAGTATAGGGTTTGAGCAGGAAGACATGAAATGAAGGTGAGATGCGGTAGTGTGCAGGGAGTGATAACCGGTAGGTGACGTCGTTGATCTGCCTCTGTATTGCGAATGGACCTATATATCGGGGACTCAGCTTACGACAGGGCTGACGGAGACGGATGTCCCGGGTGGAGAGCCAGACCTTTTGCCCAGGTTGATACCTCGGAGTCGCAGATCTTCTAGCGTCGGCCTGACTCTTGTGTCTCCGAACAGCCCTTTGGAGATGAACATGAGCTGAGTCCCAGACCCTCTCGCTCTCCTGGAACCAATGATGGACTGCTGGAACATCTGAAGGCTCACCTGACCAGGGAAACAGGGGCGGCTGGAAGCCGAGTATGCACTGAAACGGCGTGAGACCAGTAGTAGACTGTTGAAGGGAATTCTGTGCATACTCGGCCCAGGGTAGATACCTGCTCCAGCAGTCTTGATGGTCATGGCAGTAGGATCGAAGATACCGTCCGACCTCTTGTATCTTCCGCTCAGTCTGGCCATTGGACTGGGGATGGTATCCTGACGTCAAGCTGACTGTGACTCCCAGAAGGTTGAAGAAGGCTCTCCATACCCTGGATATAAACTGAGGTCCGCGATCGGAGACGATATCTTCTGGTAACCCAAAGTGACGAAAGACTTGGTTAAACAATGCTTCTGCCGTTTCGAAGGCAGTGGGTAGACCTGGCATAGGGATGAGTTTACAGGCCTTCGAGAAACGGTCAACAACCACCAGTATACATGTTTGAGATTGAGAAGAAGGGAGATCGGTAACAAAGTCTATCCCCAGATGGGACCACGGCCTGGTTGGAATAGGCAAGGGTACTAATTTACCTTCTGGGAGCCGACGAGGGACCTTGGCCATGGCACAGACTGAGCAGCCCTTAACGTACTGGGACACATCCTGGCTCATACTGGGCCACCAGTACCGACGTTGAAGGAGCGAGAGGGTCTGTTGACTGCCTGGGTGTCCAGAGCCCAGCGAAGTATGGACCGAGTCCATGAGGGACGGACGTAGACGCGTGGGAACATAAGTCCGTCCCACTGGCCCTCCCGGCGGAGCAGGTTCGGTTCGGGTGGCGTCGGCTATATGGTCATCTATACCCCACTGGATGGGACTAACAATCAAGGCTGGAGGGAGGACAGGTTCTGGTTCTGGAGTGAAGGTATCGGGTTGATGTATACGAGATAGTGAATCAGCCTTGACATTTTTGTCCCCTGGACGGTATGTTACCTTGAAGTTGAATCTTGTAAAGAAAAGGGACCAGCGAGCTTGACGAGTGTTGAGTCTTTTGGCCTCTCGAAGGTATTCCAGATTTCGGTGGTCTGTGATGACTATAAAGGGATGTTTCGCTCCCTCCAGCCAGTGTCTCCATTCCTCCAGAGCTAGCTTGATAGCCAGCAGTTCCCGGTTGCCGATATCATAATTTTGCTCCGCCGGGGACATCTTCTTGGAGAAGAAGGCACATGTATGGAGTCGAGGAGGCTTCCCCTGCTGTTGAGAGAGGATCGCTCCTACCCCAGTGTTGGACGCATCCACTTCGACGGTGAAAGGAAGATCTGGATTGGGATGCACAAGGGTAGGAGCGGAACTGAATGATTGCTTCAACACATCAAACGCTTGGGTGGCTTCAGAGGTCCAGGAAAGAGACTTGGCCCCCTTTTTCAGGAGTGAGGTGATAGGAGCACTGATTTGACTGTAACCTTGAATGAATCTACGGTAGAAGTTTGCGAAGCCCAGGAATCGTTGCAGCTCTTTGATGGTGATGGGTAATGGCCAGTTGGCAACGGCATCCACCTTCCTCTGGTCCATGGTGACTCCCTGAGGAGTGATCACATACCCTAGGAAGTGGAGGGTTTCTTGATGGAACTCACACTTCTCAAGTTTTAGATACAGCTGATGATCCCGAAGACGTTGGAGAACTGACTTGACGGCGGTGCTGGTAGACAGGCTGGTAGAATATATAAGGACATCATCGATGTAGATTATAACGAACTGGTTCAGATAATCTTTAAATATCTCATTCATAAACCCCTGGAAGACCGCTGGAGCATTGGACAGCCCGAAGGGCATGACGCGGTACTCATAGTGGCCTGCAGGAGTGATGAATCCGGTCTTCCACTCATCTCCCTTTCTAATTCTAATTAAATTATAAGCACTACGGAGATCAAGTTTAGTGAATACCTTTGCACCACGAAGCTGTTCCAAGGCGGCTGGGACCAGAGGAAGAGGATACCTATACTTGACGGTGGAATTATTGAGGGTCCGGTAATCTATACAGGGGCGCAAGCCTCCGTCCTTCTTACCGACGAAAAAGAAGCTTGAAGCAGCAGGGGAAGTAGAAGGTCGGATGTATCCTTGGTGAAGTGCCTCCTCGATGTACTCCTCCATGGCCTTCTGTTCTGGGATGGACAGTGGGTAGATTTTACCACGCGGTAGGACCGCCCCAGGCAGTAGGTCAATCGCACAGTCCCATGGCCGATGTGGTGGAAGTTTCGTGGCCAGCTGCTTATCGAAGACATCCCGGAACGCCCGGTAACTGTGAGGAATCTCATGATGGTCGTTAATAGCTGGGCTTTCAATGGAGGTGGTACACATGGAAATCTTTTGGACGGGTAATGAGTGATGGTGAGACACCCTTTTAACCTGAGATAAACAGCGTGAAAAGCAGTTACTTCCCCATTGACGAACCTCTCCCGTAGACCAGTTGATATCTGGAGAATGATGTTCCAACCACGGGCGTCCCAGGATGATATCTGCCGTAGAACCCTCCAACACCAGAAAAGACAATTCCTCTTGATGAAGACAACCAACTTTCATTGTTACAGAGGGGCTGCGGTGACATATCCTCCCACGACCGAGCGGTCTGCCGAGGATGGAATGCACTTGAAGAGACTGCGGGATGGATTCATGGTGGACTTGTAGCTTTTGAAGAGTGGAACGGGAGATAAAGTTACCAGCGGACCCAGAGTCGATTAGCGCTTGTGCTGGAAGAGAGTGCTGACGATGTGAGATCTGAACAGTAGTGTATTTCAGTTGAGAAATGGGTGATGGAAGATGTACTGTACTCACCGCCGGTCGTGGGGGACGAACTGGACAAGAGACTAGCAGGTGGCCAGCGGATCCACAGTATAGACACAGGTTGTTAGAGATACGTCTCTGGCGTTCAACTGCTGATAAATGTGCAGAACTGAGGTCCATGGGTTCTGGTGTTAGAGGGTTGACTGTGGTGGAAGGACGAGGAGGAGGCAGTGCAGGTTGAGCGAGCAGACAGGCAGTGCGGCGTTGGTCCACTCTGATGGAACGCTGAATGAGACTTTCCAAACCAATGGCATCATCATGAATGGTGAGTTGTAACCGGATCTCATGATCTAACCCTTGCCGGTAGGCGGTGATTAAAGCCGGCTCATTCCATCCACTAGAGGCTGCTAGGGTTCGAAACTGAAGGGCATATGAAGAAACAGATGACTTGCCTTGTCGTAGATGAAATAATTGGTCATGAACTGATAAAGCATTAGCGACTGGAGAAAATACAACCCGGAAGTGACTAATAAAGTTGTTCAGGGTCTCAGTCACAGCTCCTTTCGCTTCCCAAAGCGATTGTGCCCAAAGCAATGCTCTTCCAGTGAGAAGGGAAATGAAGAAAGCTACCTTAGATCTCTCGGAGGCGAATTGTGATGCGTTCATCTCCATGAACAGCTCGCACTGCAGGAGAAATCCGCTGCACTCCCCCTCCTCGCCAGAGAAGGGCGCTGGCCGGGCCATGGGACTGACAGAGGCAGACGAAGAAGAATTGATGGCGGGTGATGAAGTGACAGGTGAGGATCCAGTGGTGAAGATCGGCGTGGAAGCTTCTCCGTCGCCGTGACCAGATGGTTCATGCATGTTTGGTCAGGTCTTCTGTCAGGGTTGCTGAATGACACAAACAGGTAAGTTGAAAGGATATTTATTTAACACAAACATATAATGGTCACGGCAGACAGGAAGAAGTGATGAGATAAACTGGAGCGGTAACTGATGAAGTGTTCTGAATGAGTCTCTTATCTGATGCAGGATGGAAGTCGGGATGGTGAAAGTTCAAGGCTGGTGATCTGAAGAAGGCAGGCTGGTTGAGGAAGGATCGTAAGTCTTCTGAAGGTAAGGATCGAGTGAGTGAGTCAGTATGGCGATGTAGTATCGACGAGACCTGACAATGACTGTAGAAACTGAAGGTGCTTATAACAGGAAGTGCAGTGATGGGGAATTAGGGACAGGTGATGAACACAGGTGCGATGTATCAGAACTCGGGTGAAGCGGAGCGGATGGGCGGAGTGTAGAGGTCTGACGCTGATGCATCTGTGACAATCATGGCATTTCTGCAGAAATACTTGAAAAGATTAAAGTGTTTTCATCCCTGAAAACGAAACAAATGTGTTTTATTAATGCATAATTATTTAAATATTGAGACAAATAATATCTT
Source organism: Gobio gobio (assembly GCF_949357685.1). Classification (NCBI taxonomy): domain Eukaryota; kingdom Metazoa; phylum Chordata; class Actinopteri; order Cypriniformes; family Gobionidae; genus Gobio; species Gobio gobio. The sequence goes on along the minus strand of NC_137104.1, from coordinate 54,803,222 downwards.
TTGACAAATGCAAAAAAGCTTTAAATGATAAAACGTGAAAGACGTGAAAAGATTCTGTAGAAAAGACTTTGAATACATATGTAGATACATTAGTGCCCCCTTGTGGACTTTCAGATACCTGACTTGAAATGACGCACTTCCCCTTTAAAAGTTCACTATTGACAGAACGCAGTTCGGAGATTTTGGAGAGATAGTGGGTGCTTCTCAATCCTTATTTGTGCATCCTCGTTTCCTTTCCTCGCCTCCTTTCCTCGCGTTTCAGCTCCACCCAGGGGCAGGGCCGGCTCTGTAAATCTGGGGGCCCTAAGCAGGATAATTTTGGGGCCCTGCCTTGCAGTGAATAATGGAGTATTGCACTGCAAACCAGCAACTGTATACAATCTAACACTTACATATTTCATCTGTATATCTTTTAACATGATTGCCTACAATTATTTTACTGCTTATTAAAGTACACTCACTGAAACAGTAAAAGTAAAGATTATAGATTTGCAAATTTAAGGTCAATTTGTTGTAAACAAATAAATATTAATAATTTAGCATTAACAATATATAGCTAACTTACAACATTAGCCATAGTGGTATGCGGCTCGCTATGCTCTACTGAAGCAGCAGTAGAGTCACCTCCTCCAGCTGTTGAGATTATAATATAATTAATAATAAATACAGTATGCAGAGTAGATAAAACACATTAATTTTAAATTAATATTAAAGTACAATTAGACAACATAGTCAATTATGATTATATAAAACGTGATCATATCACTCCAGTCTTAGCTTCTCTTCACTGGCTTCCCGTTTATTTTAGAATTCAATTCAAAATTCTGCTGATTGTTTTCAAAGCTCTTAACGGACAAGCCCCATCTTACATCTCCGATCTTGTTCATTTGAATTCAGCTCCTAAGTCCCTCAGATCAGCCAATAAAGCTCTCTTATATGTCCCACGTTCACGACTTAAAACGAAAGGTGATAGAGCCTTTGCAGTTGCTGCTCCACGATTATGGAATCAGTTGCCACCCGACATTAAGAGTGCTCCTTCTGTTTCTGTTTTTAAATCTAGACTTAAGACATATCTCTACGTTTTAGCATTTCCTGCTTATTAAATTATGGATTAGTAATGTTTTCTTGTTTTTTCTTACTCTAATTTTGACTGTTAATTTTATTATTATTTTTATTTTATCTTTATTGTATTTTATGATTGTGTTGTACAGCACTTTGGTCAGTGTAAGCTGAATTTAAATGTGCTTTATAAATAAATTTACTTACTTACTTACTTACTTATAAAACTAAATTTTTTATTGGCAAGAGGAAAATTAGCTATGTTGAAGTTGCACACAAAACTATTCAAAAGAAAGGCAGTGGGAAATATTTACTTGTGTCAGCCTCATGAAATGTTTCTCCACGACCACCAAAATATTTAAGAATGGCTCCTCCTGAGAAAGTGACATTTAGTTTTTTACAATTATGTTAAGGGTAAATTAAAAGAAATCCAATGTTAAATTATATTATTTAATTATTGGTTGATTAACTCTTACATACTGTTCATATTTTAAAACTTCACAGCATGGAGTGCATTCACTGTAAAAAAAAAATCAGGTGCCCAATTGAAAATTTTCTAGTGAGCGATCACATCTAAAATTTTCAGTTGGCCAAATTTAATTTCTTGAATTTTAATTGAATTAAAATGCATCAATTCACATTAATTCAATTTGGCCAACTGAAAAATTTAGATATGATCGCTCACTAGAAAATTTTCAATTGGGGACCTGATTTTTTTTACAGTGTTCTTTACTAAAATTTACCACAAATCCATTTTGCTTTTAGGTGTCTTGTATCGATCATCATTCAATAATGTTTCAGAGAGGACACTGTGTTTTCTTTAGGTTTAAATGGTCTGGGCGATTTAGCTTAACAATATATAAAATATTTCATAATAGTATATAGATTAATATTTATTAATAATCTTTAATTGCCTATTCAATTAAGACCATAAGAAAAAGCTTGTATTTAACCGCTTTATTTTAAACTTCATTTTGATTTTGACTGTCAAATGATTGCTCTTTCTCTTCCTATTACTTTCTTTCTCTCGAATGTTCTTAAACTATTTTTTTTTTTTTTTAATAAGCGTCTATTGAGACAAAGATTTTTCGTTTTTTTATTTCCCAGAACTAGTGTAGGTCATGTAACGTTAACTGTTAAAAAGAAAATACATTCAAAGGAGGTGGGTCTGTCTCTACGCGGTCTGTAGCCCAGAGCTGGGGCCGACGGCTGGACCATAGCGCAAGCAATGTTGATTCAGCATAATCGACGGACAGCAACGTTATGCTGCGTTCACACCAAACGCAAATAGAGTGTCTGGCGCGAGTGATTTGATTTCAATGTTAAGTCAATGGAAAGGAGCGTTGATGAGCGTCTAGAGGTCCCGCGGCGCGGAAGGCGCTTTACGCGCGGTGCGAATGACGCGAATTGAACGTCTTGCGTGATAAACTGCGGCGACGCTGGCGAGTGCAATCTGTAGTTAGGGGGCCCCCTAGTGGCGGCGGGGCCCTAAGCAGCCGCTTAGTTCGCTTATAGGGAGAGCCGGCTCTGCCCAGGGGCGTAGTTTATGGGGGGGATGGGGGGGAGGTAACCCCCCCAATAATCCAATCCATCAGTTACACCCCCCCCCCCCACCATATGAAAATCACAGTAGATCAAATGAAAAATATGTAGAATTCGTTTATTTTGTAACAATTTTGTTCCTAATCAAATATGAGTTTGTCATAATAAATCAGACAAAAAATACTCCCCCTCCATTGACCCGATTGGTAACGCCCAACCAATGGGTCGCATTTTCACCAAAACAACGCGAGTGGTGTTTGAATGGGAGAGCACACGGGTAACATTAGCGCCAAAAATGAAGAGAAGCGCTGCACAGCGGACTATATTTAACTGCTGCTTAGAGAGGGATACAAAAAATTAAAATAAAGCATGTAGGCCTACTGAGAATGAGGTATGAGAATATTGTGTAATAGCTAAGTACACACTGTAATGAGTATCTATTGTGATGAGTACTGATTTAAGCGTGCAGGTGGCAGTAATGTGGTGTATAAGATGAAGTGCATTCCCTAGAGGAAGGGGTTGTAATGGAGACATGCTTTGTGTGCCACATGGAATAAAGACGCCAGTACCATCTATTCTTTTTATCTTTATTTGTTGTCTCTGGAACAATACATGGTACCAGGAGTGGGGTTCCGAAAAGCCCAATGGATGCCATTAAACCACCGGGATCGTTGAAGTTGTGTGGAAATGTTGATGCACATTGGAGGACTTTCAAACAGCAGTTTGAGTTGTATGTTGTTGCTATTGGACAAAAAGCGGCTGTGGATGAAAGAAAAATCGCCCTGTTACTTACCATTGCTGGAGCTGATGAGGTTTACAACACCTTTCATTTTGATGAAGAGGCAGACAAGAAGAAACTGGATAAGGTACTGGAAAAATTTGATTCTCATTGTTTGTCAAGGAAGAACGAGACATATGAACGATATGTATTCAGAACACGTGTACAGCATGAAGGAGAGGCTTTTGATTATTTTCTGACTGATCTCAAGATAAAGGCAAAGACTTGTAACTTTAATGAATTGAGAGATTCAATGATTCGTGATCAGATTGTTTTTGGTATCTATGAAAAGAAACTGAGAGAAAGATTGTTACGAGAATCAGAACTCACCTTGGATTATGCTGTCAAATTGTGCCAATCCAGTGAAGTAGCGAGACAGCAAGTGAAGCAGTTTTATGGGACTAATACAGCCGCTATGTCATTTCAGAGTGTAGAAGTTGATGCCATTTCATTCAGAGACAAGAGAAGAGGTAAAACACGAGGTTTCAGCGACAATGATACAAGAGGTTTCAGAGATAATGACAATGAAACATTCTAATGCAAGCGCTGTGGGACCAAACATAATTTCAGACAGTGCCCAGCTTTCGGAAAAAGATGTTCTAAGTGTAATGGCCCCAACCACTTTGCAAAAATGTGTTTTTCAAAAAACATGAAGAGGGAAAATAAAGTGCATTTAGTGGAGGAGGCAGATGACAGTGATTTGAGCGACTCATTTTATGTGAACATGCGGTGTCTGAAGAGAAAGTAAATCCGGATGCTGAAACATGTGTGTCAAGTGATGATTCAGTCAAGTCTTCGATGTGGATTGTTCCTCTTGTAACTAATGGGACTGTAGTACCCTTTAAATTAGATACGGGTGCAAAAGTTAATTTAATTAACATCAGAGATGTGAAAGCACTGAAAGAAAAACCTCTAATTAAAAAACGTACAGTTCCCCTCAAAGCCTATAATGGACAACCAATTGAAACGCGAGGAATATGCAGACTAAACGTACAAGTAAAAGGAAAGATGAAGAGTTTGATGTTTGTTGTAGTTCCCAATGGTCATGAATCTCTTTTAGGAGATAAAGCGTGTGAAGACCTTCAGTTGGTTAAAAGAGTGTATCAAGTCAATAAGGAAACCGTAAGCCTGTCTGTGACAATATAACTGACATTGTCAAACAATTTCCAGATGTTTTTGAAGGTCAAGGAACACTGCCATTTACCTATAAAATACAACTGAAAGATGATGCTTCTCCAGTCATACATGCTCCTCGGCGGGTCCCTGCACCTCTGCGTGAGGCCTTGAAAAAGGAATTGGATCGCATGACCCAATCAGGAGTAATACAACGGATTGAACAACCTACAGACTGGGTAAATTCTATAACTTGAGTGAAGAAGCCTAATGGTGACTTAAGAGTGTGCTTAGATCCTAAAGACCTAAATGATAGCATCAAACGAGAACATTACCAGATACCCACCCGTGAAGAGATCATTAGTGACATGTCAGGAGCTAAGTTTTTTTAGCAAATTAGATGCATCTCAAGGATTCTGGCAGATCCGATTGGATTCTGAGAGTAGCCAGTATTGTACATTTAATACTCCCTTTGGGCGATATTGTTTTCTTCGACTTCCTTTTGGAATCAAATCAGCTCCTGAGATTTTTCATCGAGCCATGGAAACCCTTATTGAAGGTCTAGAGGGTGTTCAAGTATATATTGATGATATTGTGGTGTGGGGGTCCACCATTCAACAACATAATCAGCGATTAGTAAAAGTGATGGAAAGAGTTCGAGCACATGATTTAAAGCTCAATCAGAAAAAGTGTCAATTTGGAGTCACAGAGATCGCGTTCTTAGGGGACAAGTTGTCTGCAAAAGGTGTGGAGCCACATCCAGCAAAAGTGCAAGCCCTCCTTGATATGCCTCCACCTACAGATAAGAAGGGAATTCTGCGTGCTTTGGGAATGGTGAACTTCCTGGGAAAATTTCTGCCAAATTTGTCAGCTAAAACTACCCATATGAGAAAGTTGTTACAAAATGATCAGGATTTTGTCTGGACTTCAGTACATGATCAAGAATGGAAGCAGTTAAAAGAGACTCTTACTACTGAACCTGTCCTTGTTTTTTTTTATCACACACGACCAACTAAGATCTCTACAGACGCCTCTCAGGATGGATTGGGGGCGGTGCTTCTTCAGGCCTTTGAGGATTCCTGGAGACCTGTGGCCTATGCTTCTCGATCTATGACAGAGACTGAAAGACAATATTCACAAATAGAGAAGGAGACTTTGGGTTTAGTATTTGGCTGTGAAAAATTTCATGGATATGTCTATGGCTTACCTAATTTTACAGTAGAGACAGATCATAAACCATTAATCTCCATCATTCAAAAGAACTTAAATGATATGTCACCTCGAATTCAACGCATGATGATGAAATTACAGAGATATGATCTGAATCTAGTCTATACACCTGGAAAGTATATCATTGTGGCTGATGCACCAGTAGCTTCGGAGATCATCAAAATGGACGAAGTTGAGAGGCATGTGAGTATGGTGTATTCAGCGTTACCAGTTTCAGATGAGATGTTAAAGCTGATCGCAGAGGAAACTGCAAAGGACGCTGAATTGCAGAGGGTTATTGCACACTTTCAACATGGATGGATCAAAGGCAAGTGTCCACAGTACTTTCCTTTAAGGGCAGAACTGAGTGTGGTTGAGGGCATGCTGTTGAGAATTAACAGAATTGTCATTCCAGTATCAATGCGCCACGACATGCTTCGTAGAATTCATGAGGGACATCTTGGTATCGAAAAATGCAAGAGAAGAGCTAGACAAGCTGTTTTCTGGCCTGGAATTAATGTGCACATTGAGAAATACATCAATCAGTGTGACGTCTGTCTAAGTCATCATTATAAACTGGCCAAAGAACCTATGATGATAGCTGCTCATCCTGCTGAACCGTGGCAAAAAGTAGGAACTGATCTTTTCCAGTTGAATGGTAAGGATTATTTGGTGGTTATCGATTATTATTCCAATTATCCTGAAGTTGAACAGCTCCATCATACAACATCGAATGATCTGATTCAATGCATGAAAAGCATCTTTGCAAGGCATGGAATTCCTCATATTGTGCAAAGTGACAATGGTCCTCAGTACACTAGTTGTGAATTCAGACTGTTTGCGGAACAGTATGGGTTTAAACATACTACTTCAAGCCCACTTTATCCAAAGACAAATGGTAAAGCAGAAAAAGGGGTACAAATTGTAAAAAGACTTATGAAAAAAGCCGCAGCAAGCAGGTCTGATATAAATCTGTCTCTTCTGAGTTACCGTTCTTCTCCACTCAGTTGTGGATTATCTCCTGGTGAGTTATTGATGAACCGAAAACTGCGTGATACACTGCCAAAGGTATCCCTGAAAACAGAAAGCAACAGTCTATTATTGAAAGAGATGCAACATCTTAAAGAGAAGCAGAAAGAATATTATGACAAGGGAGCTCGACATTTGAAACCTCTTTTTGAACGAGATACAGTTAGAATTGCGGAGCCTACTGGATGGAAAAAGAAAGCTACAGTCCTAAAAGAGGTAAACCCAAGATCATATCTGGTTCAAACAGAAGATGGACAGACATTGCGGAGAAATCGACAGAGCTTGCTTAAGACTGCAGAGAAATGTCCTCTTGTTGATGAGACAACCCTGTCTTCAGAACTGCAATCTTGTGAAATGCCCCCTGTTGATCTGCAATGTCATGAAATGCTATCTCCAGGTATGTTTAATTCTGCAGAACAAATTCCTGAACTCAAATTATCTGGACCAAAGACTGACATGCCTCTCTTGCGGAGAACTAATCGAGTTCGAAAAGCTCCTGTTCGAATGGACTTATGAAAAAAAAAAAAAAAAAGGATATGAACTGGTTGTTGACATTTGTTACAGTTGGGCTGATGTGAATGATTAGTACAAAATCTAATGTGTTAAAAAATTGTGTTAAGATTGTGTAAAAAAAAAAAAAAAAAAAGGAAAAGAGATGTAATGAGTATCTATTGTGATGAGTACTGATTTAAGCGTGCAGGTGGCAGTAATGTGGTGTATAAGATGAAGTGCATTCCCTAGAGGAAGGGGTTGTAATGGAGACATGCTTTGTGTGCCACATGGAATAAAGACGCCAGTACCATCTATTCTTTTTATCTTTATTTGTTGTCTCTGGAACAATACACACACCACATATATTTTAGCTAGCTAATCCACTGCAATGTAGGCTATTTAGCTATAACTATCAGTATAACAAGTTACCAAATCAGCCGTCTGTTTTGCTAGTTCATTTTTCAATAGTGTCTGTAATTATCAATGATTTACAGTTGTTCAAGAGCCATGTGTTTCCCTTTAACAATTTTTTAGTGGTGTAATGTGTGTAAGGTGTAATGTAAAAATCTTAAAATAAATGTCTAAATGAATTGTCTCTTTCATATTTGTATTGAATTTATAATCAGTTAAACCATGGGCGTCGGAACCATTGTATGTGGGCGGGACAAGACCCACTTTTTACGATCAATGATATTGGACCCACTCACTTTATCGTCTCTAATCCAGCACATGTCTGTTTACCCCTAACCAATAAACACTTTTTATTAAACACATGTTAGACGCTTGATTGAAAATAAATGCCTTTCCGATCTGATATGTGATTGGAAAAGTAGAGTTAGTTCAGCAAAAGGCGGATTCAAACCGCAGGTCGATTTGTGTCAAAACTTGATGTAATGCGTCTTACTCCTACACTATGGTGATTTCCGTAAACTTGTCTTGTCCAACCAGATGTTTAGCAAACAAGGCGATATATTTGTACTTAATGTAAATGGCATCTACTACAGTAAAAAAATTCTGAGAGAGTACCCATCCACATTTTTTTTTTGCTTCCGACGCCCATGAGTTAAAGCATGTAGATAGATAGATAGATAGATAGATAGATAGATAGATAGATAGATAGATAGATAGATAGATAGATAGATAGATAGATAGATAGATAGATAGATAGATAGATAGATAGATAGATAGATAGATAGATAGATAGATAGATAGATAGATAGATAGATAGATGAATGACTCTAATGATGACTCTACACCGCTGGATTTAGTTTGCATGATATTTATATTGTAATAGTTTCAACCCCAACAAAATAACACATTTGTCCATATTTTATTTAATATTACCAGTTATTAATAACAACTATTTATTCCCAGTTATGAACTGCTTTTTATTTGTTGTTTATAGTATTACTGTTTGTTTCTTTCATTTTCTTGTGCTTTGATATAATTCTGCAACTGTCAGTTGTTGTTATTTGACATACATTTGTGTCAATAAACTGTGGCAAGATGTGAAAGGGAGGATAATTAATACGTGCATCACGTTAAGTCGATAAAACACTTCCTCAAAGGATACACCCATGTATCCTCGCTCATGACTCCTCGATCCTCGCCTCCTCGCGATGCAATTAGAGAATTGAGATGTCCTACAAGATGGCTGAGCTCGGTCGGTTTCCGGGTCATAGGATGGAGGACGGAGGAGCGAGGAAACGAGGAGGGATATTAAGAAGCACCCAGTATGTGTGTTCAGGAAGTGTTTGGTGGATGGCGGCAAATGCAGCGAAATCGATCATGTCTAAATATAAGAAAAATTATAGTGGAAATGGACCAGAGACACTAGTTAGTGTTGATGATACGGATGTGGAAGATGATCAAATGGAATTAGGAAAGGCAGGAGAAGAGAGGAGTTGTATTAACAAAAGAGTTGAGGAAAGTAGTTGGAGAAATTAAGATTGCAAAAGTGTTAATTAATGGAGATTTGATGATTGTTTGTAATAGTAAAGAGCAAAGAAGGAAAGTGATGAAGATTAAAGTAATGTGTAAGTGGTGAGTAGTAAGATTGTAGGACAGAGGCAGTGGGTAAGTGGAGTAATATCTGGAGTGCCATTAGGAGTGACTATGGAAGAGCTTAAAAGTAACATCAGTGGAGGGGAAATAGTTGGTGCTAGGAGATTGTTTATGAGTAGAGAAGGGAACAGAATGGAGAGTCTCTCTGTTGAGCTTAGGTTTGATGGAGTTATTTTGCCAGATAAGGTCAAGCTTGGATTTATCAGTTATTCAGTGAGGCCTTTTGTGCCTCCTCCTTTAAGATGTTATAATTGTCAAAAATACGGGCATGTGGCTATGGTGTGTAAAGCTAAGAAACGATGTGCAAGATGTGGGGGAGAACATGATTATGGCAAATGTGAAGGAGCAGGACCATAATGCTGCAACTGTGGAGGGGAGCATAGTGTTGCGTTTGGAGGATGTGAGGTGAGGAAGAGAGCAGTTGAAGTACAGAATGAGAGAGCCAAGAGGAATATAACACATGCAGAAGCTGTTAAAGTGGTTGATACATGGAAAAGAGAGAAAGGAAAAGGGAGGGATGTGCAAAAAGAGAGGAGAATTTAGGAAATATCAGAGATGGAAGGTAGGATTACAGAAGAGACAATGATTGTAAGTAAAGTAGCCTACATTTCAATAGCTTTATTCCACATGTCGAAGTTTAAAGTTTGAATCGATCTGCCATGTTTCTTATCCACACTTCCATTTCTGCTCATGTATTTAAGTGTAAAAAAAGGTTCAATGTACGTTCTGGGTGCTTGCTGTGTGAAAAATCGATCGATTATCAGAGATGCTAAAGGAAGTGCGTTAAAAATCGCTGCAGCGCGCTTTAATGTGTGAGGCGCGTGCACGCGGGAATGCGATTTGTCCGGGGAGTCAGATTTCAATACAACAACACCTGTTCGACCGGTTATACTGGCATAAAGTAATGTAGAAGAACGTCTCTACAAATAATTAGGATCTAAGCGCAGCTTTCATTAATAACATAATCATCCAGAACCGGTGGAGAAGGAACCCATGCAGGAAACTGAGGACGCAAAAGATATGAAGGTCAAAACCCTTCAATACCGGAAACATAGGGTTTATATACACATGGGTTGATTGATAAACAAGACACAGCTGGGTACAATCGGGGAAAAATCAAAAACTCGAACAACTTTCTTAATCATTCGTGCCAACATCTAGGCCTACTTTTAAAATGTAAGTATGTTTTAAATAGACCTATAGCCCACAGCCACATTGTATGTTTGTCTCTTATTTTGGCAAAACGAAACGGAAAGTTAGC